>NC_139844.1:8352022-8832022 GCF_963691815.1 Echiichthys vipera | reverse complement strand
TCATTGGAAGTACTCTGAATATTTCTCAATACCGCTGTGTTACATATTGTTTTTTTCTTGGATCCAATTTAATAGTATGCATCTTCTTGCTAGGAAAAGAAGTTTACTTAGTAGCTTAGATCTTCAAGAGTCTAAAACGCCGAGAAAAACTGCCCAGGATCTTTACAGATATAACGTTTCAGAACTTTACAGCGTTGTTTTTAAAGATCAAAACAAAACCTAATGGGAGAAATAATTTTTGAACATCCCCATTTACTTTATCAATCAGGCAAACAAATTCACAACTTTCAAAATGCTTCTCCCAAAAAAAAAGAAAAGGGTAAAAACACATGCTTTTGGAGGCCGGTCCTCAAAGCAGCAGATGACCTTGAAAAGAAATAAGGAATACAGAAACAAATGGAGAGTTGAATCTAGTTTCTCAAGAAGCAAAAATCACAAACTGGGCAGCTGGAGCTGCAATTATTAGCTTTTGTTACAGTTAGTTTAAACTTGTGTGGCAAAAACAACTCAGGAAGATTAGGTTATGAATGACTGTGGTGTTCTAGATTAAGTTTGAATGTTGCGGTGAGTCAACGCAGATGCAAACTGTAACATGACCAGTACCTTAAATACAAATACAATATTATTTAGTGGAAATGTGAAGAAATATTAAATATAATATAATAGCTTTGTCGGATTGCACAATTAAACATACATAAATATAAATGCAGCAATATTGATGTAAAATTAGCAATATCATAAAATGCGTTGCAAGACTGAAAACGTTTAAGTTACTTCTGCTTCTTCTTGATGTTCGAGTTAACAGCTTTATAGGTGTTATGATTTCCCGTAATTAAAAGCTCATTAAGGCAGAGGTGGAGCTCTGGCCTCTGACTGGCAGGAGGGAGGCGTCAGGGTGGGTGTGTGCAGGGAGGTCGGGTTCCCCCCAGTGCGCCCAGCCGCAGTCCAGTGCGTAAAGAGCGCAGAGCAGCGCAGCAGAGAGCCTCTTCACTGTCCACCGCGTCCTCCACCACCCCCACTGGGATTACCGTGTTTCCTGTCCGTCTGATCAGACCTCTGCTCTCTAAATGAAGCTTGGTTCTTCTCCGTGATTTCTTCGCCATGAGCTGCCTGGATGTGATGTACCAAGTTTTTGGTCCTCAGCCTTATTTCAGCTCCTACAGCCCCTATCACCACCAGGTATGGGTCACATATTCTTTAAAAAACGGGGTTTTAAAGTGCTTCTACAGTATTTATTTCTGCATTGTTGACTTTATATCTGTTTGAATGCACATAAAACTTTACCATTAAATCCGCCAATTAAAACTTAATTATAGGCAAATACATTAAACCGCAACAATTGCCCATACAGCCAAATCATTAGAAAACTTAATTATTCTATTTCTACAGACCTTAACGCCTCTGAATATCCTCTGTATCTCTAAAAATATACTGTTAACCAGCACGTTAAACTCAATACAACGCAAGGCACGGACTATATGAACCGTGCGCTCTCTGCAGAGGATCCATGCGTAAAACTTTCTTTTGGCTCACCAGTTCACTTTGTCTGCATTTATATGGATTTAAATATCTAATTTCTAAATCTTCTTCACCACACGGCCATGAGCACGTTGATTGTTCCTTCTCTTTATGTCGAAAAATAAAATAAGATGTATTTATTGTTACATTGTTTTAATAGCAATTGCAGATAAGCTCCATTAAAGTCGAAACTGAGCGTTTCATGAATCATTCTCACGAGTTTTAAAGAGTTTCAGAATACTTTTACATAAAGGATTTTGTTTGATTTTTGGTTTGTGGTCATAACTAGTCCAAAAATGAAATTAATAACAACGTATTCTTCCAAAAGTTTAGTTTCCTTCCTAATATTTTGATGCAAAGCTAATACATTAGGATTAAAATCAATTCTGTCATCTTGTTTTACCTGCTGATACATTTTTACAGCACAATTGTCGCATTAATTGCCAATAAGATGTTGTGAATCTACAGTATTAATTTTACTTTCTCATGCCATGTCCTCACGCTCAACATTGCAGCATTTTGTGTGTGTGTGTTTGTATGTGTGTGTGTGTGTGTGTGTGTGGGGGGGGGGGGGGGGGGGGGCGACTTTTCAGACCTGTTAATGGTCTTTTTCACTCTCTTAAAACCTCTCAACATCCAGGAATATTTCACATAGTGCCAAAACTCACTTTGTGTGTCACCTAAACAGACTCTGGATCAGCCACTTTACCCCCATGCTACACACCATAGTTATGATACATATGTTTTTATTCAAATTATCAATTGCTTTGTATAGTTTGTCATATAATAATATATTAAAACTTCCCATGCATGTTTTAGCTCTAACTAAAAGTAATTTCATATAGTTTTTGCACCATACCATGAATTTTTTCCTTCTATTTATCTTTTTATTTGAAGTAAAAAATGAAAGTAAGAGTATACACAGTTGTTCAGTCTTCGTGTGTAGCAGTAATGATATGCAAAGTTATAATACACTTCGTTAAAACAACCATAGCTCTCTACATGATATAGTAGATCTATATAATCATATAGTGATACATGGGTAAATTAAAAGACAGGCGAACAATTGGATTTAAACTCATTAAAAGCCACACCCTTCGGTTAACAGTTTATCATCATTTATGTCAGTTTGTACGGAAATAGAGTTTAGGGGGATTTCCTCCTATGCACCTGTTGTGTGCTGAAAAAAACCCAGCACATTTTATGAGGTGTAGAGGTCAAATGTCGCATATTTTATTTATATTTTCTTTTAGTATCTGAATTCCCACTGAAAGATCTATGCATTTAGGTAAAATTATAATGGGCCAACAGCACACGAGATAATCACACAGTTCTCATGCCTCCTTCTTAAGAAACTGGCCTTGTATACCAAAATGCAAGACCCCCAGGACAGCGGCAATCGGCTCATCCCCCCGGGCCCCCCGGCCATCAAAGAGGAAGATAAGGAGCTGCCCCCGGGAGCCGAGTACCTGAGCTCCCGCTGCGTCCTCTTCACTTACTTCCAAGGCGACATCAGCGCTGTGGTGGACGAACACTTCAGCCGAGCCCTCAGCCACACGACTGCGTACCCTGCATCGAGCAGCCACAAGGCCATAAGAGGTGTGTGTGTGTGTGCGTTTGTCTTTGTATGTGACTGTCAGTGTGGTAAAAAGCCCCTGAAACACCATTTTGACCATCATCTGGACACTAAATCTCACCAGTGAAAGCTTTCATGCTTTACTGGAAACTGCTTTACTGGTCGTGTTTGTGCTTTAAATGTCACTTTGGTTCCTGCTGTTGTTAATTTGAATGATTTGTTTCCTGATTTTGATATTGTGGGACAGAGGCTGTTAAAAGCTCATTCCCCTGCATTCAGTCGTTTTGTCTTGATCTCTCATACAGCAGATTTCCACCAGGTAACATTAGATGAAATATTTTCATGCAGCAATAAAAGAGAAACTCTTTCAATTGCAAATAACCTGCAATGTTTTTTCTGTACTCACTTAAGTCGAGAGCTTCAGATCTGAACTACAATATCTTAATTTGTTGCTGCAGAGTGGCACTGATGCTGCTGGTTTTTGATGGCCACTGCACGCATGATCTGAGGCTTACGATTTCCAATTTTGCTCTCCTCTTCAGTGTCTTTTAACTTGACCTTAAAATAAATGGTTTTCAGAATATTTTGGCATATTAAAACTCAGAGTACTTTTGTATAAAACTGCATTTGAATTCGCATGAATCTAATCGATGGAATTTAAAGGGTCCCCCGAGGACAACGGCGACAATAATGATCACTTCTACAACATGCATACCTTCCCATAGTGTTAGATGGATATATCTCTAAATATGTGGATATCATAACAACATTTTGTGAGCCTCAGCTTTTGTTTATTATAGTGGCTTGTATAGCGGTTTATTATGGTCTTTGTGTCACTGTACGGGAGAGTCTTTAAATTGAAAGTAGAGAAATTGATGTCACAATAGGAATACCTTCACTGGGGTTGGATCACAGATATGGAAAGTATTTTTTGATTACATTTATTTCTCAAAAGGAAATTTCCCCTTTGTGGGACTAATAAAGGAATATTTTATCTCATCTCATCTGTGAGTGCTGAATGCTTTTGGTTCCATGTAAACGGTACTTCAATACTGTAGATCATTATTTGAACCGGTTAAAAGTATTTCCTAGGAATTCCTTCGCTTAAAAAAAAAAAAAATATTCCTTTAAGTGTCAGTTATAGTTACATCTAGACTTTGCGCATTACGTTCACTTTTCATTATTGATCTTGAACAGGATGTTGAAATAAATAGCTATCTAAGTATTCCATAGCTGTTTTCATGATTATAAATGAATTATAAAACCTAATAGAGGTGATTCATATCTATCAGGGAATCAAAAACGAAATATTACAGTGTCCTTTCGTGAACAGCCAACATTCATCTCCCGTCCTGTCCTCTCCTGTATCCGTCCAGAATTAAAAAAAAAAAAACACACACTTTTTGCACTGGTTTACAGGGTTCTCAGTGGAAGTACAGAAGATGGAGATTAAAAAAGACCCTTTCTCAAGCCAGCTGAGTATTAATATAACTTTGCCTGGGGATATGTCTACAGCGTGCCCACTCCTTAAATATCTCAAAGTTGTGTTAATTATTTATATGGCTACAACTAATGGTTATTATCAATAGTTAATAGTTTCATTATCCATTAACCTTAAAACTTTTTTCTCAGTTAGGAGATTCATTGTTTTGTCTATACAATTGTGAAAAATCACCATCACAATTTTCCACATCTTGAAATAGCTTTTGAAATGTTTTTTCCACCAACAGTCAAAATATACGAAGATAATCAATTTACAATGATATATAACAGAGAACATTAGCAGATACTAAAGCTGTGAATATTTGGCATTTTTGAAACTATTATCAAAGGAGTTTCTAAATTAATTCAGTCAAATTATCAAATTAAGCAATTACCTCAGCAAATAAGGGATGCAAAAGACATTTAAATAGATTTTAAAAGAGGCGCTATGGACACAAGCTTTGGGAAAAACAACAACAAGTTGTCCTGTGATAAGATTTTCTTGTCGAGCTATCTCTGAAGCGTCCTTTAAAATGTACCTGTATGGATGTCTGTCTTTCTAGATGGATCATTCCCGATGAGCCAGAGAAGTTTCCCTCCGTCCTTCTGGAACAGCTCCTACCAGCCGTCAGTCTCCTCTGCGCTGG
Source organism: Echiichthys vipera (assembly GCF_963691815.1). Taxonomy (NCBI): domain Eukaryota; kingdom Metazoa; phylum Chordata; class Actinopteri; order Perciformes; family Trachinidae; genus Echiichthys; species Echiichthys vipera. Next base: position 8,826,799 of record NC_139844.1, on the reverse strand, counting down.
GCAGCGCTCTATCAGCTCCCCACACAGAGCTCCCCTTCCATGGGGACCCATACTCCTCCGCCTCCCTGCACAGCCACCTTCACCAGCCCAGCCCCGACTCCTGGCACCCATCCCATCACCACCACCATCATCACCACCATCCATACTCACTAGGGGGCGCTATAGGCAGTCAGGGCTCAGCGTACTCACGTCCGGGGGTTCACGAGATGTACGGCACAGCGTTCGACCCGCGGTACAGCTCTCTGCTGGTGCCATCAGTTAGGCCTCATCACCGCCTGACATCGGGCAGCTCGGTACCAGGACCCAGCGCCTCGCCCTGTGACCTGGGAGGGAAGGGGGAGTCGGGGGCGGGTTCGGCCTGGAGCGGCGCCTTCACTGGAGCTGGAGCAGAGATTGGACTCAACATGGACACAGGTATTGTCAATTTTTCGAGACAAGCGTGACCCGAAATCAAAGATCTCCCATCCCTCTCAATCAACGGTGGAGGGACTTCTTCCAGGGCAGACAGATGTGTAACAGATGTACAAAATCATCACTCTTGGCTTAAAGTAGCGCCAAGAGTTTCTGGTCTAATCAAACACCACAGACATACTTAAGTTTATTCTTATGGTTTTCCTTCATGACTGTCTTGAAGCTTTTTTTGTTATTTAATGGGGAATTCAGAGCCATCTTATCCCTACAGCTTATTCTAATGAAAAATCGGAAACCCGAAAGTTTGAATAGTAAGTTTGTTTCTCACAAAATGTTGTTTATTTTATGAGCTTATATGATTATTTTTTTGTGACATATAGGACAAATTATACAAATCACTCTTTGCCTGATGTGCTATTAGCTCAACTCTGCAAACACTGTCTTACAAATTACAAACATTATTACTTTTCATAGTAAGTTTTTCATAGTGGATGCCGTACGTACAAAGTGTAGGACTCTAGACACCACATCCAGATATGGTCTTGGGGACCGCACGATGGTGTGGTGGTTCACACTGTCGCCTCACAGCAAGAGGCTTCCTGGTTTGAATCCCAGCTGGGGCCCTTCTGTGTGGGCTGCGTTGCATGTTCTCTCCATGTCTGCGTGAGTTCTCCCCAGGATCTCCGACTTCCTCCCACAGTCCAAAGACATTGTGTGTTAAGGTTAATTGATGACTCTAAATTGCCTGTAGGTGTGAATGTGAGTGTGAATGGTTGTTCGTCTCTATGTGCCCTGCGTTACACGGGTGTCCTGTCCAGGGTATACCCTGCCTCGCGCCTAATATCACCTCCAGGATGGATATTTTGGAGGAAAACAAATGAAAGCCAGAAACATTAATTTGGAAAACATAATCCGGCCATTGTTTTTCTTAAAATGTAGTTGCTGTTTTTTTATTACTTGCATATAAACCTAATTTCTAGGAGACAGGTTTAGCTCAGCACATGTGCTTGTATACTTGTACATGAACACTTTTTATAAGGGGATCACATTTGACTTAAAGGAATACTTAACATTTTTTTTTTTTATATCAATTGCTCACTGAGAGTTACCTTGAATTCCTGAAGAATGTGGCACGCTTCCATAATGAACATTGAATCAAAAAATGGAGAAAAGTCTTGATGATTTTTTGAGAATGTCAATCAGTTGAACATTAATTTAATTATAAGGATATTAATGATCAGTTGCTCCGTTTTTTGAGTTAGTCTAAAGTCTAGATTAACAGGACAAATTTGGAATTTATCCAAAGTTTCTCACTCCGATGTTTATCCATTTCTGATTGGGATTGGCCAATTATGAAAAGTGATGTTGGTAAATTACAACATGGAGAATATCTCAAAAGTGCCAGGCATTGGAACTGGACAAAAATCGATCCTGTGTGTTTACAGGCAGCGGTTCACTTGTACCGGGGAAGGGAATGCACACCAAAAACTGGGTGCCAGTCTATGCAATCGCATCATCGCATCAAGATCATAGCTCCAATGATTTGACAGAACACCCCATGTGTATACGTTCTCAGGAGAATGAAAAGAAGTGTGGTTGAAACATTAAAACGATTGGAGCCTAGTGTGCAGCCATTTCAACTTCAACAGATGTGAAATCCACCACTGAAAACAGCCAAAAAGCTTCGCAAAATAGTGACATCTAAGTCAAGCTGACATCTGTCGTCAGTGGTTATACCCTTCCATACTGACACACTGAAAATGTGCTGCTAGTTTGGGCCAACACCCGACTGTTAAATGCACAACCATACAGAGAACTAATTATGATTGTTGAAGTGTTTAAATGAAAGCAGCATTAAAGACAGTTTGACTGCCTAACAAAGGAAACTATGAGACCCAGGTTTAAATGAAGACCCCCCCCCCCGTCTCAGATCAACTTACAACAAGTGGTTGGAACCAACAAACTGACTGTCAATCAGCACGTTAACACCAGCTGTCAACTTCCTTTTCTGTTGCTGTCTTGCATTCATCCCCTCTCTGCCTCAGGCAATTCCTCCTGCTTTTATCAACAAGACGTTTGCGCTTTTTTTCTAATCTCTCTTTTCTTGCTTTTCTTTTCTTCCACTTCCCTTTCTTCCTTTCTTTCCCCCTCTCTCAGGTCTGCAGGCACAGGATAAGAGCAAGGATTTGTATTGGTTTTAGAGACTGCTGAGACCCCCACCCCCCACCCCCTTGCTTAACTTCTGCTCCAGCTGTAGCCTCTTTCCTTCACTCCTGCTCTACTCTATTGCTCTGCTGCTGTTATGGGATGACTGATAGAGAAACTGAAACTCAGTCAGACGGCAGTTTTGTGCTGTAACTGCTTCTGGTCTACTTGCAGCTCGGTGTTACGGAGGACTGTGCAGCAGCAGCGCAGCCCTGCTGAGTTGAACTGAATGCCGACAGTGTGGATACAAAACGAGCATAGAAACAAAAGTGGACTCATGGAGGAGAGAGAATCTGATCTTGACGGATGTGGACAAAGACAAGACTCTTTGTGCTTCTGTAACAGGCAGGGACAACATTCCTAAACTGGAAAAAGTCTGGGGACAGACGTGTGTACATGTGTTGTCCAACTCCAAAGACAAGCGCTTGAAGGACTTGGCAGGACTTGCCTCACTGGGACAACTGGACAACAGACACTGGGAGTGTTGTGGCTGGAGGGAAGGCCGTGTTGAATGAAAAAAACACTCAGTATTTTATGGCACTGTAAAAGTTAAATTAAACAGTTTTGACTGAGAAAAAAAAAAGATATTTAGGTAATGATTTCACGCACAGCTGCAAACAACTTGAGCCGTGTCCCAATTCCACACTGTGTGCAAGCAGGTTTTGAGCATATTAAATCAGGATAAAGTGTATTCAAAAAAGTCAGTATGCAAACAAAATTGTGTACTAACGGATACATTTACAAGTTTCAGTTGATGTAAACTGTTATGAGCAAGGGCTCCAGGAAGTTATTAGAAAACAGAAAATAATCATTAAGTCTTTGTGCTTTTTTTTGTGAAGGTTAATCTGCAGTGGCAAAGTCGCAGCTTGACTGACATCCATTGGAACACGTATTTCTTCTCTTCCCGTTAGCACATTTGAGTATAGTGATTTCTGATGTATTCATTTGTATATAAAGGAGAGCCTTTGGATATTGGTTACTGTATATGTAGTATGGAATTGGGACACACTTATCTCAGCAGGATGTTACAGAGACTGGGATGTAAGTTTAGATTTGGTGATTTGTTAGTCAAATAACAAGACAATTTGTTGGTAATAATGTAAGTGATCTATCATCATTCATCAGGCACCAAAACATTTGCTGCTCAAAGCCTCTCAAATGGGAGGGTTTGCTGCTTTTGTCTGTTTTATATGACTGTTTTATATAATTGAATATGTTTAGGTTTTGCACTGTTGGTCGTACAAAACTCGTACACGTAAAAATGTCATGTTGGACTTTAGGAATTTCCCCCCATTTTCCTTTTTTACAGTAAATACACTAAAAAATGAATCAATCAATTGAATCAAAAACGTATACATGCTTACTGCAAAACTGTGCTATTGCCGAGTCAAAGATGTCACAGAAAAGAGAGGTATAGATAATCTCACACCATGTCCCAACAGCAGGAAACTCAAGCTAGCATCAGCATTAAAATCCGTTTGATTACGTTGTCTTCTATTGCAATTTCCTAACTGGCCTGTTTTCAGCAGAACTTTTGTTGGACGCTTCACTTCTATTTATTTCTCTCTTGCGTGCTGAAAGCACACCAATGGACGAAGAACAGCTGATTCATAAAGTTGAAATGAGGATTTATCCACAGGAGACCTCCGCTGGTGCACAGGAAATTTACCCTTTATTACCTCACACATTCTGTGCTTATTTAACATATTAATGTGGACCGAGAGCATTAAAGCAACCCGACAGTTGGACACTCACATGCTATTAGGACACGGTGTCAGATGTTGAAACATTTTAAACATTTTATATGAGGTTGGAATAAATTAAAAAAAAAATGCACATTTGAAAAACAAATTACTATTTCCATGTCCATGTCCATGCTGAGTGTCATCAACTTCTATTCAATGTTAAACTGTTTGATGGGCTAAATAGGGATAAAAGACCCTTTAATCCAGAAGGGTCCAGCTGATCCACCGCAGATACAACAGGGATGGATATTTTCATTGAGAATAATGCTAACTGGAGCAAACATCAATACATCTCTACACGTAACTGCAGACTGGACTTTGATAGTATCTTTCATCTGTACATTTATGAAACGTTATTTTATGTTGAAAGCACATATTTAAAAAGAATGAGTGTGACAACGAAATAAATGTAAACTTCACACCAATGGCTGCTGAGAGAGAGAAAAAAGGGAGGGGTTCTACTGTTGAATGAGGAGAACGACGGCTATTTGAAGCCACTTGACTCTTTCTCTCCCTGCTCCCATGCAGCTGTCAACGACAACTGCTCTTCAACTCAGGGAACACACACACACATACACACACACACACACACACACACACACACGTACACACACACACACACACACACACACTAAAACACACACACACTAAAACACACACACACACACACTCAAACACACACACACACACGTACATATTTAGTACTTAGTGTGGACTACAGTCTCTGAGTTCTTTGTGAGAGCTACCACTTACACTGGAGCTAGAATGGTACATAACAAATTAAAAATATTTATTTTAAAGCTATAATTGTGGGGACCGGCCCCTGTTGCTAGGCAGCCTTGATTGTTCTTTTTTTTAGGTTTCTCTCTGAGGGAAAAATCACACTTAAAGGTCCGGTTCCTGAATCGAACCAATGAGAGGATGATACATTGTGTCCATTTTCCAACTGGTCAGGTTTGTGTTCACAAAAGCAAAACTCAAAAGGTCCAGACATTGCAAAAAAAAAAGCTGTGTGGGGGAAATGTTGTTGGTTTATTGGTCATACAGTTGACGGGTAAAAATACAACGAACTTGTCACAATTTCTACCTGGATAGCATATCATGGAGCATAAACATTTACACAATTACTTTTTTATTTTATTTTTAAAAACCTGAATAAAAGCATCCAATCCATTAAGAATCTAACTAGTCAACCCTATGAACACCATTTATTTAAAATGAATTTAAGATCTCCCTGTATTCTGCTTCAAACACATGAAGTAATGCCAGAATATCTTTATTATTGTAGCATAAAACTAAACTGATAACATCCTAAGCATGTATTTTCAGGCAACTTTTAGCTCGACTGATTTTGTTTAACAAATAAGAAAATGTGGTGTTAAGTGTACATAGAGTGCAGTAGGAATTAGTCCTAAAACTCAGAAGTGAGTTATTTGCACCTCCGGCTCATCTCAAAATCAATGTTTTTTTTTGACAAAAAACATCACCACGCTGTTCAAGTAAGATCAGTTGGATGCTAGTGGGTGACATAGTTTGTTCATAGCCTAACGTAACGCTTCAAAAGTTAAAAGTGGCTTTGAAGATAATCTTGCTAAACAAAAACATGTAAGAATCATACACTTTTGTTTACCACAGAGCATATTTTGAGCCCATTAACTTTTTGTTGAGGGTACCTGGGCTGCCAACTCTTAACAGTCTGAGCCACACAGCCTTAAAACTAGTGCATCATAATAAAAAGTAATCAAGCTAATTAATCAGGTGTTGATTGGGAAGTGAAAAAGACCTTGGATTTCTGTAATTGTCAACTACTTAGAATCGTGTTTAGGACATCATAATGCAAAGTTGATCCAACTGCCATTCTAATAACAAATACACCCAGTGGCTACTTTATTAGGTATACCTGTACAATCTAATGTAATGATTTTGTTCAGTTAACTGCCAGTTTAAAACAGACAAGATTATGGCGATCCAGCTGCTTTGACAACAAGAACCAAAGCATTAATATACCTCAAGTTTACAGCGTACACTTGCAGCTTAACCAACACTTTTGGTTAATATAACGATAGTTTACCAGATGTTCATAGCAGGTAAAAGGTCACGTGCCAAGATGTCAGGTCCCTTCTGCTATCTCCGCCCTGAAATGTGAGACTAATATTACAGCAAACTACTAAGAGCTGGACCAAGGACTTCCTTAAACAGTTTTTATAACACAATACCTACCCAGCTGCTGAAGTACAGCAGTTTCCATTTTCTAGATGAGATGGAATTGTAGGCTTTGGTCCTTAAGATCTTTCCAATGACGACTGCTAAGTACTGGTTGTGCTTCAAGTGCCTCGAGGCATAGTTCTTCACCAGGAACTCTTTGCCGACTGATGTAGTGTCCCAGCTGCTTCTTTTTCAATTGAACTCCAAGGTCTGCTTTGACATTTATTTTTGTCGGAGAAATTGTGGATCCCTACCTGATACATGAATTACAAATGTAAAAGGGGAACCAACATCCTCACTTTTGAAAAAAAAAAATCACACAATTACACAAAGTATGTATAGTTTTATATAATTTACCTGCTATCCTTACTTTAATGTGTTGTGAAATATCCTGAAATACTACATTTTGTACCAGTGAATACAGAAATGTGTGTTATGGTAGTGATAAATTCTATTAAGCAACCACTTACAGAATGAGTAACCAAACTGATACCTGGCAAATCAATGTACTTCAGCACACTAATGGAAAAAGCTGCTGCCAAGTGATACATGGAATGATGCAATGTGTATAAATTGGACAAAACCAAAAGATCTTTATACATTTCACTCTTTTAAATTATATTAAGGCTTAAAGTTTTGCATAATTATGGTGTGGTTGCTTTGAGTGAAAGGTGGGTGTCATCACAAGAAACAAGCATAGACTGTAGGCATCATTCAGCCCACCTCAGCTCCATCCATGCTCCACCTCTTTGGGAGTTAAGAGAGGTCAGGCACTGCCTGTATGGCAACATCCAGGGCGGCTCATTTTCATTTATGTGAAATATTCACCAGTAGTTTTTAAATTGACAAAGTGGTGTCTAATAAATACTCTAGTGTGTGTGAACGTTGCAGTGAGAGCTTCTGTCGGTCCAGTAAGAAGAGGCATTGATAAAATAGTTCAAGGCAGAACAGTGGTTATTCTCAAGTGGAAGACACTCTTATGAGCCTTTGGTATCCGAAGTCCCATTCAACTTCACATCTATGGTGCCTTTTGTATCAGTTTGTGCTTAAGGACGGCCAATTCTCCTTTCTTTTCGTCCTAATGTCTCGGCATGGCATGGCATGGCATATAGGGCCTGAAACTTCATCTCACTCATATCACAGGAGAACTTTAATACTAATAGGGATGTGTGTTATTACATCATTACTTATATAGTATAAGGTGTAGGTCCTACAGGGGTAACCAAAGAGGACTCTCAAATGTGCTGTGTTTACTGTCTCTATAGGGATATAAACTAAAGCCCCTTTTATACGTGCACTGCGAATCTGAACTTAACTACACATAACACAGAGGAGCACAAATGTCCCAATCAGTCGAACTGGACATTAAATTACCCTCCTAGCTCCCTAAAACAAAGTTTGAGGAATGTTCGATTGAGCCTATGTGTGAATAGAGCAGCTCATTGTCTGGAAAATTGATGACGCATCTATCATGCGGCTTCCGCAAAACAGAGAGAAAGCAAACGTGAGGCCAAAGAAGAAGGGTGATTTACACAAAGGCAGAAGAGATAATAAGATAAGGGCATAAGCCGAAATCAAGGAACGGCAAAGAGACTTGGTAGTTGATGGCCAAATTACAAACCGGCTACAAGACTACAGTGTAATCCACTTTATTCCCTGCCTCCTCCATGCTCTACCCAGGTGCCTTCCCGCGTCTAAACCAAACAGAGTATTTCCAGTAAGTAAAAACACGTCTGTCACGGACAACCTCCTATTGTGTGCTGAAGAAAGGGCAACTCCGGACAACTCCAGACTCTGCAGACATCATCCTTATTCAATATGTCTATATGTCCAATATTAACAGGATAGAAAGAGAGGAAGGAAAGAAGTCGCAAAGAGAGTCTTTCATTTGAGATACAGTCAAATAAAAGACAATTTAATTTCAGCCATATGTTCCGTTTCTCATAAGCTGAAGGCGTGTGTTTGAATTTGTTTCAGCTGAGAGTGAGACAGCTGTGGATTAATATCGACTTCTGACTTGAGCGATGACGGACAAGAGAAGGGTGGAGAGGTGCTGTCTCTCTGTCAATACTCGGAAACACACCCCCTTCTGTTTTTTCTCCCTCTGATCTTTCTTTTGTCTTATAGCTCTCTGGAGGGATGAAAAAATGCTTATTTTCACAAAGACTTGAGGGTTAATTCAGCTCTCTCAGCAGAATAGGAAGCTATTGAGCTTTGCTAATTGGGTGAAACAGAGGTGAGGTTAAGGACAAGAGCTGCCTTTTAATCAAAGGACACAGAGGGAAGGAGTGCATTGATTCATCAGTTTATTTCAGTAAATTGTCCTGGAATAAATTGTTATACCTGAATAGTTAAAGTGCACTGGTCTTTGTGTCATTTTGATATTTTTACTTTTGGAAAAGAGGGAATCAGTGCATGTTTAATGTAATTGTAAAAAGTTTGTGGTCTACAGTGATGGAGATGGTCAAAATTTATTGGTGTACCCTTTTGTTTGAGTTGAGTTTGGGTTTGGGTTATTCTAGATTAATAAAACTATGCGGGAGATTGATTTCTGTTTAATAAAGATAGCTGAATGCTTGAAACTTTTCCTTTTCTTATTTCTTATTTTCTTAAGACCTTCTCAAAAAAACTCAAATCTGTGGATAAGGTACTGAGCATAAAGACCCTGATATATCTTTGTTCAGTGCTTTCAGCCCATAATTACTTGGATGAGTAAACATGTAAAAAGTCCTGTTAGCGGTTAAAATCAGCCCTATTTTGGCCACGTCTGCAACTGCTACAGTAATCTTTGTCTACACATATTCTCTTCTAGCTATATTTTCATTAATGTTACAATCTGTTTGCTCAGAAACTGCTAAAGAAGTAGTGACAGCATCATTTGGAGTAGTTGCTGTTAACATTACCTAACATTCCTACAGAATATTTTTCTACTGATCTGCGTTTGTAGTCGCTGTGTGCTGAGAATGCATGAATAAACAAAGGGGTGGGCCTGGAAACATGACGGAAACTACCCAGAATGCAATGTACAATGACATAATTGCCCCAGCCTATTTCTTTATATTGATAATCAAATCAAATAATTACATTTAGTATAAGAGCAGTGATTCATAGCGACAGACCTATAAAGAATAGTTACCGACAATGCAGCTCTTAGTTTTTGAGCTTCTTTCAGCTCATTGTTTTGGTTTTACGCCACATTTACTTCATGAATCCATCTTGTCACTCTCATCATCTGTGATTGCAGCAGCAGGCAGCTGTTTTCAGCAACAACTCTCCTTCTAGTCTAAAAACCAGTGAATCGATGCGACAAGTTCAGACTTGTTCAGTTGTTCCCCTTCTAAAGGAACTCAGAGGGAGGGAAATTGGATACAAAACAAATCAAATTACAACATTTTAACATAACATTCTTCAGGAAATTCATCGCTCGTCGCAGGTTGATAAACAACATATCTGTTAGAGGATCCAAGAATGAAAATTAAAACTGACTGCAGGACGGAATTTTATGGGTTTATTTATCTATTTTCAGGTTAAATTCAAACAATGAACATAAATATACTTGCAATGTGATTTCCAATGTGTGTGAGAGAAAGACATTTAACGAGTTTTTTAAAAAGCATTTATGGAGTCTTCTGTCATTTATTCATCTTACTGAAGTCTATGACTATTAGGGCTGCCCCCGAGCAAGGATTTTCTTGGTCAACCAGTGGTCGTCATTTGGAGCGATAAGTCGACTGAACACCCCCCACTAAAAGCGCACTAAAAGTCTGCTAAATGTGTCAGGTAGCTAGACTAACGTTACCTACATGTTTAAGTTGGGAGGTCATGTTCGTCATGGACGAGTGATCGGCAAAGTTTTTCTTGCTAAATTTGCATGTGACCTTCCTGGGGTCATCCTTGCTCTTTTCAAAGTGATCCCATATTTAAGACGTCTTTCCCAACATGATTGGCTGTTGTAGGGATCTGTCTGCCATGTAAAAAAACAAACAGTGAGTGAGTGTCACAACTTCCTGAATCTGGCCCTTCAAATTAAAAGCCTTTTAGGCCAGCCACCAGTCACATAGATTTTAAGTTAATTTTGACAAGACACGGCTCCAAAATCTTTGATTAAGTCAACAAAATGAAGGACAAAAGTCTTTCTGTTTGACATTAAAGATGTTTGTGTAAGTGCAGTAGAAGTCATTCCTACAGAGCACTTAAAAATGTTGTCTACTTAATGTGAAGTCTGGTATGTGCCTGGCATTCAGATTTATCTTAACACAACAACATAAATTGTTCAACATCTCTTCAAGGTAAAAGAAAAGCATCTCTGTCTCCCTTTCAGTCCTACTCCGTACCCCCATCCCACTTGCCCTCCATCCCTCCATTCTTCAGTCTATGATCTCTGTCGTTAGAGCAGATCAGAGCTAAGTGAAGCTATCGGGTTTCTCCTCCCTCCACGAATGTTTACAGGAGAGGCGAAGCAGAACAGTCCTTTAACAATGCAGAGTGAATCCTCCTGCTCTGTTCTGCAACATTCCCAACATTTTTACCTCTGTTTTTTTTGCTACAGTTCTTGTGGCAAGAAGAATGATGGACATTTTGTTGCAAACAACTCATGGAAAGAGGAAGAAAGAGAGGTTGACACAGAGAGAAGCTGAAAGGAAAAAACAGACAATTTACACCACTAAGCCTTTGACACGCACAACAGTAGGACTTAAACTATTTTCCCGTATTGTTTTGAAGTTGCAGGTAAACTGAATCATCAGTAATAGCTTCTCCCAGTTAGGATTCCTTCAGTGTTCATCGTAAGGGAGGTTTTTACCGCAGAGGTCTCCTTTCCAAAACAAAAGGACCCGGTGATTTAAATGGGTAGAAACACTTAATAAAATAACTCCACATTAAATATCTGCACTTTTCAGACGCTGTTCAGTGGATATAGGAGGTACTGAGGTGCTGCGGGCCGAACTATCTCCACTGTTTACTCAGCTTGTTTCTCTGATGTCTTAAGGTCCATATATCCAATGGCTCAATGGTTCAATTTATCATAAAATATGACAACAGCCAAGCGTAATGGAGTTTTACCTTGAATAAAATGACAGATTTCTCTGGTTGTAACATTGTTGGAAACATTTGGATAATGTAAGTACACAACTGAACTAAATTCATTGCCATTTTGATGTGCAAAAGGTACATATTATACCTTAAAGTTTAATTACAGTTTTAGAGAATTTCTCATCAAAAAGAAGGAGGACAATTCTGGGAAAACCCTCCTTACAAAAAATTGCAAAACTTTATCCATCAGCAGCTTGAATCCACAACATTTCAGCCTTTAATCAGTCCAACATCAGCATTAAAGGGTTTTGATTGTGTGCATGTTGGAATACCATTATGGAAAGAAACTATCCAAATGTCAGGGACATTCAGTTTGTCTTTTTTAGTCTCAAGATGTCAGATGACAAAACAAATATTGTACATCAACAAACACTGCAATGTGCTGCAATAAAATCTCATTTAAACGGTCGATCTGCTTGTCATGAAGCCACAATGAACCAAACTGAATGTGTTCTCCGTTTAAGTGGAGGGGCCGGGGTCGAGTGGAAACACAGCTGTGGTTCTTGTTATCCAGGCTCTGACTGCCAGAACTGTCAGCTGTGGGGTAAAACAAACCCTGGTGCTGAACACACACTGACTTGACTTTTATTGAGGTTTGTTTACCTTCAACATGCTTGATTTCCATCGATTTCAACTGGAGGAGAAGTGGAAACTGTAACAGTGTGGACAGACTCACAAAAGAAAAACAAAAGAGCTCATTGTGGACAAAAAAGTAAAATGTGCTGAAACACATTAGTTTCATTTCACGCAGTCTTGTACTTCCTTATAGGACTACCCTGATAAAAAGCCTGAGTACTGTAGTGGTTCTCCGAGATCTAAACTCAGATTTACCTCAATCTAGCTGAGCATCCTGATCCCTATCCTGTCAGGTCTCCGTCCCTCACACACAAATACGAACATCACAGTTTCAACCACTGTTTGATGATGAATCTGCTCAAGCTAAGTATTAAAAGACACATTAGGAGACACTTTCTGAAGCTGATTCTGAGTACTTTGCCAGGTGTTAATGTCTGGCTGTCTGTGGCCATATATTGTCACCGGGATGTGCAAGCTGCAGTCAGGAAACTTTAAAGGCGATAGATGGGTGTGGTCCGAGCAAGGGCGCCAAAAGTAGGGAAGGGGTCGTTTTAACTGTCTTAAAAGGTACACAGTAAAGTTGACAAAGTAGTTGTTCCCTTGTTGACAGTGAATGTTATCACTTTGGTCACCTTAAATGTCTTGATCAGTGTTCGGTGGTTGCAATTTGCTAACCAAGCTAGCTGGTAACTATCTAAGAGAAAACTGCCAATTTTCAACCGGCTTCATGTCACTGCAGTACATGTGGATTAAAAAACGCCAGCACCGGGAGCTCTCTGTTCACCGACCGACAGAAGACCAATCTGATAAAAGCTTCCCTCTTTTGCTCTTTAGTGTTTAGTTCAGCATCATCTAAACGTCACAGGTGTAATGGCCCCCCTAAGCTCCACCCTCTTGTCCGAATACTGTATGACCACTTCTGACTCCAAAATAACAAGATAGCAAAAGCCAAAAAAACGGTAGTTCACAAACTAATGAATGACATCAAGGAGGAAAACATATTACAGAAATCAACTTTCATCTCTCTACAACCTTCCGTTACCGAGATACTTCAGAAAAAGCCTAACCAGGAACTCCCATGACGCATCACGGGAAATATTTTGTCAATAAAATTTCATTTTTCTTAGCAATAACACATCATAAACACCAAGTATGAAATATCACTGTGTTGGTCTTGATCTCAGCTATCAGAATAATATATGTAATTGTGATGAAAATACTCATCTTGCAGAGAAAAAAAACAAGAGTGCATTAGTAGTCATACAATTGAACACGTCAAAATTTAAATAAAAGTCCTAAAATCTACTTATTAACAGCAATTTCCTTTCTATGAACAGTTAAACAGAGATAACGAACATTTACTGAATTTCTTCACAACTGTTACGCTTAAAGGCAAGAGAATTACACTTGATATTGTTGCGTTACTTGTACTTGATATTCAGCAGTAAAACGTACTTGAAAAAATTGAGTGCAAATTGTTATAAGGATTTTATTAAGTAAATCCTACAGGTTATTTTTTTCAGTGTAGTTTTGTGTTTAGTTAGTTTTGTGATATCAGGAAGCAATATTGCACGCACATGGAGACAGGGAGGGGACGGCAGTGAATAAATCAAGTAACCCCTCCCACCTCTGGTAAAATACAGGGGTTTCTTAATCCCGTGTGAATTGGCCATGTATAATACAGACGTCCTGAGGTAAATCTATTTAACCCCACGTCCCCACGTCAACTTAATCCGGTCCGAATAAGGCTTAACACATAAATGAGCAAATAGACAGCAGCCAAATAGACCAGTACTGAAATTATTTCCAGTGTCATCTCCACAATAAAGCAGCCAGCTCAGCTGTCTGTATATTTCTCAGAGGCAGTGAAAGCTCACCCTCTGTTGAGCCTGAACTTCTGCCAACATTACATTGACAAGTCTTATTTGGGACGACAGATGGATCCCATCAATTGCTATAAATTTATTTTTAAGGAGAGAGACGTCCTGTCTCCTGACGCGTCACCTGAATGCCAAGTTATTGTCCTAGTTTATATGACAGAGGCAAGGGACACTGCTGCTTTCTGTATATGAGAGAGAGAGAGAGAGAGAGGGGAGGATCCACAAGTCTCCCACAATAGTCGGATTAAGTGTCACCTCTTTCAAACATCAACAGTGCCTCACACAATAAAACTACACACACATTTGAACAGAGAGCTCTCCGTGTCTCAGCATGGACCTTCGAACTACTGGGAGGTAATACTAAACAAACACAGACTTACCTGGACAGGTAACCTGAGAGGAGACCCACCTTGAACCCCCTTCCTCCATAACCTTTCTCCCACCCCAACACCACATTTCCTGCCCGGGTCCCACAAGAATTAGTGAGCACCACCATGGGGCCCCAGTGTGTGTATGTGTGTGTGTGTGTGTGTGTGTGTGTGTGTGTGTGTGTGTGTGTGTGTGTGTGTGTGTGTGTGTGTGTGTGTGTGTGTGTGTTTGTGTGTGTGTGTGTATATGTGTGTGCGTGCGTGCGTGCGTGCGTGCGTGCATGTGCGTGTGTGTGTGTGTGTTCTCTTGATGGAGCTGAGGACCAAACAGGTAGAAAAAAGAAGGGGGGGGGATGAAGAGTGATTGGTGAGGTGTGAAGATGAGCAAACCTGGTTGGACAGGTGATCTATGGCCACCTAAAGAAGTAAAGGCCAAAAAAAAAGTTTGTAAAAGAAGGAGTTTAAAGGGATTTGGTCTCTCTTTTGTCTGAAGTATTTTTGACTTAAGACGGGGGGCAGCAATAGCCTAAAGGTTAGAGATCAGAGGATCATTGGTTCAAATCCTGCAAGTCCCACAACCTCCAAGGAATGTTTGAGTAAGGAATTAAAAACCTTTAGACTTTAAGGAAATTACAGCTGTCGAAATGGTGGATTTGTAAGGTGCACTAGTTGCATCAGCCAAACTGGAGGTTCATGCAGTGCTTCTCCGGTGCAGGAAGGGAAGAGGAGCTCTGGATGGGAGGAGGAAACAGAGAGAGATAATGCTAACAGAGCATTAGTTTGCTCCATGGTTAGCTCACACCGGGGCGACCGATCTCCCACAGAAGATGGTGGTGCCTCCCCCAGCGACCAGCCAGCCAGCCAGCGAGCCAATAACACGAAGGGAGGGGGGTCAAAGAGTTTCAACAACCCGTTTCCGTTCCCAGGTCGTCAAATAATGATGCCGAAGGAAGGGACTCACATGCACGAACATGCACGCGCAGGCCGGACCGGCTATCAAAACAAAGAACGGAGAAGCTCGGATCACAACACACAGTAAACACTATATCCTTACAAAGCAAATATACAGTAGATAGAGACTTACACCATAATAAATCAGACCTGAAACCCTGCAGACAATGCTGTGATCATTTAAGACAGTTATTAGTCATGTAGAGGAACACAATGCACTGACCACACTCTGTCTCCAAAAACCCAAAACCTGAAGCCTGAAGTAGCACGTCGAGCTTCAGCCTCTGAGTCTCTGCGTGTGGACTGTGGGAGAACAGGTGGGCATAGTTTCTGTCAAACAGAAGGAGATTGATGGAGTGGGTTAGAGCGCTGGCTGGGGGTATTCTCTTACAGCAATGGCAGAGACAGAGACAGCTGGACTTCTGTACACTGGACTCTTGTGTGTGCATGTGTGCATATTTGTGTAGCGCCGTATATGTGTGCTCGTCTACAGGGAGATGCATTGTGTTCTGACTGAAACAACAGAATATATGAAGCAACAACGCAGACAGCGGAAAGGTTTCATTTGTGGTATTCTTTGATCTCGGTGCTGCGTTTGACGCGGCTGATTGCGTATTTACACACCTGAGCTTCAGTGGTGGCTGTTGGAACTTATTTTGGGGACGGGCTTTGTTCTAAATAAAACTTTCTCTCAGAAAAATAAAACCTGTTCTAGCAAGAAACAGAAGATTGTGTTTCAACATAATGAACACGGACACAGTTCATATTGTCCCTATTTGGTTCGTATCAATAACCCCAAAACATCGTTTTAAGATAATGATTGACACATTGTTGTTACTGAACTGAACATAACTAAGTTCATAGAAGTAAATATGATTACTTCCATAAAAACTAATAGTTTAAAGCTAAAACATACTTTTACTGAATTTCTATTGAGAGATCTCCCTTTATATATATAGTTTTATATACTGTATATATATATATATATACATACATATATATTAATTATTATTCAGAAAGGTGCTTTGGGTCATTTGCTCCAGTATTTAACCAGGCTTGATCTAGATAATGATTGAATTGATTAATTGATTTAGATAATGAGGTAAGGAAAGCAGGATAGTTCCTGAGCATCTCAACAGACAGTTAGCCATGATGTTTTTACAAACCTCTTCAAACGGTCGATCGTACAGGGCATTTCATAATGTTTGTAAAGAACAGGCGTTAAGACACTCCCTGGTGGCAGAACCCGAGCAGCTTCCACTGACCAGGGGCCTGTTTCACAAAGCAGGTTAAAAAAAACTCTGAGTCTAACCCGGAACTCTGAGTTGATCTACTCTGAGATAGGAAACTCTGAGTTTTCGGTTCCAGAACAGCAGATTTGCGTCAGGTTGATCAACTCAGAGTAGTTTGACCTGGAGTTAAGCGCGTGCACCACAAGTATAAAAAGACAGCATCAATGGAGCCCTGATTCGACGAGTCACCATGGCAACGGGGAAGCGAAGGGCTACGCTACAACTGGAAATGGAAACATTAATGCGCTCATACGGAGAGTTTGAGCAGGTTTACACCGCTGCAGCAGCAAAAGAGAGGGAGGCGGTGCTGGAGGACATTGCTGCTCGGGTCAGTGCATAAGTTTAAATGTAGTCCAGTTGCAATCACAGTAATATCACAGGGGGAACTGCTTGAGTGGGAGCCTATTAATTTATTTCATTTAAGTGCAACCCCGCGGGGGAGAAGCGCAGCTTAAGATGAAACATAAAAACATTTTTCAAACAGGTAAAACCTCAGCACAGTCTCATGGTGACGCCTCATTTTGAGCATGTTTTACATGGTAAAGTAAATATTACCGTAAGTGGCTGTTTTTTATTCAACATATCAATGTTGTATAAAAAACTCCCATTTGCAAAAAAAAGCAGCGCAACACACAATATCTGCTGTGATATGAGAGCATTACTGGTTGTTAATGTTGGAAATGTAAGGAGGGATGAGATGGACTGTGACATGAAACGGTGTTGTGCGTATTCAGCCCCCTCGCATTATAGGTGATATTCTGGATCAGAAGGCTGTATAGGAGTAGTTTATATACCGGTAACCCAATTAAAAGCACACACTTTTGAACCTATGAATTGCAAGAAAAGCTGGGATTATATTTAGAAACGCTGAGTCAAATACATTCAACTTGCTCAAAAGATCCATTTCATTCATTTTGTAATTATGGCTGCAGTATATTAAGGACGTCTATGCGCGGTCTGATAAAACTCCCGTTTGCAAAAAAACGCAGCGCAACACAGAATATCTGCTGTGATATGAAACGGTACCGCTCAAACAGAGAATTGCCTGGAAATGCAAGAACATCTATAATCAATAGTCTGATAATCATCTCCCGACCAATATTTAATTCTCTGCGCAGTAATGCTGCAGCTTGTTATCAGAAGGACACGCCATGGTAGTGAAATACTCACCACCTAATATAACTTCTAATGTCTGATTTTTGCAGTGATTTTCTGAAAAAACAGACGGAACTATAGCAGAACTATACTACGCCAAAACTCGCCCGCTGACTGAATGAATGAGGAAATCAAATGCCGTGTGTGGCTGAAAGAGGGCGGAGACAGAGAGAAACTCAAGGTTTTCTGAGAAAAACCTGGTCCCGACCAGGTTAGTTTCAGAGAGCATGTTACCATGGTAACTGACCGAGAGGTTAAGTTACCTCTCTTTGTGAAACAGGCTAGAGTTACCCCTCTGTCTCTGGTTTGAGTTACCTCCCTTTGTGAAACGGAAAACTCAGAGTTTCCCTCATTTCAGGGTTAACAGACTCAGAGTTTTCACTAAACCTGCTTTGTGAAACAGGCCCCTGAAGCTGACCAGCTGCTACTGTAAACACTGTTACACAGTAAAAAATAAAAAATGTGTTGTGTTCGGGGTTGAGCCGCCTGGTATACAGCAAAAGGTGTAGGGTTTTATCGATTTTCTTAAAAAAAAATGTAACCTGTGGAGGAGGAGGTTAAAGCAAGGGGACAGCGTCAAAAATACTAGTGCTGCAGAGAAGACCGTAAGACTGTGGAGGAGGAGGAGGAGCTTCTTCTAACGGGGCAGACGGGACCAAACCTCCATCATCTTGTTTGTGGAGACATTTTCTGTCGGACAGTTTTTAGCCACATTCTATCAAACTTTCTGTTGAACCTACAAATATAAATTATGGTATAATGTTTAGAGTTAATTTAATGGTGTTAAACTAAACTCTAACTTCTTCTCTTTGTAACCATATATGGTTTTAAGGGCCTAATTTATCTTTGTGTTCACAAGAGTCATCACAAGAACGCTAACACCCGTGAATTAGCCGTGTGCTCCTCTCGGCCCCTAGTGGGACACCCTGACCTCCTATATTCCTTAATGTTCTTACATGATATACATATATGAAGTTTCACGTGTAGATTCTTAGAAGTGTCTAAATAAATTCTACTTCCACTTCGGTGCAGATCACCCACTAATTCAAGACATTTCCTCTGGTTAAATGGCACAGAAGGGCTTGTTTACTAGTGGTGCCATCGGAGATCGCTTCGGCTTTTGGCACCCGAAGAAAATATATTGTTGTTGTGACGTCATGGTGAATGGTCATATTCTTTTCCTTTCTCACTGGTTGTCATGACAACTGTAACATCGCACTGATGCAGTCCAAATTGTTTATCGTTACGTATTTTGCTGGAATAAATCATCAATTGGCTCCTTCCAGGGGTACCGGGGCCAGTTGGTAAGTCTTTAAAACACTCTTTTAATAAACTCTGTGTTCAAATAATACATTGTTGGTGCTTCTGTTAATGTGTCAGGACTCTTATAATGCTACTGCAGAGGTTTGGTGTTATCATGAGAAGTATTGGTGTGTTAGCCGCGGCAGGCTGCTAGCGACTCTCCAGAAAATCTATGTTAATAGATGGCTGGTTTGATGCCCCAATTCGTCTAAAAAGACCCTAGGATGATTTTATACCGGAATTTGACCTTAAGCAGAGATTGCCATCTGTAACTGCGTCTCCCACTAACAATACGTGACATAACACGTAAAATGCATGAATTACTGCCAATACTTTGCATTGTTATATGTATGAAAAACACACAAGAACAGCCTGATCTGAAACAAACACCTCAGAAAACTCTTTAAGTTACACCGCACTGTAGATAGACTGTCATTTCTATTCAACGGTTTGATTTGTCTTACTCTGTCTATCTATATCTTTAAAAATATTTCTGAATGTTTTTCTGACTTTGATTTGCCATGTCGTTGACCGGTTTTATACAAATAAACTGGCTTTCAGTTCAAACTGATCTGCTCCCTTTTAACTGTAATGGTGTCTCTTGTGGTTCTGACATACGTCCAAAACACTGACGAAGGAGCACAAGGAGGTTTCTATTACAAGCACTCATCCAAAGGGAAAATATTTTCCTCCTCAGTCAAAAGGTCTAAGGGGTGCCTCTCTTATCTGGTAATAACAAGTGTGAGTTTGACACAATGATGCTAAGCTGCTCAACATGTACATTTATTCATTTTTTTGCTTTTTTATCCAGCAAACAAAGCAATGAAGACGAGAGCCAGGCGTGGGAGTCAGAAGGTTGAAAGCACGCTCTCGCTCTATTTTTCACGTCCATGTGCAATAGTTGTAAAATTCCATGGGTACACAGAGGATAAAATACCTGTACTGTGTGTAGTTTCAGAGGCACGTGTTTAATCACACATCCTTTAAAGCCACGCTGCTGTGTGCAGTGGTCCAGTCAAGGGCAAGTCACTTAAGCAATGCTTTAATCAAAGGAAAAATGCATTCAATTTAAGGAACAATGTCTTATAAAAACCTCTTGCACAATTTACCGTAGTCGGCTCTAATGTACCATCATTCTGCGTCCGTCTGCCAGGACCTTCTGTCCAATGAGTCTTTAATTGAAAACACACAAAGAGCTGACATTTTGAAGGAGAAATAAATTAGTTTTTCTCTAGTTCATAATACAAAACGACCGTGACATGTTTCTGGTGGCTGATCGGAGTTGCTGGTCAGAAGAAAAACTCAAAGTGATTACGCAGCCATCACTCTGCAACTTAAGGTTTCTTCTATTATCTTTTCCTTATTCAAATCAAGGGAAAGCATATCTGCTTAAAATTACATGCTCATGCAACAGAACTGCATTCTCAATTACGTTTTGAGGTGAACTTATCTTCCAGCAACTGGTGCACATTTTGAAACTGTCACTGTTTAAAACACATGGTTGTTATTGTAAGTTGAAACAAAACTACTTATTTAAAGTTAGTAAAAGATCACGGTTTGGGTTAAAATATGTGTGCATGTTTGTTACATAGGTAAGTTAAGTACATTAACTAGGTTAAAGCTGAAGTAAACGCAAATGTAACAAAAACGTATTTTTATGTACATTACGTAAACAAGTCAGGACTGACTCTTCACATGGGACGTGATCAGTGGTCTCCTGGGTAAAAGTCACATGTTTTTTTGACCCATCCAACCCGACCTGCTCCCTATGTGGAATATGATTAGAAACGTCTTTGTGATATGTCAAGAACAAGCATAATCTGGAACAAAATACATTTTTCTTTTTTAGAAGACAGGGTCAAAGGACAGAGGGTGTCACATGCTATGCAATTTGTGATATTGGGCAATAAACTGTTAATAAAATTGGCTTGACTTGATATTGGCTACACACTTACAAGCATTACACCGGTATAGCTAGCATGTTCACATGATGTAATGTACATGCATGTATGTGCATTGTGGCGTTATTGTGTGATACAGCAGCTTGGAGCTGTAAAGTAGACAAAACCTTATGTTATTTTACTCATGATTGTCTTTATATTTTTTCACATTTATACATGCCAACTGCAAATGGATCATATGTATCATTAATCTCTATAAACAAGGCAACATGACAAGATTCGGGTAGCACAGGTGGTGTGGTTTCCATTTGTATGTTGAGTTTTTTTTTTTAATCTGCAAATTGACAAAAAGGCAGCGTACTTACCCAAAAGTTACAGGAGGTAAAAGAGTCAAAAAGAAAGAGAAACACAAAGACATTTCTACACATTCAGCTGTAATATATACGTGAATTAATAATAATAAAAAAAATTTGGATCACATAAAAGAAAAATGACCCGGAATCCTGAGTGATGCAGCTGCAGAAAGCAGTCATTCTTCCCTTTTCTTAAGGACAGAGGGAACTGAGGTCTGATAGTGGGATATTGATTGAGCTGCAAACCTTGGACGCCACAGAGTCCGCACCTCTCGCTCGCCGTATTGCAAGTA
The DNA here is from genome assembly GCF_963691815.1 of Echiichthys vipera. Taxonomy (NCBI): domain Eukaryota; kingdom Metazoa; phylum Chordata; class Actinopteri; order Perciformes; family Trachinidae; genus Echiichthys; species Echiichthys vipera. Next base: position 8,805,071 of record NC_139844.1, on the reverse strand, counting down.
TTGTTGTGGTCCCACTTTATGAGGCAGACTGACCTTCAACTGGCAGGGACATAGAATAAAAACCAATACACTTAGTTCTTGGTGAAACAATAAGACAAGTTATTATCGCTGAAAGTAGGAGCATCGTTATTATCATTATTCTCAGAACATCCCTCTGCTTTTGTTCAGAAAAAGAAAAGAAAACCGAGATTCAATTATTACTTTAAAATGTTATTTATACTAAAGAGGCCATTAAAAGTCAATTTGATGGATTAAACATTCAGTAAAATTGTTAAATTGGAGATGAACGACCCTTTTGAACAAAATATATATTTGCAAAACCAAAATAAAGCTACAGATTCAAGCATGTGGAATCACACACACCCACTGTAGATATTAATGAAATCATTTATAATACCAGCTTTGATATGTATGTCAGTGTACCATATATGCCACATATACTTTTCATATTTCATTCACATTAAATAATCCCTGGTTTGGCTTTTTTTCTCGGTTCTGAAATCAAATTTTAGTTTTACGATATATAAGCTATAACCTGAGGAGAAGGGCTCATTGCAAACTGGCTGTGCAAGGTGATTAAAAAGTATAGTTTCTATATGATTTTCTGGGATTTGTCAGTTGTTGTGTTTCCATTCAATTGTCAAGCAAATTTTAAATGAACTTTGAAAAAAAATAATAATGAAAAGAAATGTGAATTATCCATCCATCAACTGGTTTAGACCGAAATACTACACAAAGCATAGTTTCATCAGAAGTGAGTTTTATAGGCTAAAACAGGGCTGGAGCCTAATCTGCCAGTAAAATAGGAGTTGGGTTGAGGTTGCAAACAAGAAAAAATTAAAAAAAAAAGGTAATTAAAGTGTAATTCTGGCATAAATCATCCCATGGTCTTTTTCGGCACTTACATAGTGTATCATACAAGCCATCGAGACAGTTTTTTCTTTGTTTAATCTATTAACGAAGAAATCTGGTAGAGTCGCTAACAGCCTGACGTGGCTAACACTGATAAGCTCGGGGCATTACGGTGAAGGCATTAAAGCGTCGTTTTTAACCACTAATACTGCACAAAATAACACCAAACCTCTGCAGTAGCATGATAAGAGTCCCTACACATAAAACGAAGCACCAAAAACGTAGTTAGTTTATTAAAAGAGTGTTTTGAAACTTAGACTTAGACTAGATTTAGACATCGCTTTATTGATCCCTTTGGGATGAACTCCCGCAAGGAAATTGAATTTCCAGCAGCTTACAAAAACACAAAGGAGGTATAAAAAAATACAGTAAAGGATAACCAATAAACTCTTAGCTAAATAAATACACAAAGTATAAAAAAAACAATAAAGAGTAAACAATAAACATTTAGTCAAATATGTATGAGGTAGAGGTAAAGAATACAGGTTACAAAATGTTACAAAATGTGCAAAATGTGCAAAATGTGCAGAATGTGGTTATGAAACAATGGATTATTCCATTGTGGCTCTGGGGGGAATGAATGTCTGATTTTACATATAGAAGCTTGTTTTCTTCCAATAAACCATGATAAATAGCCTATTTGGGTATAAATATAGCCTATTAAAAATACTGTTGCTAGAAATGTGAAAATAACTCCATCCATCCATCTTTAACCGCTTGTCCCTATCGAGGCCGCTGGAGCCGATCCCAGGTGACATCGGGCGCAAGGCAGGGTACTGGACAGGACGCCAGACTTGTTCTATCCAGGATCCGACACCGCAGAGCGCATCTTGGCTGGGTTTTAAATGTCAATAGAATAGGTACTCAAAAACAAAAGGAAAAGTTTAAAGGAAAAGTCAGTAGATCACCTGTAACTAAGATGCACCTGGCCACATTTACACCAGGTATTAAACATGCCATCTCGCATTGTGATTGGATCTTAACATGTAAATGATATTTATGGTCATTTAAACATGACTCAAACCGACCACAATTAATGTCAAATGATTTTAAAAGATACAGAGCTCATTTTGGAGTTTACAGTTAAAGTATACTATTGTTAATACAGCCTCTTACTATATATCATTAAAGCCCTTGATTAAAGTTTTGTAATTTATAATTGTATTTCCTATCAATGCTTTTGACATGTTTTAAATAACATCAGCCAATGCCAAGTTCTAATATTCATACACATTTTTTGCATCACTTTTCTTTTTGTGTTTAAAAAAAAAAAAAGAAATTCAAATCAAATTTCAACTTTGAATAGAACGACTCTTACCTGAACCTTGAAGGAGGCAGAACAAATGTGAGTACAAGACGTTATTTTCCTTTGAAAATAGTTACACTGAACATTGTAGAGGTTCGTCTGATTCCCTTGAACCTTCACGCATCAAATAGTATCATGCTTGTATGATAGCCATTCATCACTGTGGCCTATTGAGCATGAATCATCACACTGAACAGTTGATCATTGTGTACATTGTCGTCATCAATAACTCTTTTCTATTTCCCATCCTTGACACTATCTTATCGACTTCAACAGTTCATCCATTTGTCCTCACTTTCTCTTCACATGCAGTAACAATAAGGTGTCAGTCAACACTAGCACCTTCTGCAGGTCACTGCTAGGTATTACATGGATTGTCATTGGTTTAGATTCGTTTTTAATTAAGTGACTAAAGGAAACAAATGAACTTTCATTGTTGTTGAAGCAAGACAAAGCAGAACAGGTGAGAGAAACTTGACAGGGTGATTAAGAAGAGGAGAGTTTTGTGTAGTTTGTGTGTGTATGAGGCTGATAGATTAGCTTTTAAACAAAGGAGAGGCATTTATACACACTAAAACTTAAATTAATATTTATACATAAAAGTTGATAAAGGCTATTTAAGTGCTGTTAAAACTTGCAATAACAAAGATGATGATTAAATGAAGCAGTCAGATGTCAGGCAGGTGTGTTTAAAGGGGGCTAGATTTTATTTCATTGTTTTCTACTGCAATAATCCACTGTATACAACTAGGCCAGCACTAAACATTAGACCAAGTTATCGACCAGCTGGCGAGCGCAGCATTTTCATCTTCAGCACTAAAGGATCCAGACATCTCCAACTCTATACACTGAAAAACTGACTTTTTGGTATAGTGAAATGTGTTAAATTAAATTAGGTCATTTACACATAGAAAAATAAAAAATAATTGGGAACTAGAATATTTTAAGTAAAGATTTTAATATTTACACATTTTATTCATGTAATAAATTCACTGAATAGGAAGATTACATTTTATTATATATTTACAAATACAATTTAAATAATTTAAAATCCCGGCACATTAACTTTAGAATACTAATTAGATTTTACTCTGAAAATCGAATTAGTATTAGTGAGTGTTTTCTAGTAAATGTAACCTTTCTTTCTCATATTTAATGATAACTGCTGTGTAACTCGGTCAAAGACACTCAGGGGTGGCACCGATGGAAAGCCCGTACATGAAAACATATTCAAGGGATCAACTTTCATCTCTTCAACCTTCCGTTACCGAGATACGTCAGAAAAAGCCTTTTTCTCACAAATAAGGCATCATAAACACCAAGTATGAGATACTGTATCACTGTGTTGGTCTTGATATCAGCTATCAGCATAATATATATAATTATTTTTTTTAAATTCCCACTGCAACGGATAAGTCTTTTTGACGAGACTATATCGGATTGGAAGGCCACAGACTGCACGTTGTTGAAGACTGAAATTTATAAACTTACTTTTGTAGAACTGATTTTATTAAAGGGTTTCTTAACCCATTTTAATCCTGGATTTTGGCACATATCAGATACTCGGATTCGTCGGGACAAGTTCATCTGAACACAATGTCATGACACAGACCTGCATTAAAATGGGCAAAATAAGTCTTCATCTACTTAATCTTTAAGTAGCTGGGATTATACTGTATATTTAACACAGTTTGGTCATCTGGTAGTGAATGTTTCATGTACAAAAACATACTGTACACATACTAAATGTTCTGCATCTAAAATAAATAAAGATAAGTAAAATAACTACTGTCAGGAAAAATTCACTTCTAGAACCTGCATAAAAGGTACTCATTATGCAAACAAACCACCTTACTGTATATACACAGAAAACTTTCTTTATTAACAAGACTTTGACATTACAACACTTAAATTTAAGTTTTTTTTAGAAAGACAGAGGCACAACTTTCCAGTGTAGTTACTCAGCCTTAAAGCACACTGAACAGGCGACAGTAGGCTGTTTTGTAATCACATGTTTGCAGTTGAGGACGTTGGTCCCCTTTAAGCTGAAGATTAACTATATATATTGATCTCATTTGATCTAGATCACATAGTCTTCACCATGTGAATGAATACCAAGTCTGTATTACATGACAACATTAAAACAAACACACATGCAGTACTATTACAGCAACCGTTAACTCGTTATAATGAAGGTTTGAACATCACACAGGAGGATGTAAAAGCATGGTGAAGTGAGGAAGAGGAAGAAATGGCATGTTATAAGAAACAAAAAGATCAAAAGTGGTCAAAGCTCATGAGCGGTTTAATGGGTTGTAGCCTCAGAAAAGCAATAGAATAGCTCAAGAAGCCTGTCAGTTCATCCCCAAACTGATGGTGTTTCATAACCAGAACAAGGTAAGAATTAAACAGATTGTGCATTTATCCAATATATCATATCAATATAAGATATAACAGAGAGGACGAAACACTGATATTGCAAAGCAACATTTAGTGTTCCAAAAATCTCCCATAAACAAGGTTTTTGACCTCTGTTGTCGTCCTTGTCGGGCCAATGATTGACTAACGATTGAGCTGTCCTATTTATCTTTCTGAAACGTTAGAAGGAACCCAATAACATTACCAGGAGGTACCTCGGTGACTTTGTCGACTATGTGCTGCTAGAAAAGGCCTCACCATGGACCTGTACAAGGTAGCTTTCTTCCTGGGAGCCGTGACCTGCACTGGTAAGATAGAACTGCATCTTTTAATGATAATTATGAAGAGTTCTACAACAATTTTCTGCATAAATTAAAAAAAAAAAAGTAAGACGGACACTATTTGCTTCACTGTGAGGGTAACTCATCAGGACAACCCTGTCCAAGTTAATCAAATGTGTGCATTTGCATTAAGAGACACATCTGGATGCACAACATATTGTGTTCACCTTCATATTTTCACACTTAGTTTGCACAGTTTAGAGGTGGCCCCCGAACGATGAGAATAAAAGACGGATTCAAAGTAACTCAAAAGGAGTGAAAAAGTTGATCTGATTCTTCTAAAAATCTGACTGTTTAAGATAAAACATTGTGATTTTATAGCTCAGCCACTTGCTTTAGTGTTAGTTACATTTCATTTTGATTTGAGTTGGCAGTTCATTTCGCAGTTAAAAAATATATACTAATAAATTGGATTCACCAATCCCCCAAAACACTGGATTAATGAACTTGCCTCTAACTGTACACCTGAGAAGATATTATATAATGTATGATGCTGTACAATTTCCTGTTTTTCTTTCCATTCGTAAATTTATATACAAATATTAGTACATCTAAATATTCATTAGTTTAAGTAGAAACCTGTTTTCTTTGGATTTTTGTCAATAACATTTTCAAATGCATGAATGGAACCTGTCACATTGTTTGAACTGCAAATGTGCTGTAATTTATCTGTTAAAAAATACATTTTTTGAGAACTAAATCATTAGAATAACTGATATCGACTGGACAACACTGGCTCAACTAATTCAAAGGAGGTGCACCAGATTCTCTACACTGACATTATCTATATGTATATGCACTGAAGCAGCATTCTTCTTAATCTATAAACAAATAAGCAAAGGACATTTTATGGACACGCACCAAATACAACCCAAACTTCAGCAGTCATTGTACGGCTTCTGACACCTTATTTGTATTAAAACCATCTGCAAGACTGAGTCTGTGTCACTGCTGCTGACATCGACAAGTTTTAAACCTATACCTCTACGCAAATATGATATATGGTGCACCAAAGGGTGCAATTCTTTTTTAGTGCATATGCCTTAATTTGATGCTACAAAAAAAAAAAATTTTAAGCAGATGATACACACTTTTACCTACTTATGAAGGCAAATGCTCCTAAATGTTTTGCAACTATTTATGAAGTAAGCTGGAAATTGTTCTGTTGGTCCACTGCAGCCATCTTTTACATTTTTATAAGAACTTCAGAAAAACAGTGAGATGTTTTGTTAAATACGCAGAAGACTGTGAGTTAAAGGAGAAGATATCACTTTCATGTGATGTCTGAAGCTACTGTAAAGCTAGGCGATGCTTAACTTAGCTTAGCATGAAGACTGCAAGCAGGGGGAAACAGGTAGTCTTTTGCACTTTAGATTTTAATATTGATTAAACGAATGAGAAACGTGTTAATTAATCAGCTTTAAAAGGTGCTGATTCCTTACTTCTAGATAGAGAACTTCTAGTTTTAATGCTTAGCAATTCATTAATTCATAGTTTTGTCCTTGCTTTCAGTAAGTGGTTCTGAGGTGGCTGGCTACTCCAAAACTGATGGAGCATGGCTCATCTCGCTGCAGAAAAGACAGTACTCAGTAAACACTGTGGCTGACTGTGCCGCCAAATGTGATGCTGAAAAATCTTTCACTTGCAGGTAAGTTCACACTTTTAAAAATTCCAATTTAACATTTACATTTAAGGCTCAGAATCCCAACCTGACCCCCTTTCTGTGTTTTCACAGATCGTTCATATATTATGAGAAGGACAATGAGTGTTGGACCGCAGCAGCAAACTCTAAAACAGAGAATATCCTGCGCAGGGCCAGCGCAGCCTTATATGAAAAAGAAGGCAAGTCATTTCGTCTTTTCAGTCATATAAGTACCCCTTCTTTAATTTTATCATGGTGTCCTTTTTTTGTCTCATGTACATGCTGATCCAGTTTACATCTGAAGTGATATTTAGTCTCCATTACATTGTGGTTAATGTTTAGCCTGTGTTGCATGATCAGTGATGTTTGGACTGTGTCTGCAAACACACGAAGAGGTGACTCATGGTACACTACTGTGACTCAAATTTTGGGGATCACTCCAACAGGATAAGATACATGATTCCCTCAAAGAATCATCTGATGAACAGCAGTCATGTTTTTATTGAGTAATCAAACATGCTGAGTGCCCTGCGTTGGTGTATATTGTTTTTGGCTCGTCTAGGATACCTCCTGGAGTGTGTTAATGGAGTCGGATCAGATTACAGAGGAACAAAGACCAAAACAAAAACAGGAAAGCTGTGTCAGAGATGGATAGCAAAATACCCACACAGGCCCAAGTATGTATCATCGTGTTACTTTACACATCACATCACATCATTTTATATCTTTTTCATCTCGTTTTACTCAACGTGTCTGCTGCAGCTTCACACCGGAGTTGCATCCACTAGCAGATCTGGAGTCTAACTTCTGCAGAAACCCTGACGGAGACGGTGGGGGACCTTGGTGTTACACCACAGACCCAAACACCCGCTGGGAAAATTGCAATGTATCCAGCTGCACTGGTAAAATTGATTTATTTGTATGTTTGTTTGTTTGCTTGCTTGTGTGAGATATCACATACCTGTTCTCCTGATTGCCAACTATTTCACAGTCCAAATTATTCTGAAGTGTAAAATGCACTGCAAGCATGCATCTGTGCTTATTCCTTTACAGATGACTGTATATACTGCAGTGGTGAGGACTACAGAGGGAAAAAAGCCACTACAGCAAACGGCTACACCTGCCAACGCTGGGACTCTCAGACACCTCACAATCATGGCTACATCCCCAGCGCGTAAGACCATAAAACAGCACATCAACCAACCAGCAGGATTTTGTAATATTTGATAAATGTTTTTAGTTAGGAACTAAAACAAATGTTACTTATTTGACAACTCCATTTATGCTTCCTCTAGTCTTCCAGAAAAGTACCTTGAGGAGAACTACTGCAGAAACCCAGATGGAGACCCCCAACCGTGGTGCTTCACCAGCAACCCGGCAAAACGGTGGGACTTCTGCTCCATACCCCGCTGTGGTAAGCTCTCCTGTTTCAATACATTTCCTTTACTTCTGCTATAGTTCCATGAACTGTAGATTAATATGTGCACTCACCCTTTTACCTGCCGAGGTACCGTTGAGCAAGATGTTTAACCCCTTCCTGCAGCAGGACCTGCATCCACCTGGTGATCCTAAACCACATTAAAATAAATTATATTATTTTTATTTTGACAAAATATGATTATTTTGCAAAATTAAGATGTCAAACATTGTGAAATTATATCACAGAGATCCTAAATGATGTTTAACGTTGCAGCATTTTTACCTGCTATTGTTTAGATACATCACCATCAAATGCTTACTCACTTACAGATTTCTCATTCCTGCAGCACTTTATTTAGCAGTAGTTTTTCACTTTTGTTTTTCAGTTTCATTTTAATTTGATATTATATTACAGTACTTAACTAATTTTTTTTCTTGACTTCTACAACCAACCCATCTCATCTTCTGATGCTCAGCATCCGAGCCTCCCACCATCGTCCCAGAGCTGACCTGTACCACCGGTGAAGGTGGCGCATACCGAGGCACGATATCTGTGACTGAAAATGGCAAAACGTGCCAGAGCTGGTCCACTCAGACGCCACAAAAACACAACCGCTCACCAGACAACTACCCCTGCAAGTAAGAGCAACTGCAACATGAAAATGTTGTTTTTCAAAAATGAGGGACTATGGCATGCTGCTTTTATCTTTGGGTTTACCTCCATTAATCATTATTACCATTGTTTGCCAGGGGGCTAGATAACAACTACTGTCGTAACCCTGACAATGAGAGGAAGCCCTGGTGTTACACCACTGACTCTGCAACTCGCTGGGAGTACTGCAAGGTGCCAAGCTGTGGGGATGCAGCCGGACCAGGTGATGAGGATGATTTCTTACCCAATTACAACAATTCTAACAACAGTGCTGATGACGGTGGAGAGCATCAAGGAATCATTCTGTGTCTCTTGCTGCAGATGAGCCAGTGATCCCCCCGGAGGAGGAAGACTGTTATGAGGGGGACGGGACGAGTTACCGTGGTGTAACATCAGAGACCATCAGCGGAAAAAGATGTCAAAGCTGGAGCGCCATGACTCCTCACAGCCACAAAAAGACTCCTCAGAACTACCCCAAAGCGTGAGCATCAAATAACAATAACAAGCCAACTGAGGTCATTGGTTCCTTTTCTTTGTTTGATTCTAGGACAAAAACTGAAACTGAAGGTGCAGGTTATTTATTCTTGTCATCCTGAAGTTCCAGGTTTTCTCTTTCAACAGGGACCTCAGGAGGAATCTGTGCAGGAACCCCGATGGAGACCGAGCTCCCTGGTGTTACACTACAGAGCCCAGAGTCCGTTGGGAGTATTGCAAATTGGAGAAATGCCCCACCAAACCTTCAGGAGGTGTACCCACAACCAAACCCCAGATCCCCAACACCCCTACCCAGACCCCGCCACCAAAAGGTAAATGATTCTCTTCACTTGTCAGATATCTTAAAGCTTGTTTTATCCTTCACTGGTTTCTCTCTGTTGCTTTGTTAGATTGTAAGAATGGAAATGGAGTTGCATATCGGGGTCCGACCTCCATCACCATTCTGGGCGTGACCTGCCAGGCCTGGAGTGCTCAGAGCCCTCATCAACACAGCAGCTTCACCCCACAAACTCACCCCACCAAGGGTCTGGAGAGCAATGTAAGTGTGTGTGGTCCGTAGACACTTTGAGTGATGACGTTTCACTCTGGACTTAATGAACGCATAAATGCTAAAATCTTTGCCAATAATTAGATTTGTTTTCTAGTTAATTGTCTTGTGTGTCACTATCAGAACTGCAGAAACCCAGATGGCGATGTGAACGGACCGTGGTGTTACACTACAGACAGGAACAAGAAATGGGACTACTGTCAGATCCCCGACTGTAGTATGTAAACTATTTGTGTGTAGGTTTTTTATTTTGAGTGTGTAGGGTTTTTTTTGTGTGTGTAGGCTTTATAGCTTCACATGCTATAAAGGTAACATGCTTAACTTTAAATGTCTGCATGTTTATATTGTAATTGTTTGGATGTTGTGATCTTCTAAATACGGCAATGTTTTTTCCATCCAACAATTTTGTTATAATTGAGTGTAATGAGCACGAGCAGCCACACAGGTAACCTTGTTACATGATACCACTTCAAACCAATCAAATGCTTGTATTTTACTCCTCTTGTGAGAACTCATGACTGTGAACTTTCTTCGTAGCTGAAATGAAATGGGGGGTGCCAGTCATCAAACCAAAGCGTTGTTTTGGTCGTATCGTGGGAGGCTGCGTGTCTAAAGCTCACTCGTGGCCCTGGCAAATCAGCCTCCGGACCAAGTGAGTAGAATAAGACTGAGATAAGAGTCTAGTGACTTTATATACAGTCTGTTTGTGTGACCTTGTACAGACTTGGCATCAACATGTGTTTTGGGTGATCAAATAACATATAGACAGTTCTAACAACAAGTGTCATTGAGACCACATTTGGAGGTGTTTTTTTTTTTTTTTTTAGCTGTAATTAACTTACTAAAAGTAGCCTCTATGGGTTTGGGAGTCTTGTTCCCACATAGACAGAGTGGGGGGCTTCTTATTTGTCTGTGCCCAGGGGCCCATTGTCTCAGAATACATTCACGTGCGGCGCAGCAGCTCTGACAACTGACAACTGGGTCCGTCTGAAACTAGCAATGAGAGTTGCTCTCTGTGCTGGGTGCAAGATAGAGCCCTTGATCTTCTTTCTGGCATACTGATGGTAGAATAGACGTTTGGATATTGAAACGCAGGGTGTTTTAATGTTTTTGGACCCATCCACCACCCCGACCCTCAGCCCTATATGAGGATTTTGGTGCTCTTGACCACAATACAACCACAATTCAACCGAAGTCGTGACATTGTGTAAAAGGTAAATAAAAACAGAATACAATGATTTGAAAATCCTTTTCACTATACATTCAATTGAATACACTACAAAGACAAGATATTTAATGTTCGAACTGATAATAACTTTTTTTGGGGGCAAATATTCACTCATTTTGAATTTGATGCCTGCAACACGTGCAAAAAAGCTGGGAGGGAGGAAATAAAAGTCTGTTGTTGGATGTTAAAAACAAAACAAAAAAAAACCAGTTTGGATCATTCCTCCGGTGAATAGGTTCACTGGAAAAAGGTGAGTGTCATGATTGGTTATAAAAGGAGCATCCTGAAAGGCTCAGTGGTTTACAAGCAAGGATGGGGCAAGGTTCACTACCTTGTAAACAACTATGTGAGCAAATAGTCCAACAGTTTAAGAACAACGTTTCTCAATTTACAATTGCAAGAAATGTATGGATTCTATAATCTGCAATCCATAATATCAGCAAACAATTCAGAGAATCTGGAGGACTCTCTACACTTAAGCGGCAAGGCTTAAATCTAAATTGAATGACATGAGTCGTGACCTTCGATCCCTCAGATGGCACTGCATTAAAAACAACATCATTCTGTAAAGGATACCCCATGGGCTCAGAAACACTTTGGAAAACTATTGTCCGTTAACACAGTCGCTACATCTAAAAGTGCAAGTTGAAACTCTACCATGCAAAGTGAAAGCCGTATATCAACACCCAGAAGTGCCGTCAGTCTCTCTGGGCCCACACTCATCTCAAATGGACTGATGATGCAAAGTGGAAAAGGTGTGCTGCGGTCTGACGAGTTCACATTTACAATGGTTTTGGAAATCATGGACATTGTGTTCAAAGCCAAGATCTGTGATGGTATGGGGGTGTGTTAGTGCCCATGGCATCATGGGTAATTTTCACATCTGTGAAGGCACCATTAATGCATGTAGGTACAAAAAACGGTTTTGGAGCAACATCCAAGCAACTTCTTTTTCAGGGACGTCCCAGCTTATATCAGCAAGACAATGCCAAGCCACATTCTGCACGTGTTACGACGGAATGGCTTTATAGTAAAAGAGTGCAGGTACTAGACTTACCTGCCTGCAGTCCAGACCCGTTTCCCATTGAAAATGTGCGGCGCATTATGAAGTGCAACATCAGACAGTCCTACATCAAGAAAGAATGGGGAAGAATTCCACCTAAATAGCTTCAACAAATAGTGTCCTCAGTTCCCAAATGCTTTTTGAATGTCTTAAAAGGAAAGGTGATGTAACACAGCGGTAAACATGCCCCTGTGCCGGTGTTTTTGGAACGTGTTGCAGGCATCAAATTCAAAATATTTGCAAAAAAAAAAAGAGTTAATCAGTTTGAACATTAAATATCTTGTTTGAAAAAAGTTGAAAATGATTTGCAAATCATCGCATTTTGTTTTATTAACGATTTACACATCGGCCCAGCTTCATGTGAATTAGGGTTTCATTTGTACAGTAATAAATACATTGATTACATTAGAGTGCATAAGTTTTTGTAGGAAAGTGAACAGTGAATGAGGACAGTGAATGAGGACAGTGAATGAGGACAGCTACTGTGCATTACTGTGCAGGGAAGGTCATTTCAAATTGCATTGTAACACATTCATATTTTCCTCGTATTTGAACTCCGATTAAAAAAAAAGTTCTTTAGAGATTTGCTGACATGCATGTGGGCGAAAATTTTGTCCATTTCACCTCCAGGGCTCCATACGTCACACACAGATGGAATATTTTTCTATCTAAATGGTTTGAAGAGATCCGTGTCTTCAGAACAGCAGTATGACCATCTGGAGTTTTTTATACATCTCTGGTTAATTATATTTTTGAAAATCACATGTTTACCTCAGCGCATTAACTTGGGATAACAATAACAAATATTTTAATAATGGGACTCAGGTATAATATAATAATTTTGACCAGCAAGATTAAACCCATATTTCAACAAGCACAAACCTCTTTTATTATCAAAATGATAAGGATCCTGCACCAAAATGACCAAGACTACTTTCAAATTAATATAGTTGTCTAGTTAGTCAAGTTAATATAGTGAATATAAATGTATGCTTAATATCTGTTAAAGTTTTGTCTCCAGGGGTTTATCTATAGGGATATAATATCTGATATTAGAAAAAGGTCTAATCACATCTCTCCTCTGTCCTCTTTAAACACATTTCTGTGTCTTTCTTCCAGCACAGGGATTCATTTCTGTGGAGGAACTCTGATTCACCCTCAGTGGGTTATAACTGCTGCCCACTGCCTGGAGAGGTCAGAGAGGCGATTAAACATCTCAAGATTAAATCCTGTAAGAGAAACCCCACTGGATAACTAGTGTGTATGTTTATAAATGTGTTCACTGTAGGTCCAAACGACCTTCAGCCTACAAGGTACTCCTGGGCGTCCACACAGAGAGAGCCAATGAGGCGTCGAAACAGGACAAGAACCTGGAGAAACTGATACTGGCGCCCAACGGAGCCGACGTCGCTCTGCTCAAACTGTCGAGGTGAGTCTGCTCTGCCAATACCGCCCAATATTTAGAGCATGTGCACAAACCAGAGGCAGAACATGAAGCACACAATTAATGATATATCTTTAAAACGGAGGATACTGTTTTAGATGGAAGAGGATACAGAAAACGTTTTTTTTTAATGCTTTTATATACATATGTTTGTATATGTGTAAGATAATGTTGCATTTCTTCAATTGGAGAAGAGGAATTTATAATTATATACTTCCTTATACTCCTTTTTGGACACGTAAGATTTAATTTGTGTTTATGAAACCTCTGTGATGAGAAGTTTTATTAATGTATTATTATTTAAACTGTTTTGTTCTTATCTTTTTGTTGTTGTTTGCTCACATGTTCACAATAATATATATAAAGAAATATACATTTTAAACTTCTTCCTACTCCCTTTCAGACACGTCAATGTGGCTTAATTGAATTTATGTTGTAACATGCTTTATTTATTTTATTTTCTAATTATTATATTATGAACTAATTTGATTTTGTCTCATTTTAAATATTATTTTCTTTTTGACATGTCTGAAATAAATTCAAATTCAATATTATTTTTTTCCCTTTATTCTTTATTTTTTTTTACTTACCATTTTTCTTTTCTTCCACCTTAAATCAATATTTCCATTATTTCTTTTGTACCATAATATACTTTAAGTAAAGAAGTAAAGTTTGATGCTAATAATTTTGTACTTTTATTATTAGTAACAGAGTATCTCTACACTGTAAAAAGATTGATATTCTTAATTACTTCTTCCACCGTGTGTTGTCAGCCCTGCACTAATAAATGACAAAGTCCTGCCAGTTTGGCTGCCAGAGAAGGACTACGTTGTTCCCAGTGGAACCGAGTGTTACGTTACTGGATGGGGTGAAACCCAAGGTAAGTTACAGCGCTTTATGTGTGTGTGTGTGTGCCGTTGTACTGCCATCTTTGTGAGGACCAGTTAGAGAGCATTTTTAAAAGTGGGGGCATTCTGATCGATTGTCAGTATTGATTTCCAATATCAAGGTAAAAAGCTTCAGTGACTCTTTAGGTCAAAGACTGGTACCTTTTTCCAGCCATTTCTTTATCTATATATTGATTTTGTCGTGTAGGTGTTGTTTTTTTCTATTAAAGATACACTAGAAACTGGATAACTGCGTGGATGTGTGTTTGCAGGTACGGGAGGTGACGGCGTCCTGAAGGAAACCGGTTTCCCTGTGATCGAGAACAAGATCTGTAATCGTCCGTCGTACCTGAATGGCCGCGTCAAAGACCACGAGATGTGTGCTGGAAACATCGAAGGAGGAACGGACAGCTGCCAGGTATAAAAAATGAAGTATAAAACATATTATCTGAGTCTCTTATAAATCAAAAAGAAAATACCACTTAATTGAAAGGGAACGACTAAGTTTGAGACATCTCTGACTTCATACAGACACAAAATCCAGCATTTCTACTAGATCAATTTAGAGATATTTCAAAGTAAAAGCCTTGTCAGATTGATCTGGGCAGTTTGAATGCATTTAACATAAATATCAGTACATGGGTGCACCATTGTTGTAGACTTGGTTGGTTTAACTGAATAACGGCGTAGCTATTGAGAGGAAATGATCTTTTGTTTTCTTGTGATTAAGAGATAACAAGAATAAATACACTCATTCTCATTTTACACTCATTCTTTACAGAATACAATTACAACAAAAAAGTATTGTCTTACCTTAGAGCAGCTCTGCTCTCTGTTCTGTCCGCATTTTAGAGAATGATTAGTATTTTTCTCATTAACGATGTATTTCACGTCATGTGCTATAAATCAGCGTTTATTTTTTATGAGCAAGCCGTGAATATAACTGCAGTCCATTAATCAGAGACTGACGATGGAAACGGAGTTGACAATTCTGTCTGAACTGAAAAAAAATGGTTTCTCCCTGCAGGGTGACAGCGGCGGCCCTCTAGTGTGTAACTCCCAGAACAGGTACGTCCTGCAGGGGGTGACTTCTTGGGGTCTGGGATGCGCCAACGCCATGAAACCCGGCGTCTACGCTCGGGTCTCCAAGTTTGTCGACTGGATCGACAGAACCATCAAAGCCAATTAAAAAACTATCCACCATTAGCTTCAGTCGCAGAAAGTGACTGTTCATCGTGCTTTTTGGAAGATACTTTAACATGTATGTACTGTTCGGCTGCAACACTAGTTGTAGTCTGATATTAACTGATGTCAATGTTTTATCTCCTGTGGTGGAAACACAATAAGCAGATCATGATCCTGGTTTAGGGATGTAAAGCATGTGTTTTCTGTAAGAGCTGAAAAATAAAACTTAATACAAGGGAAATTGGGAAGTCATGCTTTATAGAAAATGTATAAAAATAACCTTCCTTGTTTTTTGTATCACAGTGAATAGGTCTACACACACACATGCATGCACACACAGACAGTCACACGGTTGTTGTTTCCTTGTTGTTTGTCAGGTCTGATTTTAAAAGTTTCTTCATTTGTTGATTCTCTGTTACATCCTCCTTTTTCCTGGGAACAAAAACAGACATATATCTTATTAAGAGCAAATAAATACCGTCTCAATATCAACCTATTCTCATTATAAGGATCAGAAAATATGCTGTGGTTTGGCTCAGTGCTTCAGGAACACGAACACCTGGTGAAAGCCCCCCCCCCCCCCTTTTTTTTTGGACCCATCCACCACCTCTTATACTACCTAACCTGATTTCCTTTATTTGCTCTGGACATAATTTCTACTGTAATAAATATGTAGATTATATACAAGTTACAGTGCCTTTGTCTTAATATGTATGAACAGCCTTAATATATAGAACAATCATAATAGTCAATTGCAATGTGCCAAAAAAAATACCAGGTAGTGTGATGAAATCCAGTTACATTTTGCAGTATGCAAACCAGCATTTGTCCACACAGTTTATGAGCCAGAAGGACAAAGTTCAAGGCAATTTTATCACAAAGTAGTATGTCCTAATGTGTAATGTAAAAAAAGTAATCGCCATCTTGGCAGTGACGCAAAATGCCAAGCTAACCCAAAAATGGGCAACGAGGTGGAGCGCTGATAGAGCAAAAGGCTGGCAGGCCATCTGTGACGGCACCCAACTGTCATTTAAAGCGACTACTTCCTTTATTATAGAGAACTTTAAGCCATCGTTTAAAGTTATTAAATGTTATGAACGGGTGAATAATTTTGTACCAGGCTGTAAACATGTTTATTTCTGCTGTAAAGTTGGACATTTTAACATTGGGGTCTATGGCAGTTGACTCGCATTTGTAGCCTCAAGTGGCCATTTGAGGAAATGCAATTTTGGGGCTTCATTTTTAAACACTGGAGGTTGCTGCTCGATTCCTAAAGATCACATTAAGAATTAAAATTTGATACAAATGCATCACTCATTAGGACTGTTTTACATTCAGATAATCTTTCTCACACTTGGAAAACAGGAAGTACAATTAATTAAAGCAATTCTTACCTTTCTTGCATGTCTCACAGCACTTCCCTTCAACGTCCCACCCCCCTCCCCCTGCCTGACCTGTGGCGCTCCCTCCTTCCCCGACACGTGCCATGAGAGAGAAATGCTGCGTTCTAGGGAAAGTGCACTGGAATGCCTGTCAAAGTGAAACCTCCTATTATGGAATTTGAGTTCATTAGTAGGAGGTTCCACTTTGACAGGTATTCCAGATTACTTTGACTAGTTGGAGGTCTGAAACTTCGGACTTCCCATGGAACTTGAACGCAGCATGAGCATCGCAAGTGAAACAAAGCGACGATGGCAGGAAGCTTGGCAAATCATTTTATTTGACGAATAAAATGATTTGCCAAGCTTCCTGCCATTGCTCAGACCTTTTTTAGAAATATATAAGAATTGAATATTGATGAGTTTCAACACCTGGTGGATTTCTGTGTACCAGACTCTTATTAGGAGCATTTTAAGATTACAAAAGAAAAGTGTCAAAATGCCAGAAAGGTAAGAATTGCTTCAATGTATATTACTACAATTTTGATATAATATATGTGACTACTCAACACAAAACTGGTTCAGACTGGTCCCAATTTCTGTTAATGCATAAACATACAATAATTCACGATCCAATAACAGAATACATAATAATCTAACGCTCTCAGTGTGTTGAGTGATGGACTGAATGAAACTTTCTGGGAGATTTCTCACCTGTTAGGAAACTCAACATCATCAATGGTCTCAGGGAGAGGAACACCTTTGGTTTCAGGGAGCAACAACACCAGACCTCCGGCTATGAACGCAATCGATCCTGTTTAATATAAAACACAGAATTGGTTACATATTTAAAAAACACATCAACAAACTTTGGGTTTTGCAAGTCAATATTATAACAGAAAGCTTTAGTGTTTTTTTCTTAATATGTAGCGGATAAGAGTGTCACTGTGCTGTTCACAATAAAGTTTGAATTGAAATACATTATTTATCTTTATCTACAGTATTTATAATACATTATGTAACTATCTATTTGTTACGATCTTGTATAAAGCAGAAGAAACCCCAGAATTTACACAAGCTAAATTTTCTAAAGAATGAAAACAGCTACGAGGAGGTGAACAAATCTAGATGTCTCTCACAATACTTGGATAACAACATGATGAATGATTATTATGCCATTTTTATGCCCAACAACAGCAAAAAATAAACTGTTATTGTCCTATTGTCAACAATTCAGGGATGCACTGAATGGGAACTTAAATATGCTTCACACCATTTCTCAAGTCCACAACCCTCGCTAAATAAGTTCACAAGGCAAAAATTGCAGTGTCCACAAGGTTGGTCTAACAAAAAAAACTTATAGAATCCACATAGTAAGAGAAAATAATAGTAACATAAAGTATAAACCCTCCCTTCAACATTGAATTGAAAATTGGTCATTTGGCCTTGGTTTGATTCCTAGTCCTCTGGCTCAATTGTTATGGTCCTAAAATCTCACTGAATTGTTTGCTCACTTCACATCGATGAGGTACAGCTAATTAAAACAAAGAGCGTGTCTTCCTCCCTCTGAACTGATGGCTGCCAGGATCCTATATGACTTCCCCATCTACCTCCAAAAGCATTTTATTTCTGACCACTCCAACAAAGCTCGGAAAATACCCCAGGAGGGTTTGTTTTTCTGGTATTTTGTTTTTTAAATTTATGTTGCTTCACTGGTTTCTTGTATCTATTTTTTTTTTTTCAAAATCATGGTGTTTTATAAGCCTGTTTGCACTGGGCATATTATTTATGTATGACACAAAAATTAAAAAAAGGATATCGATCAATCAATCGAAAGAAACCTACCAAAGATGATGAGTGGCAGCTCCAACCAGATCACAGCCAGTCTGTAGAGCAGGAAGGGAGCGACGATGCCTCCAATATCACATAAGGTTGAACAAACTGACACTCCCAGGTTCCTGTATCCAGTTAATCCAATTCACCCAAGATTCAGCAATCACACTGTAGCTACTGGGTCATTATTGGTGAAAGCAGAGTGGATCGGTCTGACCCTTACCTGATGTACGTTGGGTAGAGCTCAGTGTTAACAAACACCACCATCTCAAAGGTCATGGTGCTCCCCAACCGACCGATGCAGGCCACAATCGTCTTTAACCAGAACATGCCTGCAAGGACAGAGACAAAGTGCATTTAGAGAACTTTGTGAATATTTAGAAAGTTTTAGAAAGACTGCGTTTATCAGAGTTCACACAGCTCCCTCTGGAGCGACAAAAGTCTTTTTGCAACCTTTTTAGAAGTACTTCCCTAGACCTGTAAACAGACATTGATGTGGAAACTCGGTAGCCTGGTATCACCATATAAGTTAATTTTTAATTTCTAGAGTTATCAACGATGCAGAGCAAAATGGTTCTGGGTGCAATTTGATAGACAGAAAGACAAAAACAGCGGTGCCTGCTCAGTAGAAAACTTAGCTACCAGGTAAGAAACTTTCAGATTTCTGTTTCTGAAAACATTTTATGTGAGAAAAAGGCATTACAGTTACAGAATATTGAGTCATATTTGATCAATCATCAGTCTGACAGTGTGATCGTTTCAGACCTGCAGACTTGACGGTGATGCTGCCAGTAATCATCTTAAACCAACCCCACATGAGATAAACAGTTGTGATTGGTCCACACATGACCAGGACCACTGGAAATCTGTAAAGGAGAGGGACCAGACGTATTTGCCAGAACAAATGAAAAAAGAGTTTGGCAGATTTGTCTGGTTTTCAGGCTAGTGTCAGTGGAGATTCCTAAGACTCTATGACTTGATCAACTAATGACTACCATGAAAAGACTGCGGGCAGCAGGAGAGACAACCCAGAAAGATGGCAAAGGGAAAGAGAAAAGAGGCGGGAGCTGATCGTGAATGAAGTGTGTGCATCAGTTGAGGAAGAGCGAGTCTGCAGGATGGTTAGAGTGACTCTTTGAATGATTCAGATCTTTGATCCCGTCTGTCTACGACGTTCTACCAAGCCGGTCCAACTCGTTCTGCTGGGCTAAGGTGGAATCATCTGCATGACCCGAAAGCCTAGGGCCTGCTAGAGCACATCCTCAGCACCTGGGGCCATGACCAAGTCCTTAAGGCCATAGCGGATGCCATCTGCAATGGGACCATCCATTGTTAGTTCCTCCGACAAGAAAAGTCCATCACTTTTGCCAGGGCTGGGTTCAACAACCATTGTCTGCTTCCAACAGAACAAGATAGGGAACTGAAAGCTGATTTGGGGAAGCAGCTCAAGTTCCAGAAAATGTTGCAACAGCAGCACTGAGGCCGGACATGTTGTTAGTCTCTGCAAGTCATTCTCGTAGAACTCACCATGCCTTGGGAGGATCATCTTGAGGAGGACAAGAGAAAGAGGACCAATACAGCTTATTCAGGTGGGATGTCGATGTAATGCAGGCAAGGTGAAGCAAGTGCAAACCCTAACTGACATGGTCTAAGACTGAAGAGTTCCTCGTACTGTCAGGAATGAAGGCGGTGATCAAGCAGGAGGCTCCAGCCACGATGTTGGCAGAGGCAAAGGGGATGCGTCGGCCAATGCGTTCAATAGTGAAGACGATGAGGAAGGCAGCGGGGAACTCTACGAGGCCAGCGATGAGGAAGTCGATGTAGACGTTTCCTCCTGTTATCCCCACCCGCATAATGAGGCCTTGATAAACCACCGCACTGCTGAACCTGAGGAGATAGAAACAAGAATAATTCAATATCTGCTGCATTTTGTTTGGCCTAAAAATCTGTGGTTTTAGATTTTAGTCTCACCAGTTGAACATGAGGATGAAAGTTTGTTTTCTCATATTTGGAGTTCTGACCAAGTCCAGCAAAGAGGCAGAGGAGGAATCACCCTCATCAGCAGTCAGAGTCTGAAACAAGTCATTGTGATCCAGTTGATAGATTAAGTTAGGAGCAGTTATGTATGCAGATGATACAACACTATATCTATGAGTAGCATCAATTGTCTATTTCTTTTGATAGGGAATTACATTCAGTTGTATAGTGGGCATGGAGTAACAAATTAATTCTTAATCTATCAATAACAAAAATAATTTTGACCAAATTTCAGACTTAAATAAACTGAAACTTCTTACTCATTTGGATAACTGTCCCGTCATATGGTCAAGGACATCAAATAAAGACTTGAAAAAACTAAAGCTAGTCCAAAACAGAGCTGCAGGACTTGCTCCGAACTGTAACAGTAGAGCTAACATCATCCAAATGCACGTAACCTTAAGTTAGTGAAGGATAGGATAGTTATTTCTCTTCTCTGTTTTCATGAGCAACATTTAATTGTCTAAAACCTTGAACGTCCTGTAAATTAAATTTGATGATTGTTGTGTTTCCTTTCAGGAGAATTGAGATGTTAAGTAAACGACTGAATCAATTCACCTCGGTGTCCTTGAGTGTCCTCCTGTTCTCTTTAGCCATGGCCTCTGTGATCTCCAAAGCTTTGGCCGAATTGTTCTGAGAGATGAGCCACCTCGGAGACTCTGGGATAAACCTGAGACACAAAGAAGTTGTGCAGATACAAAAATCTCAGCAACTGTTCACCAACACACCTGGGCTTGGTCTCTTTCTTTAAAAAAGTACCTTCATTTATAATGTTGAATGACAGGGGCTTGTGATTCTTGAAATGTACTTTCTCACCAGTAGTAGGACAGGAAGAGGATGTAAGGCGCAGTGATGACAACCTGCAGCCAGCGCCAGTCAGGGATGAAGTAAGCGAGCAGAGGGAGGACAAGGACACCGACACTGAAGAACATCTGATACAGTATGCCCACTGTCCGTCTGTACTCCACTCCAACAATCTCAGTGACTGAACGGAAGAGAGGGAACATATTAAAACAGTGTATTTCACTGAAAAGAAAACAATAACAGAGTGAAAGGGGGTCTTTTCAAAAGGGACACAAAGAAATACATGACCTTTACGGAGCAACGTCAAGGACTAGGAGGAATTCCAACAACACAAGACAAACAATAACGTCACTTTGATGAAACGTTTTCCAAATGTATCAGTTAGTTTTTCTTATGTGGTACATATGTAAGGACTTTCAGGGATAGTTTAGATTTTTTGAAGTGGGGTTGTATGATGTACTTACCCATAGTCAGTGTTTTACTAGAGTTATGTCGGCACGCCGCCATTTTGGAGAAGCAGGCACAGAAGCAAAGAAATGTGCTGCTGTGGATGGGGGGCAGCAGCTAAACATATTTTAAACATCTGAAAAAAATCAGTTAACTGTATGCTATATTTAGAACCTTTTCACCACTTTACCGTACTGATCCGATGCCAGTACAAAGACAAAACACATACTGTAGATATTATAATCACTTAACAGCTATAAAATCTTTTATTTTCTAATTTGACAGTCAGTCATAACGTATAAAAAACAGGAGTAAGCTTCTTTAAAGTAGGCCTGTGAATGTTCTCATTTGTTCAAGTCATTGTTATCCTAAAAGCAATTTCAGTCAAAAGCAACTGGGTTTTGGTCTAGGAAGAAGTTTCACCTCTTATCCCAGAGGCTTCATCAGTTCATGTAGGTTGGATGGGGGGACATTAGCTCGGGACAACGCTGCTGACACTTTTAACCTTAGCTGTTCAGCCTCAGTTCCAGTAAAGTTGTTTGTCTTTATAGCAGATTTCTGTAGCTGTAATCAACTCCACTATGGGTAACTCTTTTGGTGTCATGGCAAAGTTCAAGCCCTTGGCTAAGACCTCCTTCTCTAGGTGGGTAAGAGCTCTGTCCGGGTAAATGTAAATGTAAATTTACAATCCCGGAATATTGGCAAAAACACAGAAATACTCACTTGGAGATAAAAAAAAAAAAAACTGACACTCCAGCACAGAAAGAAACGCATAACAGACGGGTTAAGAATTTGTTAGTTAGACGAGGTCTTACTAAGGCTGAGCAGCTAATGTTAAAAGTGTCAGCAGTGTTGTCCTAGGCTAAGGTCCCCCCCATCCAACCTACATGAACTGATGAAGCCTCTTGGATGTCTTCCTAGACAAATAACCAACTCCAGTTGCTTTTGACTGAAATTGCTTTGGGGATTCTTAGAAGTAGATTTGTTTTGGGTCAGAATTATGGTATTTAGGTTTTCTACAGGTGAAAAGACTTGACTACTTACTAGCATTTTAGGTAGTATCAGAGGCTCTACTTACCTCTACATAAAATACCAAAGTAACACAATAACACAAACAAACTAATCGATGGAGGCAGCAGTAGACCAGCAACTCTCGTGTTCTGTGAGGTAAAATTAGGGATTTTGTCGCATTAGTCTGGTGGTTTCGAAGAGAGCGTAGACCAGCGTCAGTTCCATGTCTGAAAGGTGGTTAAAATAAGTTTAGCTGCTGTCCTTTATACAAACTGGGGGCATTCCAACCGCCATCTACTGTAGGTACCACACTGACTATGAATACCTACCATACAACGTTCCCTTTAAGTTTGGTTAATGTATGCCTAAGGTTCAGCAATTAATAGATGTGCCTTGGAGTGTTTGTTCAGTTCAGTTTTTTAGTAAACATGGAGAGTCATCATTACGCAGCACATATATGGACATCCAGCCTCCCTTGACTGCAAAGCCAAAGATGGACCGCAACACCAGGATGGAGATGTAGTTTGGCGCCCAAGCCAGTGCAAGCCCTGCGATTGCATTTAGTAGGTTGGACACCAGGAAACTGACCTTCCTTCCAAACCTGCAGGAAAAAAAGTGATATTAGGTGAGGATTCCTTTCAAAATAAGAGAAGCTTGATTCAACATACAAGCACCAAGCTCTAACATACAAAACAGAAAGAGCGTGTCAGTGAAATCTATGCTGACGCTAAGGAAGTTTGATAGAAAAAAAATAAAACCAGAGGTAACCAATCATTTCTTTGGTTTACAGTAAACAAACACTGATGAACGTGTAGTTGTGGCCAGTTTGCCTCACCTGTCAGCAAAGAAACCAAAAGCAAAGCTGCCGAAAAGGAAGCCAACATTTAGAGTGGACTGGTACATGTCCACAAACCATCCGTCTGAACACACCAGGTTAAACTGGGACCAAAAGGAAAAAGGTTACATGTCTCTATAAAAGGCCGTCTTGATGTCTGAACAGTAAAATATTAAATGATTTACTTTATTTTTGCTGTAGTTCAGAAGGTGCTGAACTGTGATGTGACCTACAATATGTGCAGAAGTTATTGCTTAAATTGAGTAGGATTGAGAAACGTTGACTGGATTGTTTTTTTCTGGTTTTTCAGTTATTAAAATCAACCCTATTTTGAAGAAATAAAGAAAACTTCTCTTCTCACCTCAGTGACAAAGGACTTTCTGCCTTCATACTGATACTCCCAGCCATACTTGAAGACAAATGACAAAAACAAAACCTTGCATTTACTACAGAGTTAGAGATGAAGGAGTCCTTCTAATCCGACCTAATGCCCCTGTGCTGGAGTTACTGTTTTTCCAAAAAATTAACCTTAACTCTGCAGATTTATGCCTTTGACCTTCTGAGGATCTGTGCACACCATTGCCAAAGATTTCTGTACTTCTCACAAGGCCAACGCAGTGATAAAAATTTAACACATGAAAGCAACACGCACATATTTACGTAATTTTAGGGTCACAGGAGTTGAAAGAAATTAATTTTAAAGAGAAAAACCCCTGCAAATCCTTGAAAAGTGCTGCTTTTTTTGCAGAGAGTTAGACGAGAAGATCGTTAAAGGTTTAATATGTAGATTTATCGTAAAAACAATATTTAAGCTAATACAAAAGTAATCCCTCTCAATCATCACTTACGACTCACTAGCATGATGTGGTGGTGTCTGCATCTGCAGATATTCTATTTATTTGGTTTTTAAAGATGGAAGCGGGCGCATGCAGGGTGAGCAGCCAACTGATTCCCAACTGCCATTGTGTGACGCCCCTCCCCTTCAACATCAGATACAAAAGCACAGAGTGCAAGACAGTGGCGATGAAGATCTGCATTTATTCATTATCCGATATGTGTATGGTAAATATGATGCTGCAGCCAGTTAGCTTAGCTTGCATAAATTACCTCTCTAGCAGGCTGTAGTTGTGACATCACAACTGAACGGTAAGTCCTGACGGCTCGTTTACAGGAACAGTTTCTTAATTCTGTGTGCATTACTCTGTGGATTGAGCGTTTAGATTCTTTCAGCAGTGGAAGAATTACTCTTTTTTTTTTTACTTTACTTTGAAGTCAAAGTAGTACAACAGTGTTACAAGTAAAAGTCATGCATTCAAGATGTTACTGAAGTAAAAGTCCCAAAGTTCAACATCAAAATATACTTAGAGTACAAAAAGTAAAAGTACTAGTATTTCATAATATTATAAAATGAGATTGTAATTATTGATAAATTGATGCAAATATGACTTTTATGTTGCAGCTGATAAAGATAGGGTTAATTTTATTTACTTTATATACTGCTGTGTAGCTTAATCTATAATAAAAAATGTTATTTTATTTATTGATATTTTGTATTAATACTCTGAATCTCTAAAGTAATTCAAGTTAAATGTAGTCGAGTAAAAAGTATAATATTTCCTCTGAAATGTATGAGTATGAGTATACATTAGCATCAAATGGAATAACTCAAGTAAAGTACAAGTACCGCAAAATTGTACTTGAGTACAGTAGTTGAGTAAATGTATTTAGTTACTGTCCATCTCTGGATACTTTCACAGTATTTATAGAGCACCTCGGCCTTCTTTATATTCACAGAACACCTGTATGCTACTTTTACAACATGGGACCTGCAAATTCAGTC
The DNA here is from genome assembly GCF_963691815.1 of Echiichthys vipera. Lineage (NCBI taxonomy): Eukaryota > Metazoa > Chordata > Actinopteri > Perciformes > Trachinidae > Echiichthys > Echiichthys vipera. The sequence continues at coordinate 8,779,346 of NC_139844.1, read as the reverse complement.
TGGAAGATGTAATCCTGCGCACACTATTATGACAAAAAAAAAGACTATTTCCCCACCTTGCACGTGGAAACCGGGACCCCAGTGAGGTCCAGTTCCTGGGAATCACAGCTGAGTGTTGTCGTGTTCCAGTCCACCTCATACTGTGTGCAGCTGCTCCGCTGCAGCACCCCGGACCTGTTGACCAGCGGCACCGTCAGCCTGCGACTGTGCGCCGGGCTCCAGCCGCACATCTGCCTCCTCTCCACAACCGCGGAGTCCCGACACCAGTGATCCGGGGTGAACCCCTGGAAGACAATACCAACGTACACACCTGCAAAAGGTAAGGACAAGAGACAGAGCAGGGCGAAGATACGCCTCTGGCAGCGGCCAAAAGACCCAGCCTGCTCCAGGAGGTCATCAAATGTCGCCATGGCCACTGTGATCCAAGTTTTAGGAGTTGATGAAAGGAGGTTTGTTTTTTGTTGTGTCGTTAACACACTCTGGATCCGCGTAAAATGCCAAAGGTCTGATTTACATTCGACTTCCCTCTCCTCCCCCGGTCGATGTGAGCTTAGGTCCGGACAGTCCTGTTGAAACAGTCACAGCTGCAGAGGAGTTGTGACTGTTTGATTGAGTTTAGTGCAGAGCAGTTACGTAATCATTGAACTTGAACGCAGCAAGAGCCAAAACAAATTCTGTTAGTATGCGTAAAGTGTGCCTCGAGGGTTGCAGCACACATTTATGCACATGCCACATATTCTACCATTAGTGATAGAAGTAAATACATTACTTATGTTCTGTACTTAAGTTTTAAAGTACGTTTTGTACTTAGTATTTACATTTGATGATACTTTAAATGTTACTTTACTCCACCACATTTATTAGTCAGTCAGTTTAATTTACTTTGCATTTTTAGATTATTAATCCACATTCAAATACATCCAAATAAATTATGATACAATATGATAGTGTATAAATATAAATACACACACACTGAGGGTTAGAGAGGAGCTAGAAAAGATGTGGAATGTGAAGGCAACAGTACTTCCAGTGGGCTGGGGAGCACTGTAGCTCCAGCAAATTCCAGGAACAAGATCTCTCTCTCTCTCTCCAGAGGACATAGTCCTGGGAACGTAACAGTTTATATTTATACTGTGTGTATGTGTATATATATATATATATATATGTGTGTGTGTGTGTGTGTGTGTGTGTGTACTCTGGGTGGATATAATAACATTGGGATAGTTGTGAGTTGTATTTGAGCTCATAGTTTGAATAGTGGTGAAGGTGCAGGGCCATTCAAATGTAAACTTCTTATTATTTTTCAGTCATATTAATTTATGTTGTTTATGAGAATTTGTATATTGAGAGTTAAAAATATGTTTACTGTTCATCTTATTCTTTGTTTTTATTTGTAATCCATTATATTTTGCATGTAAGAAATAAATATACACACCTGAAAAATATCCGTAGGGTTGTGATGTAACAAGTACTACGATGTATACAGTATATATATATAGTATATATATATATATATATATATATATATATATTATATATATATAGTATATATATATATATATATATATATATATATATATATATATATATATATACATACACAAGTAAAGGGCTGCTACAGTGTTGTTACAATCATTCCTCTGCTGTAATGAGGCTGAAGAGACGCCGAGAGCGCAGATGTGTAAGACCCATAAAAGGGTGGATAAAGGTATGTTCAGACTGACAGTATGAGAAACAGAATGTGATCATATGTTGAAGTAGAAACCCAAAATACATTGAGCATGTTATTTCCCCTTTTAAGGTTTTTTTAAACACTTGGAGCCCACTTTTTGTTAAAAGAAAACTCTTTAATAATTTAATAATGTATTTCAATAATAATTCTATAACAACTCTTGTTGATGGAACGATTCCACGCACTGCTCCTCTTTACATATATTTCATCCAACATCACAGAAGCTTTACAGAGAAACTATATATGTATTTATAAATTCTTTGAGGGTGATACGGGTCACAGACAAACTTTAATAAACTCAGTCAAAAAACAAAAATCAAAGACAACAACATAAATAAATACTTTGGTCACAGACGGAGATTAAACGGTTGCTGGTTCTTTGTTGCTTGATACGTTGTCGTTGGGCAGCAGGTTGGACAACTGTTGGTTCTTCAGTGCAGCTTTCTCTTTCACTCTGAACACACACACACACACACAAACACAACATCACATGATAAACCTCATTTTACTATAATATAATACTTTTGGTAACTTTTTAAGCAAACATTTACAATATTTTCTGGTGCCATCTTCTCAAATGGGAGGATTGACTTCTTTTCTTTGTCACACATGACAGTAAATTGAATATATTTGGGTTCTTGATTGTTCAGTCGGACAAAACAAGACATTTAAAGAAGTGACCTTGGGCTGTGGGACATTAAATCCAGCATTTTTCACTATTTTATCATATTTCGAAAATAATCTGCAGATGAACCGATAATTAAAATATTCCTGAGTTGCAGCCCTGATCACATATATCATAGATAAAAACTGCACAGCATTTTCACTATAATATGTGAGAAACGGCGTTCAGAAAATGTATATACACATGTTCTTATACATACATTCAAAGACGCAAGGCCATAGATTGTGCCAAAATGTGTCAAATAAAGAACCTCATTATCTCTTTTCTTGCTGTGTGAACTCATCGCTGGTAACTCACCTTTCTGGGAACTCGATGTCATCGATGGTGTCGGGTAGCGGCACACCTCTGGTCTCTGGAAGCAGCAGCACCAAACCACCGGCCAAGAAAGCCAGAGACCCTGCACGGCAAGTACATTCAATTAAACTGTCCTGCTCAGTAGGTGTTTTAGTCACAATAATTTGAAAAATCTGATAACAGAAATGGGTTTCATACTCTGAAAGTAGTAAATTAGAGAACATCCTTCATCTATTGTAGCCGTCTTTGTTACACATTTAGGGGGAAAAGAGTTCCCGTTCTCACTCCATAATAATATGAAACCCACCGAAGATGATGAGTGGCAGCTCCAGCCAGATCACAGCTAGTCTGTAGAGCAGGAAGGGAGCTACGATGCCTCCAATATCACACAGAGTCGAACAAACTGACACTCCCAGGTTCCTACAGACAAAACAACAGTTTAGTTAGTGATAATACTCCGATGGAGGTATTCTGAGACAATGTAAGAGGCCCCCACTCTGTCTACGTAGAAACCTAATATTCAAATTCTACTTTTAGTTGTTTTGTCGTCATTTTGTTTCTCTTTGTGGTCATTCTACCTCCATTTTTAGTTGTTTAATATGTCTTTGTTATTGTTTTGCATATATTTCTAATAATTTAGCATCTACTTTTAGACATTTTGCATCTTTTTGTGATGGTTTTGTATCTATTTTTAATCACTTTGTCGTCATTTTCTGTCTTTATGTGGTCGTTTCGTGTCTATTTTCAATCATTGAGCATCTCTTTGTGGTCGTCTTGCATCCCTATAGTCATTTTTTGGCATTATTTTATGAGTCAGTGCCCCCTGACTTTATGGGCTAATTTTACAAGAGCAGCAATAGTCACCATGATTGAATCAATGACTAAATCAATATTAAAATGACAAGAAATAGTACATTTGTCAGTCTGCCTAAATCTGAGTGGAGTATTGCAGCCACATTTACTGTGGGCTCAGCTATCTGTAGCTAAAAGGAGACTTTTTTTTCCTAGATATTTATTTGGCACTTTAGTCCAAAGGAACTCACAATAAATGTGTGCAACGCTTAATGACATTTTGCAAAGTGCATCCCTCCCTAACAAAAAACTGCTGTTGTTGAGCATGTACGGTTTGTATATTTTACCTGACAAACGTCGGGTAGAGCTCAGTGTTAACAAACACCACCATCTCAAAGGCCATGGTGATACCCAGCCGACCGATGCAGGCCACAATCGTCTTAAACCAGAACATGCCTGCGAGGACAGAGAGGTATGTTAATCCGATGCACCTGAACATCCTCATCTGCACCTGTCGCCCAAAGACTTACTCTCAGGAATAAAAGCGGTGATGAAGCAGGCAGCTCCAGCTACGATGTTGGCGGTGGCGAAGGGAAGGCGTCGGCCAATACGTTCAATAGTGAAGAGGATGAGGAAGGCAGCTGGGAACTCTACCAGGCCAGAGATGAGGAAGTCGATGTAGACGTCTCCTCCCAGAATGCCCAGCCTCATGATCAAACCCTGGTAGACCACAGCACTGGTGAACCTGGAAGAGACGGAGAGATAATTGTTATTAAAGTCAGATTGTTATCGCCGCTGCTATAAATTAAATTAAACATTACAAAGACCCATGTCTGAAAAACAACCCAAACGACATATAAATGATGACTTCTTCCTACAAAAACACACATACTCACCAGTTGTAGCTGAGGATTAAAGTGTGTTTTCTCATTTTTGGAGTTCTGATGAGGTCCATGAAGGAGGCAGTGCAGTTCTCTGCGTTATCATCTGATAAAGTCTGCAGGATCAAATAGAAATCCTCAGTTTTCCTCTTTTAACCTTTTCTAAATTACATTTGAAATAATTCACAATTTATATTATGTTAAACTTGGATCCTGCAATGCACTAATATGTAACTGGTGTATGTAAAATAAAATAAAAAGTACAATTGCAGCTGATTTTTTATACTTAAGATTCATTTTCTGATCATTTTCATATATTTATTTATATTTACTAACAATTTTCAGAAATGTTACTGAACGTTTTCGGATATTTTTTATTTTCTTCAGATATTTTCTTCATTTTTCAAAAAGATATTTTACTTTTTTATTCGAAAATATTACTAATCATTTTCAGATATTTCTCTAATGAATTTTCTTAGCATATTTTACTGTTTTTGTATTCAAACTCATAATCTATATAGTTTAGAAAAAATATATTAATTTTTAAAATTCGGATATTTTACTGATCTTTTCAGAAATTCCTGTTTTTTCCTTTACAATTGTTAATATATTTTTATATAAATATGATACATTTTCCCACACATAGCAGTTAAACACATGCAAAAGCAACTTAACAAAACTAGAACATTATATACATAATGACCATCTTCTGTATACAATATGAAGTACAGAATCAATCAATTGGGGAGAAAGAAAGTAGTAGTGCATAAGTAAACTAAATTTAATGGAATCAGTTGAAGTAAGACAAAGTGTTTTACGTTTACAGGAAGCTGTTAACATACAGTTACAGTACTGCAGTTGAAGCAGCAATAACAAACTTCTAATTTGAACAGATGCACACATTTTGGCCGTCTATCACGGCTTTAGTGAACTGGACACGTCTGATCTGGTGTCTTACCGTGGTTTTTTTCTTACCTCGATGTTCTTGGACAGAGTCCTCTTGTTCTCTTTTGCCATGGCTTCAGTGATCTCAATAGCTTTGTCCTTTTTCTTCTGAGAGAGAAGCCATCTCGGAGATTCTGGGATAAACCTGCAAGAATAAAATGTTTCATGAAGCAGTGACAACAAAGACAAAAACAACCTTGATCTTGTGCAGCCAAAAAGTGTAACAAGCTCTTCCCACCAGTAGTAGGACAGGAAGAGGATGTAGGGGACGGTGATGACGACCTGCAGCCAGCGCCAGTCAGTGATGTAGTAGGCGAGCAGAGGGAGGAGGAGGATGCCGACACTGAAGAACATCTGGTAAAGAACTCCCACTGTGCGTCTGTACTCCACCCCCACGATCTCTGTGACTGAGAGGAAAGAAATGGAATAATGCTCAAGATATTTGTACTTTCTTTAACTTTGTTGGATATCTTAGCGGTATTAGCTCTTACTCAGCACGTATCCGGCCACCCAGCCTCCTTTCACTCCGAACCCGTAGAGCGTTCTGAAAACCAGTAAAGACACGTAGTCCGGAGCCACGGCCACCAGGATTCCTGCGATCCCGTTCAACAGGTTGGACATCAGGAAGCTCATTTTCCTGCCAAACCTGAAGGAAGAGACACGAACAAGTGACTTAACCAATGCTTCAGGCATCTGTTTAAAAGGGTATCCATCTTGTAGCAACAATGATTCAGTGGTACCATGAACAAGCACAATAGTGAAGTAAAAAAAAAGCTAAAAAACACATTTAAACAAATCATAACCTCACCTGTCGGCCAGGTAGCCAATGGCGATGCTTCCGACCAAAAATCCAACATTGAGAGTGGCCTGGTACATATCCACCAACCACGCATCTGAACACACCAAGTCAAACTGGGACAACACACACACACAAACAAGGTCAATTATGACATTTATATCTCTCTATATAATTCTCCCGAAACGACAAAAAAAAGACTTTACAAAACTTCCTTAAAGGGGGAAAGTTACACGTTCGAAATTGTGTGCATGCTCTTGACTTTTTGTTGTTGTTTTTTAGTCTCCTTATCTCCTCTGCAAATACTTAATGTTGCACAGGAGGGAACAGCTGTAGTTGTCAGTTACAGTGACAGTGACTTGCCCCTGGAACCATGAATTTCATTTATGGATTAAACAAACAAGATACAACAAGTTAACTTGACATTAGAGTAGTATTAATCTTCTGGTCTAACTCACTGCAAGAAAGCAAATAAGCCTGTTTGCTAAAATGTTGAAGTATTCAATTAAAGTGACGCAAAGCGCACAAAGTGTTTTCCTAAAAAAAAATGGCCATCTTAATAATTATATTACTTTATTCTTCCAAACTGCATCCTATTTCAGTTAATTGTTACTCACCTCAGTTACAAAGGACTGTCTTCCCTCATAGTCGTACTCCCAGCCGTCTTTGCAGGAGGTTCTGGGAGTTTTGCTGAGGTCCAGCTCCTGTGCATCACAGGTGAGTGCTGTGGTGTTCCAGTCCACCTCGTACTGCTCACAGCTGCTCTGCTGCAGCACCCCGGAGCTGTTGACCAGCGGCACCGTCAGCCTGCGACTGTCCGTCAGGCTCCAGCTGCAAGTCTGCCTCCGCTCCACCACCGCGGAGTCCCGACACCAGTGATCCGGGGTGAAACCCTGGAAGACAATACCAACGTACACACCGGCCCAGGGCATGGACACCATGCACAGCAGGGCGAAGATACGCTTCTGACTGCGGCCGAACTTCCCAGCTTCTTCCAAGATGTCATCAAAAGTGGTCATGGCTGCAAAGGTGTTTTTTTTTCTCTAATAACCAACAAAGAACAACTCTGACTGTTTTCAATCACAGTGTCTAAGTGTCTACAGCCTTGCCAGTGTGAATGCAGAGTGACCACTGACATGTCGGTCCGGTTTTTAACAGGACGAGCAGGAGCAAAGGTCCTAAGACAAACGTTGCTGCTTTACGTTGGGTTGCAGTGGAACAGTAAAACACGTTTGCTATCACTTTTTCAGACGTCAGACCAAGAGCATCACTTGTGCAAGCTGTTTTCACTTCTCATGCATGTGTGCACAACGTCAGTAACGCTGTTAATCAGTCAACATTTAAGACTCCGGAGTCTGTTGGACAGGATCATATCCACGTCACAGTGCAAAGGAAGGTGGGATGTGAGGGACTGCTGAAGGTCAGGGGTGTCTTTAAGTCTTGGGCCAATACTTGAAAAAGACAAATTTCAAGTCAAGTCTCAAGTCCTCCCAGATGTTTTCAGACTTGTCCAAGTCAAGTCACGGGTCCTTCATAACAAGTACAAGTCTAAAGTTCTTTGAGAAGAGTCCAATTCAAGTCTGGGATCCTTCAAAGCAGGTTAAAGTCTCAAGTCCTTTTAAGGTCCAAGTCAAGTCTAAAGTTATTTATGACAAGTCGTAGTTGAGTCTAAAGTCCTTTAAAATGGGTCCAGGTAAAGTCTCTAGTCCCTCAAGACAAGTCCATGTTGAGTCTTAAGTCCATCAAGACGTGTGCAAGTCAAATCGCAAGTCTTCCCAAATGTTCCCCAGACTTGTGCAAGACAAGTCACAAGTCCTTTAAGTCTAAACATTTTTAAGACTGGTCCAATATAAGCCTGCGTTCATGGGGCCATGTTAGCTCGTAAGACCATCAAGACAAGTGACGGATAACTCAAGTCTTCCTGAAAAGTTCCCAGACTTGTCCAAGACAAGTTCCAAGTCCTTTAAAAGAAGTGCAAGCCTAAAGTTAATCAACACTAGTCCAATTCAAGTCTGGGGTCCTTTGAAAGAGGTAAACGTAAAGTTTCAAGTCACTTTAGTCAAGTCCAACTCAAGTCTGAATTAATATGTTAATTCAACAAGTCCAAGACACTCTTAAGTAAATCAAGATGAGTGAAAGTCAAATCTTAAGTCTTCCTGAAAGTTCCCAAATTTGTCCTTGTCACGAGTACAGGTCGTGACTTGGACAAATTTGGTCTAAACAGGTCTAAACTTCTTCGACTAGTCCAATTCAAGTCTGGGGTCCTTTCAAAAAAGGCAAAAAGTCTCAAAACAAGTTTCAAGTCATTCCAACAAGTCCAAGACGAGCAATTAGGACCGGTCCTGAAGGCCAAGTCTCAAGTCCTCTCAGTCGACATCAAGACATGTCCTGAGTCGATCGAGACAAGCCCAACTCTCAAGTTCTTCAAGACAAGTCCAAGTCAAGTCTCATGTTCTTCGAAATAAATCCAAGTCAAGTCTGAAAAGATCTGAAAAAAAGTCTGAATAAAGCCAATGTTCAAGTAATCCAAAACAAGTGAATGCGTCCTGTTATTAGTCACAGAGTATGTGATTAAACCACAGCAGTGATGAACAGCAGATCTTATTTATTCAAATAATGCAATATATTTTTACATCAATGTTTTTTTTAAATAGGAAAACAGGCAAAGAGCTGAAAAACAAAACAAATCGGACAACATAACTTACACCAACTAAGACATAATAATGATCTCCCATAGTACCGAACCATCAGAGAAAGTTTCTTGTGCTTTTTTAATCGCTTTATTCTCCGAGCTTGTTTGTCTGAATCAGTTTCATGTAAGTCGAGCAGTTTTGTGCTCGAGTGCAGACGAAAAAAAGCACAAGAATGTCCTTTTAAATCTTCATTAGGAACAAGAAGGTTCCGCACAGTACCATGCAGATGAGCCACACTTTGGTTGCTAAATACAGCAGAAACAGACTTAATGCAACGATGGAAAGAAAAGAACTTCACATACTAAATGGTACCATCTGCTTCTCGGTAACGAGGAGTGCTACGACGTGTCCTTAAGGAGAAGTGAGTTGATTACAAAGTGCCAAACACAGGTAGATGTAGTTCAAACCTCCTTCGATCATGGTCAAAAAATTACATTTCATAAGAAGTCTGCCAGCAACAGGCTCAATTTCATTTCAACTCTTGCTGGACTTTGAATGATACTTTAATGGTAAATAGGGATTCTTGACATTTCATCTGTAATTGCACTGATGACAGTAATCAGTTCTTTGGAAACCTGCCCTGTGTGCCGTCACCTCTTTCTTTAAGCTCTCAAATGTAGATTTCAAATCAGTACTTGAATGATATGGAAAATTCTACATTCTTCTAAGTGAGATTTTGGAGAAGGATGTGAACTAAGGTTCAGTTCTTCTTTCTGGAGTCTGAACATTTTACTCAAACATTGCTTCTGAAAAGTTGCCTTTCAGGTTGAGATCTCAGAGATAATAACACCTGAAAACAAGTTAATAAATAGCCACAAAACAGGAACATGACGATCTATCTGTTGATCATTATCACATCCCAAACTCATCCATATAAAACACTGATGTTTCCAATTTCAAGAATTTTTTTTTTAACCCTTTTGTAATTTTTGTCCACATTTTGGGCACATGGCAGTCTATAAAAATGTGTGTACAAAGCTTTAGAAATACCCTGAATGGTGACCCTTCTGTGTTGATTGACAAGAGATTTTGGCATCACATGTTTTGTTGATAACTTTAGATTCAGTCGATTGAATACTAAGGAAAGTGAATTTACCGTTATTCCCCTTCATACCTTAGAGGTAATCTGTAATAAATATTGTAAATCAATGCAAAACATATCAATAAATCAACTGGTGCTCTCCCAAACATTCACCGAAAGGAAGTTTCAGAGTGGTTAAATCCACCTTCAGTTAATCAGACGTGTGAAAATGTCCCATTCCATATTTACTGATTATTTTCATTCTAAATGAATCTATTGATTACTTCTTCATTAAGAGATTAAGTGTTGTGTTGATGTTTTCAAACTGCTTTGTTTTGACCGAGTGTCTAAACCCCAAACATGTTAATTTACAAAGATAAAACAGAGAAAAACTTCACATTCACATTACAGAAGATGAAACTAAAGAATATTTGTGATTCTGGTTTTGACTTTCTGTCGATTGACTAATAGTTTCAGCTTGAATAATACCTGAGCGGTTCCTCAATTTGGACAGAGTTAAACAAAAGAAAACTTTCAACTCAAGACCAACTCACCACCTTTTTCTGAAACTTTCAACCACAAGTCGGACTGTTGTAAAATCTGCTGCGAGAAGCAACAAAAAGCCTCAGGAAAAGCTAGTAAGTGGACGTTAAATTTATTTTCACGGTAAAGAATGAACTTTAATGCTAAATTGGACAGAGAACTGATGGAAACACTAAAGCTGAAAATGTTCTAATGTAACGTCTTTTATCAAATGTCAAAGATGTTATCAGCTTCCCAACGTGGGTCGCTTTTCTTGACATTTCAAGACGTCACCTTGGACTCTGAGAACTTGTGATGGGCACTTTTCACTGTTTTCAAACGTTTTATAATCGATAATGCAAATAATTGCTGTAGTTGCAGCCATATGCTCACCAGAGAGCCCAACATGTTGAGTTTAAGTCACAGGAGCTAGAGTTTGACTGGTTTGGACTTTAAAGACGGAAAATTGTGTTCTGGTGTTATCAAAACCAAAAAGACACCAACTTCACATCAACTTATTAGTCTGGAACCACAGAAAAGAACCTGTTAGTGGTCACTCTGTGTTTATACTGTCTAGGTTATTCATATCACATTGCAGTCAGTTTTATATCTCAGCCTTGCATCTCTTTTACTGACATCCTTTGTGAAAAACACTGGTTTGTTTGTTAAGCAGAAAACGTGTTTAAGTCAACTTTAATGCTCTTTTTGTCGTATCATGCATTTGGCTAATAAAAAAGGGGGAGGGGGGCTGATTTCAGCACGACACAAACTTGGCTTTACCGAGTTTAAAATCTCACTTTTGACGCAGCGACATCCACAATCACAGACCTGAATACCAAAACTGAGGCTTTAATGTACGAGAGCGTGCAAGCGGAAACAAAGATTCCTTACTTCCATTCATTAGTGCCAGCGGTGGCTGTAAAATATGGCTTTGGCGGGAGGGAGGAAGGGAGGGACGAAGGGAGGGACGAAGGGAGGGGGGTGAGGGGCTACAAAAAGCAACACAACCTAAACTTACATCTCAAGTTTCACTTTCCATCCTCGCCGACCGTCCATTCACACTTAAGGCCATCTCTATTTTCAAAACAGAACAGAGATTCGTACAGATAATCAGCTCTAACAACCATTTAAATAATCATGAAAACAAATGTGTGAACAATTCACCGGTGAAGACAACAAACAAACAAACAAAATGTCCATATTATAGAACATTATTCTCTATGTACAATGTCTCAGATGAAAACAAGACAAAAAAAACAACAATCTGTCGAGTCGCCGGGCATGATTCATCGATAAAAATGCAAAAGTTCATCATCAGGAAGGCATCGCGCTTTCTTTTCGAGGAGAAAGAAAGAGAATCTGCTATGGTAGCAACTTGTAAACAGCAAGAAAAGACAAACGAGTGTCTTCATTCCCTTTAGAAACAACACAAGCCGACACCTTCACTCCCCCACGGGCCAGAGAACTGAACCAGTTTCTTTTCTTTCTTTCCTTGATAGCTGTTTGTCTCCCAAATTGTTCCCCGATTCAGCCGCACATCTCACCACAGTTATCAAATACAGTCCTGGACATAAAAAATCAAAACTCCAAAAAGGTAGCCAAAATTTTTCTTTTCATTATCTGCAATGAGGCATGTAGACAATATAATTCTCAATGCTACAATAAAGTGCTAAAGCAAATGGCACAACTTCATTTCAAAAAAATCCTAGAAGAAAAGAAAAATATTCTAAACGCCTCATTTGCAGAGTCAACGCACTGAGAAAGATGCTTTTTGTGCCTCTGGGGTTGATTTTTAGGGTCTGTATTAGATAAAAGTGGTAAGACTGAAGTGATTATAGTGAAGCAACTTAATGTTTCATTTCAGAATTATGATGAAAATATGAGAGAACAGGGGTGCGGGTGGAAAAAATGGCCTGCAGAACACTTTATCAATAAATAAGAAACCATGTGCTAACAACGACAGTCTGTAGACGGTGGACTGGACAGAGTCTGAGGCCGAGGAAAAGGTGCAGTCCAACAAAACAAAATTCCCAAAAGAGAGGAAACGGTTTTCAATATGTTGTTGGTATTTCATTGTTGTTGCTGTGATGGAGACATTCACTGAGAGAGAGAGAAGAGTTCAGATTGGTTGTGGAGAGGGGATGGAGGAAGTGACATCACACCCTGAGGAGGTCCTCGTCACTGTCATCCTCGTCCCGTTTCCTGTTGGCTGCTGTGTTGTTACCGTGATTGACGCCTGAGGAGCGAGGTTTGCCGCTCTTCCTCTTCCTCTCGGACTCGTCCAGGAGGCCGACCAGGTCCTCGTCACTCTCCTCCTGAAAGTGAGGGACTTCTGTGAGCTTTTGAGCAGCGTTCATTTCATTAACGGACAAAACTACGACTAAATATGTTCGTCCACGACCTTCTCTTCTGTGATGACACAGAAGCTGCGTTTAATTGTCAAGCGAACTTTAAGAGAACTTTTAAAATGTAAATTTGAATTAGGTTTCGATCAACTGGTATTAGGTGAATAAACTAGGCTGCAGCAAAAGCAAAACAGGATGAGGTCAACTAAATATGATAAAAACAGATTAGGAAGGACATCTGACACAGGACCAAGACTAAATAAAATATTAGCTGACAAAATTAACACCAATTTTGACCACCACGTTCACCTGGACAGATGTCAGGACCCCACTCACCTGAAGGAAGGGGCTGCGATGGGCCACAGAGTGCCTGGAGGGTCCGGAGGATTTGACCACTCGCACCCCAGGGACGCTCAGCACCTCCTCCTCGCTGTCGTCGTCCTGGTCGTCCAGGGTGAACGACCGCAGCCCCTCTGTTTTCACTGGCTTGGTCTTGATGTGACCGTTGCCATGGTTACTCCTCCCTCGGTGGGAGGACGAGGAGGAGGACGTGGGAGGGGCTTCGAGCTCCTCCATCAGCCACTCCATCTCCTCTTCACCACCTTCTTCGTCCATGTTGACCTAAGATTTAAAGTTGGTGCAAATGCTCAGTCAAATCATGGGAGATAAAAAAAAACAAACACCTGTTTGCATCCAGTGACCTAAAAGACTTTGTCCTTCTTTCTATTTGGCTGCAGTGCGAGGTAAGATCAACAAACCTTAGAGTATTTATAGGAGACTTGGTTTCCTCTTCTGCAGCAGCCAGCAACCTTCTGGATCACCAGCTCTCTGTTAGGAGACGAGAGATGAGTAAAGACAAGACAGATTCAACTGTGTTTTTAAGCTTCTCTACATCTGGTGGATGCTCTTGGTCTCACCTCCTCTCTCTCTTGTGGAGCAAAAGCCCAAGGAGACAGACCGTCAAACCCACCAACAGGACGCACAGCATCACCCCCACCGCCTGGCTTCGCCTGGAGAGAGCCGTAGCCTCGCTGCTGCCATCGTCATCCGTCTCAGCATCAACAGTTCTGCAAGGAAATTAAGATGGAAGACTTTAATTTTGCTGTCTGAAGTAAAAACTGTGTGTGTAAAAACAGTGTAAAAGCTTTTACTCACGTGAGACCGCACACAGCGTCCGTGTGCCACACAAACAGATACTGGCATTCGTCCGTCTCCAGCATAAATTCGGGGATGCCGACGCCTGCCGAGGGGTTACAGTGGAACATGATGGTGGACGACACCATTTTGGTCTTCGCTCGCCCGCACTCCGACTCAGAGGGCACCATCACATCCAGGTTTCCTCCTGATGGGAGAGCAGAGACGTTGACATTTGGGCTGTCCTCAGTTAAAGACATTCTTAGTCGCACTCACGCTATTATGTCGAATAATCGATTAGTTTGTTTGATCGACAGGTCTGTAAAAGTTTCGCCTCAAAGAATCTTAGCAGTAAATTACCTTTAACGTAGTACTTGGCCTTGCTGGAGGAGCCAATCCTGCGTCTGTAGGCCCCGTTAAGTTTGACCTGGCAGATGTTGGCACCGAGACATTTGGGGAAGGTGTTGTTGGTGATGCCGGACAACTGGATGTGGTAGATGTAGCGGTCGCCGTTGGGGCGGATGTCACCAGACGCCTGATGGTGGCTGAGAGGAGGAAGGTAAAAACAAGGGTAAACAAACCAATACAGGTAGAAAATAAACCATTTAGTCTATGCAATAAGGTGAGACAGAAGAAGAAGAGTGCACTCAGCAGGTTTGCTTGTGTTACCTGAAGTAGAGCGCTCCCAGACTGAGGCTGGCTCCAGTGTCAGGAACCTGAATCGTCCCATTCACCATCACCACCTCATGCTGCTTCACCGCACACGCCGACCGGGTCTCCCAGCCAATCACAAACTCGCACGAAGCCTCATCCACACTGTTCACACAGAAACACACCGAGGTGGTCAGACACTCTTAGCATTGTGGCAGAATTAAATGTATTTTTAAGACTTAAATAGGCTGTGGCTCAGTGATAGAGCGGGTCGTCCTCCATTTGTGAGATTGGCGGTTCGATCCCCAGCTCCCCCAGTCCGCATGTCGAAGTGTCCTTGGGCAAGACACTGAACCCCGAATTGCCCCCCCCCCCATGGGTGTGTTAATGTGGTGTATATGGTCTGATTAGATGACACGGTCTGTAGATGTCCACTGCCATCTGTGTGAACGGGTGAATGTGACAAACACTGTGAAAGCGCCTTGAGTAGTCAGAAGACTAGAAAGGTGCTATATAATTTTTACCAATTAAAAATAATTGAGTGAATTTAAAACAGAAGAAAGCTCATAAATGCTGTGAAACTGTCAGATTATATTATAGAAGATGATAAAGTAAACATTAATGGACAAGTTAAAGTAAGTTATATTGTGTTTGTTAAATAAACTTTTAAAAATAAATATTTCATAGTCAAGTAAAGTCAATTTTATATATATAATGCTTTTTAAAAACAACAGGAGTGTGTTCAGATTGAGGGGTTTGGATCTGCCTTGATCCAGTTGCACGTGATTAAAGAAATAAAAGGAGCATAAAAGGCATAATGTAATACAATAAAACTACAATAGAGAAAAACATAAAGCAACCAACATGAACAAATATGTAGTTGTAGTATAAAAACGGCTATCAAACTGAGATACAGAAACTAAATTATTTTACAAAAGAGAGCTGAAGAAGGACAATTCCTCAGTATAAAGCATTTATATTGTGACTGTGAATAACATCAAGTCTGTTGGGAAATGTTGGCAATGTGCTTTAAATAATGCTTTAACTGGAGAAAGTTTAACTTTAAAGACAAACTCTCTGTTGTGTCATTAACTGGCAGTTAAATCACTGAACCAAAGAGTCAATGGTTATTGTCGACTGCAGCGTCACGCATAGTAGTTAAGACATCATAACAAGAAGTTTCTTTACACTGGAAATCTTCCTTATTTCATATAGTATTTTACTCCTCAAAGTTCTTTTTCCTAACAAATCTAATCTCTTGCTTTTGGGTCTAAAAATGAAAAAGCAGGTGATTTCACTGATGTAAACATGTTACCTGATGAGTGCCGGTCGTCCAACAGTGGAGCCGCAGCTCAGCTGGATCACAGTCTTGGCCTTGACGCCGTTACCGCACACGTCTTCTCCTGCTGAGTAACTGACGGAGATCTTTCCATCTGCAGGAGTAGTTTGAGAAACTGTGATCATAAACATATGTCCCTCACATGCTCACAGGTGCTAAGACATAAGTAATTTCATTCAATACATAAATATAATTATGAATTTTTATTTGACTCTACCTCAAAGCCTGCAGTGTTGTGAGGTTAATTCAGTCAGTTTTGAGTTACATTATTATGGAACAATAGTAGTAAAATATAAAATGCTTTTTCAAAAGCTTTTCCAAACTATTAGAAAGCTTCCTTATTGGTCATTATTGGTTTCTTAAAACGTCCAACATCAAGCACACCAAAGAATATGTGACTTGATAACCCACCTGCGTAGCTCATTGTCTGAGTATAAACTCGACCCAGGGCCTGAGTCACTCCTGCTGCTGTGCGCCGGCACACTGTCGCTCCTTCTGGACAACTTGGTAATCCACCATGGATCCCCTGACACAGGTTGATGAAGTATCTGAGGACATAAAAAAACAGAAAAGAGTTTTATATTTGAATAAAAGGTAGGATTCAGGAAACAAAGGCTAAAGAACTTTAGGTGGTCTTTCTGAAACAAGCACTTTTTTTATTGTGAAGCAGGGAGAGCTATTATAACCAAAATACTCGTTTTATTTATTTAATTTTATCTTTTATTTAGATTTAGGTGAAAAGACCTGTTGAAGGTGGAGCAGTCGTGCACTATATAATATAACCCCTAGTTAAAACCCAAACGTTTTTAAACACAACAAAGACAACAAAAAGCATTTAGCAAATGTATCTCCATCCTATAATGCCTTCCTTCCACCTAGATTAAGGATAAAAGAAGACAACTTGTGTAAAATAATGTGAAAATTTAAAAAAAAGGGATAGTTAGACATGGAAACAGTGCCCATCCACTACTAAAGCCAGACTTACGAATCTCCTCGGTGACTAAACTTCCACGGCTCAGTGAGGGAGGACAGGGTTCGGAGGTCGAAGGTCTGATGCTGGCTGACCAGCTGACACTCCATCTTCACTGGTGGACAAACGACGTTTGTGCGCCACTGAAAAGTGGCTGAGCATCCGGCCGTCTCTGAGAGCAGCTGTGGAGAGCCTCGGCCTGCAGACTGGTCGCAGGTAAACAATATGGAGGACTGACGCTTACCAGAGGCTGGAAGAGAGAGCGAGAAAAGAGTTAGTGTCATAAATGCAAACAGGTGCTTCCAAATGTTAATACAATTGAGAAATCAGCTGGGGACATTTTTCAGTTTTGCTCATTGCTTTCTCACTCTACTCTCGTGTCTGCCTGTTTAAACTTCCTAAAACAACTTTTTAAAGCACAAGTAATAGTTTGAGTAAGAATCCTTTCTGTGTTTTCATGTGCTCCCTCTCTCCTGTCACCTGGATTGCAGAAGCCCCACTTCTTGTCTGTGTCGTAATCGGCGGTGGTGGCGCACCACTTCCTCCCGTCTGTCCTCTCGTCTTTGGTGCAATCTGTGTACGACTTCTTCATAAGCGTGAAGGGGAACACGCACACCTCGCCCTCGTTTGTCACTAAATCACACAAAACAAACTCATAAACTACTTTCCAAAAGGTATGATGATCTTATGTAATGATTATGATCCATATCACAGTGTACAGTGTAGAGGCTTTTCTTCCTTTCACACATGTAGCTTAGTGGAAATACTGTTTGGTTAAGGTAAGGGACAGCGCCTGGATAGAGCGTGCAGGAGGGTGGACATGATCTTTGTCTTTTGCCATTCCTTTGATTAGATTTTGGCATCGGCTTGTTAATTTGGCACAGTTGCATTCTGGAATTCTCCAGACAATCAGCTACTCCATTCACACATGGGCTTAATCGGACATTAAAAATACATTTTTTACGAGGGAGTTGCCAGGGTAATGCCTGTTTAATATCCAGTCCGACTGATTCAGACATTTGCGTTCTCACACACAGGTCGGGTAATGTGTAGATGATTTCAAGGTTTCATGTGTGAAAGGGGCTTAAGAAAAATATCTAATTTATGCTAACCTACAAATTTCAGCAGAATGAAATATGAGTGAAGCTTTTACACATGCAGAATCAGATTTAAACCTTTGTCTTTTTGATGAAAGATCCAAGGTCCACAGCCAGATTCTAGGCTTTTTTGAAAGGGTCGTTAACAAGATACGTATACAGTAGCAGGCCTACCTGGTGGGCAGGGATCTCCGCCACCATACTGCATCAGAACGGCGTCCTCGTCATGTTTGAAGTCCATCTTCATGGCCTTGCTGATGCCAAATGATGAGGCTGACTTGTCAGAACCAGAACCAGACACTTGGCAGACTGCGCTATTCTTACAGGCCGGCTCCGTCACTGAGCCGCAGACGCTGATGTGGTAAACGCTGGAGCTCGCTGGTACCTAAAATTAAGTACTTAACTTGTTTACTACAGTTTTTAACTGGTAACCCAAAGTCTGCAGCAACAAAACACTCACAGGAAAATAGATTTATTCAGATGAAGGGAATATTTGTGCACCACTTACCTGGACTTCACCGGAGAGGGTTGACAGGTCAAAGGTGAACTCGAGCTGGGAGTCGGTGAGCTGGCAAATGCTGGTGTTGGTGTGCGTTGCGTCTGAACACACTATAGGGGTCGCCCACTCAAACAAATAGACACATTCCTGCAGCCTCAGCATTTGTGGAGAGCCCTGGATATAAAGATATAAAATCAATGCTTTTAGAAAAGTAAACAGTGCATGTATTCTTATCAAGGACATTAAAGTGCTGACTGACCAGCTCCAGGCCTCTCTGGCAGGTAAATATGATGGTGGAAGTGTAGTTCTGTGCAGGATCAGCTGCACACTTGGTGGAGCTGCTGTAAGTGATGGACACTTCTCCTGTTGCTTTATTGACCACAGGGCCGCTGGTAGTTCGTCCAATGTCCTTTACGAGACAGAAAGGGAGAAGATTAAAGAGAGAAAAGGAAGTAAAATTATTGAAAGAGACAGAAAAGAAAAAATAATGACACATTGAGAATTGAGATCATCATACAAAGAAAGACGGAAAAAATGATGAAAACAACACTTTTAACCACATTTGTGTTTCCAACATTGTTTGCCTTCAGTTGTAAACTTTTTATTCTTTGTTGTTGTTGTTTCTAACTTGTTTGTTTGTATTATTTTTCTTTTCATCTATCTAGCATTAAATGCTACATGCCAGCCAACAAAAAAAGTGCATTTCCTCCATTAAATTGTTTTCAATTTAAATTCATGTGCTGGCACAAAAAGGGACAACCTAAATGGACACATGAGCCTCCAAAAATCCGTCAAAATTCCTTTAAGTACAACATAATGATAATAATCCTAATAATAAACTTGATTTCTATAGCGCCTTTCAAAACCGGGGATAGAAGGTGCTTAACCAAATAGAAAACATGGTAAAAAGTGAAGGCAGTGCACACACATACTGTATATAAACATTCATACGTATACATCTAAAATAAAAGCCTTAAAAGAGATAAAAGATAGAAAGATGATAGAAAATGTAAAAACAAACCAACACAAAAAAATCATTAAAATGATAAAAATATTATACAAAGGCTACTCTGTACAGGTGGGTTTCTATAACCTGTTAGAAAATGCAGCATGTAATGTGCATTGGCGATAATAACAATAGCCGGAACTAAATCAAGATGACAACCAAAACCAGTCTTTATAATATTTGTTGTCCTGTTGCATCAAGAGTTGCCTTCAGACTTCTTACACGTCGTGCTCTCTCTGGTTTTCATCAAAAAACAACAAACCACATGAAAGTGAGGTCGAAGTCCACCATTCCGGATCAGCTTTGTATGAAAGTAGCTGAGGGAGAATGTGTGTGTGTGTGTGTGTGTGTGTGTGTGTGTGTGTGTGTGTGTGTGTGTGTGTGTGTCTCACCACAGGAGGTCCATTATCAGGATCCATACAGACGGCAGCTCCAGGGGGGCAGGTGACCCCGGGGATGGGGTTCAGAGGCTGACATACGTTGATGTAGAAGTCTGGAGATCCGTCACTTTGGTCCACTGTCTCGTCTGAAAGAAGACAGAAATATTATCGGCCAGTATCACGGACAATATCGACGTGTATGTTGTCTGATATACACCCATATAAAAACCTTTTTACAAAACATATAAAGCAGAAAAACGAGGCTTGCTGTGATTAAAACATGGTGTCACATGAATATTTTTTTATTTTTCTATTTATTCTTAATTTAAATGAGTGAACATTTGGCTGAAATTGAACATGGTGTTTGTTGTTTTGCTATTTTATTTGTATTTTACTTTTCAGTGTTATTTCTATAATTGGTTGAAAATGTCATACAATGTATGTATTTTGTACAATAATGGTAAATATTCTAATTTAATTTTTAAAAAATCTTGTTATTGTTGTAGACCACATGGAAACAGTGCAGTGACAACCCATCATTGTAGCGTGACAGTACATTCAATAAAGAATAAGGGGAGCAAAAAGTAAACAAATATATTGGTATTGCATTGACGTAAATATTCTTTCATAAGTTATTTGTTAAGGAATATATATTATATATAGTATAATACATTTCTATAGCATCTTTCATAACAAAGTGCAGCTCAAAGGGCTTTACAAAAACAAAAACCTAGCTGGTGTTGGCTACAATAAATCTGGATGAATATTGTGCCCCATAAATGACTGAAAACCTGCACTTACATGATGCATATTGTACTAAATGTGCACGAACCAACTCATAAGTCATCTGATTTCTGTATTTAACTGTTGAGATGTACACGTTTGCTCACTGACCTGTTGCTGTGTAATATCCACTGACATGAATCAGAGGTGTCAGATCTATAAGAGCAGAGCCATTCTGCACTGAACACTTCACCTGAAAAACATTGAACAAAAAAGGAAATAAATAAATGTCAGTGGTACATTCTTGTAGAGTCACAGCAATAGTTTTCAAAGCACAGTAATTCCACCTTTTGGATTTTTACAATGGCTATAGCAACTTCTTTTTTTATGTTTTCTTCCCTCAATCCTGATTTTAAAGAGTTATTCTGGAACAAGCGAGTTGGAGAAAATCCTGCGCTTCCTACAGCGTCACATCATTGAGCTCTACATTCCTGACTACTCCGATTATCCTTGAGAAGCCTCTATAGGCCGATTGTAGTCCACCTGCAGACTTCATTCAACTGAAATTCAATTTGCTCTGTGAAATGGCCAATTTAGTGCTAATCCATGAAGGAATGTTCCACATACTTCACTTCACACTAAATGGAAATAACCTCTGACAATTCTTTACTGTATCATGTAATCATTTGTTGTTGTGAAAAGCCAATACCACCTCAACAAAGGGGCTGATAATAATAATAATCATATAATAATCTGTATGTGTTTAGATACATGCAGATATTTTTCTGCAACACTTGTCTCGTCATGTTAAGGTTGTCATATCAGCAAACACATACAAACACAAACTGGGATAGGGTTTGATGTAACTCATAACTAAACATACATTTGATTTAATTTACCAATAAAAGCACATTCCTTTTCATTTTTTTCTTCGCTGTGGTGCACGGGATAACAATTGAATTTGATATTAATATACTTTGCCGAGCATATCACACTGACATATACAGAAAACATACTTACTGGCTGCTCACAGACCAGGGGTGTGTGGACAGAGAAGAAGTGTGTGCAAGTCTCAGCGTTGGAATCGATGAGAACTGGCTCTGTCGGGGCTGAGCCCATGTTAGGAGGTCTGGACAAACACATAGCATAACTGGTGATCACTGTATATTTGAAGTAGCTGATACCTAAAATAATATATTATCCTTGGAAAAAAAGGACTTTATTTAAAGTGTAAAGAAAAAGTGTATGACTGATATTTCCCACTTCATGTCTGGTTCTTTGAGCTACGATTATAAATGATAAAAAAGCCACATATTTTGTAAGCATTTTATCTGCTGGATGTTTGTATTCAAAGCTAATCCCACTGAAGATACTTTAATGAATTTGCTGTTCACGCTTTTCCCCATGTGAGGGTGACAGAAATGTATCTGTGAGTAAATGACAGAATACATCTAAAACCGACTGAAAACTTGGTTGTTGTTTTCACAGCTGTCACAGATTTGAATACAAAGCAAGTGAGGGGCAGTTGTCTTTGGTGTTTTTAGTTGGCCAAGAGATGTAACAATGTGCCTTGTCCCTGAAAAAGTAAAATCAATTAAATATCGTAGTCCAAGGGTTAAGATTATTAAGATGTCACAGTTAAAGGCAGAATGATGTATAGACTCAGCCCTCTAAATCATCATTTACGACCAATAAATTTATGACCAATAAATTTATGACTTGTGTTTTCTCTTTGTGATTTCATTTTGCTGTGTGAGGGATGTTTATGGGCCAGTGGTTGTGTACCTCCCTGGTCAAGGAAAAAATGGAAAAAGCCCGTTCCAGAACGTGCCTGAAACTGGGCGCTTCTGGTGTCTACCCTTAATGTTGTGTTTACAAACAGTAACAGACAAATCCTAATCATTCTGCCTTTAAATACTCGAACAATGACGTAGTTTTTTCATTTGGCACCATCGTCTTCATATACGTCTAATACATTTTTTTTCCTTTATACTGGCATGCATGTCATACACACAAGCAGCTTTAGAAGAAAACAAAGATGAGAACTATAATAAAAGAATAAACATGAGGGGGGGGTGGTCCGGGGTACCTGCAGATGAAGTTGATGATGGTGTTGTGTTTGAGGGCTGGGTTTGCAGGGCAAGGACTTCCTCCTTCATACGTCAGCTCCAGAACGTGATCCTTGTATGAAAGTTTCCTGCTCACCTGGCCGCCGCTCACTGCTGTTGTGGTATCCTTAATACACACAGCTAAAACACATGATTAAATAACATAACTGCACAAATACTATAGTATTTTTTAGAGACAGCACTTTAAAATAACAGCGTGGGCAATTCTTTCTAGAATCTTAAAAGACGATTCATTACAAATGAGGATGGGTTTTATTCGCTTTTTGTTAGTTATTATGTCACACAGATGATTAGATTGGATTCAGATTCAGATTCCACTGAGGATCCCGGATATTTGTTGATGATTTTTCAAAAAAAAAAAAAAAGCTAACATTTTTGCCATTTTCTCATGAACTACAGCACTCACGCTAACTAAAGAAAAGTCTGCCACATGTATCCCATATTTCTCCATCGCTATGTATTCTGATGTACGTAAAACCTTTCTAAACATTCTCGTAATTTTAATTACAAATTCAGATCTACTGTGCAGCGGCATGCACGCTCTCAATGCCTTCCAGTTTACTGTGTGATACCTACTACAGCCTGGAGTAAAGGAGCAGTCAATAATTTGAGAAGTCCTGGAATTTCGGGTCTCTTATTACATTCAGTGGTGACGCATGACAGCTGTGATGCAAGTCCCCAGTGTTACATAAACCATACAAATCTGTGAGCATGACTAAACAGTGACCAGGGGAGAAGTGAATGAATTCTTAATGGAGGAACCCTACTCATTATTCAGGGCCTTCCACTCATTTCTAGAGATTTTTTTCAAGGACTTTTCAGTAAGGCTCCAGCCGTAATGACTGACAGGTATCATGCCACGCACTAATATGTGCCTCACTATGGAAGTCTGATTTAAGAGATGTGCAGTCTACGGTATGATTATTACCAATCTATGGAATAATGACAATGATGACAAAAACAGTGACTTATATTTACAAGTTATAGTTTCATCCGGCCTACATGAGCTACCATGTGACATGAATCTTCACAACAGCCTGTTTAAAATATTCTTATCCACAAACTCACATTTGAATGTTAATGTGATGCTTGATATAACCTTTGTTATTTGTTTTCTGATAGAAAGCCCAGCAGCTCATACAAGGAAAATAGGAGAATATTGAAATCTTATTTTTTTCCCTGACATTTGACTTCTTCTCTCATTTGTGTTTTCAAGTGTTTTCCATGACTTGAAAAATTGAAAAAACTGTTTTCCAGGTTTTTCCAGGACGTATGGGAACCTTTATTATTTGCTGTTTCTGTTAGAATATCTGATTTGTCCCAAGATAAAGCACTGTTTATTGGAATCTGCATTATTTATTCACATATAACTGGTATCTGCAGGAGCTGTAAAAGCTGCTGTCTGGTCTCCCTTACTCCGGTTATTTCTGAAAGTTAAAAAAAATTTTTTTTCTCTGCTTTATGCTTTCTAATAAATTATGTAGAGGTAGAATGGGCAACACGTTTAAACAGATGTTCCACCTCTATATGTAATAACTGTGCTGTATTTCATAGAATAATATATATCAACATATTTTAAACATCTGCATCCCCATCAAATAATTATTAGTGTGTGAAACCACCTGCGAAAGGGCATTTAGCTGAAATCTCATCAGCTCTGACTGGTTTAAAGCCGATCTGATTGGCTGCAAAATAGATTTTTGTGCGCACATGCTAGATGCTCATAACGTAAGCAGGTGACCTTTGAGCCTCTGCTGACTTTGCAAGTTTACTGTGTTGTGTCCGAGCAACAATATCCTTTTTTTACACTTGGCAGCCCAGCCTCAGGATTTATGTATGTTTGTACCGGTTTCAGGGCTGCATCCAGCGTTGGTTATGTTTCCACAGATGTTCATGCGGAACATCTTCCTGTGGTCCTGAGGATCGTACACAGTGTAACCTCCTTCCTTTGTCAGGGTGTTGAGATCAAACAAATGACCTTGGAGAGAGGAGAGTTGTCGTTTAGAGAAATACAAATGCATTGCATTACACTAGAGGTTTACTGCTGATTTATTATAAAATGTCTGACCTGTAGCAGGGTTTGTGACCCTGCAGTTGTCGTGTTTGGTGCTGCTCAGAGGGCAGGCGGCAGCTGTTAACCAGAGGAAGGTGTACACACAGTCCTCGATAGCAGAGATCAGAGTTGGCCGGGAGTCCTGGATGGGAGGTGGGAACACACATGTTTTTCCGTTCCTTATATAAACAATATATCCTTTCTATGGGTTCATCTATTACTGTGTTCCACACTAACAAGACACTGGTGAGAGTGCTGTACTGTTAAACAACCCTTCATGTTTTATATACATATATCCATCCATCCAAGCTGAACACCAACACTGTACCATTTGATGAGTGTATCCCTTACAACTTTGTCTTTGTCACACTTGAAGCGGATGATGCTGCTCCTGTTGCGGTTGCCGTCGGGACACAGCTGGCCGCTGGTGTACTGCAGCTTCAGGACATTTCCGTCCAACGTAGGACCAGACTTCACCTGCCCCAGACTCACATACCCCTCTCCATCCTTCACACAGGATGCTGCACTGGAGGGACACTTCCATGAACCTGTCACCAGGTGATCAGAGCAGTCAACTTTGGATTTTCATTGTAAAGAAAATTGTAAATAACTATCATAGTGAAGTGTTCATGCACACTGACCTCCCTGCTGCACCAGCGACCTGCAGACATTGATGTAAAACCGTTTTTTTGTGTCTTCCGTAGAGGACTCCGCCTCCCAGTTCCTAGCGTCCATAGCCAGAGGGGAGAGGTCGTACGAGTTTCCCTGATCATCTCTGAGGACAAAAACACACATACAGATGGTAAACATTCAGTCGCATACTTGTTCAAGTGTCAGATTTATGCCTGCTGAGCTGGGCTGAGGACATACTTTATCATGTAAACAACAAGACTAATTAAGACTGATAAAAAAATATTTTTTTAAGAAATTACATTTACAGTGGCATGTTTGTGTCATAAAAGTTTCTCGACCAAATCTGATAAGATAAAAAGCTATATATCCAAAGGGAAATTGAGATTTATGACCAGCTGCTAATTAAGTTGCAGTAACTGATCTGTTTAAGTGTAACAAGAAACTTTTTCTGCAGTTGCTGGAGGAGTTGAAATACTGTAACTTATAATCAAATCAAATCTTGGAATCATTTATTTTGGAAGAATGCTGTAAAATGTCTTGGTTCCTGTATTTATTTCTTTAGTAGATAGAAAAGAGTGAACATTTATTTGTAGGATGTCAGTGTAGCCTATATCTTTATATAGTTCTATAATAGCATAATCCAGCATATCTTCTACTCATATTAGGACAGTATGACCCCCAGTGGACATATAGGAATATTAAAATGAATAACTTCTCTTCAAACTCAGTAGGCCAGTTCTGGCCCTGGGACTGTATGTTGGACACTCCTGAGATAAGGAATAAAGGAGGATGACATGTGGGAGGTGGTAGAGGTTGTTACTTGTAGGAGCAGCTGGTGGTTTTGACTGGAACGCAGGCCAGAGAGGTGGGCCATCTAAACAGATAGGTACAGTCTGGAGTCTCCTTGATGAACTCTGGTGTTCCCTTAACAAGTGAATCAACACAACACACAGTTAGTTAATATCATTAAAGTTTAAAAAAGACTTCTAACTTCCCCTGAAGCGCTCTCTTTTTTTTTTTTTTTTTACATGTTTTGTTGGCGTATGGTATCACCAATAATCCTATCCAACAGCTCAAAGGCACACATGCTCAGAAAGTTACACTCATAAAAATGATTATTTCGAGAATTTTAATTTTATTTTTGTTTTTTATAACATCAAAGCAAACAAAACAACCATGTGTTGCCTGTCACTTCTATCCTACACGCATTTTAGCGCCGTTTCAGAAATTATCTCTAACCAACGCGCTTGAAAATGCATAGCACAGACCATTCACATACGCTGGGCATGCACATGTCGGTGGAAACATAGTGTAACACCACTGGACACAGGACTTTTCACAATGCTCTTGAATAAAAGCTTGCTTCCCGCACATGCAGGCAGTAGCAGCATTATAAAATGCAGAATTTAAGAATTTAATAACAACAGCTGCTAGCATCAACAACAAGGTAAGCAACAACTGGAATGTGTTAGCCTTGTTAGCTCATGTCATTCATTCTCTTCCAGAGAAGAGTCACATGACAGGGACGTGCCAGGTAAGACCCAATCAGGAAGTGAACTTGGGTGTCTGTGTCCTCAAAAGTCTCAGTTTTAGAGGTTTAAAACGTATTAGTGGATGAAACCTATTGAAACCAGATAAGAGCTGTGGGATCAGCTGGTTTTCGGTCTTTGTATGTGTGAAACTCACAGGATGCCTGTCAGGGTGGCAGGTGAAGTAGATCTCAGTTGATCTTTGATATATCTTATGACAGGTCTCTCCATTGGTGTAGTTCAGGATGAGCTGGTCTCCCACATAACTCAGAACCTGGGTTGCCAATCCTGCACAGAATAATGACACAAATGAATACATACAACACTAAATCAAATGTCAGAATATTCAAGCTGTTTTTCTATTGGTTTTCTGTACCTGCAATCTTGTGGTTTTGCCCCTCCACCTGGCAGGAGGAGACATCGTCACTGCCTGTGTCTTTGTGGGTGCAGATGCCTCTCTGGAGCCCCCCGCAGACCGACAGGTGGTAGGTGTACTTATCACTGTTGATGGAGTAATCCTGACCCTTCAGAGAGCTCAGGTTGAACTCGTAGCCACTTTTGGGATCACGAACGCGGCAGTCATCACCTGGACGAATAAGTTTGGACAATGACCAAAGAGGCACATATTCTTGTCCCTCCCATATCTAAAAGCAGAAGTTTTAACCTTAAAATAATAAATATTGGTATCCACAGATCTCACCTTGAGACTTCCTGATGGGGCAGGCCTCAGATGTCCTCCAGATGAAGACATATTCACAACCATCTTTACGGTCAAACATGGGGGAGCCCTAGAAATGGACAGACACAAAAAAATTAAAGCATCACATTATAAAGAGATTTCATTGGTCAGTTGCCTGTCTTGTGTGTTGTTCTCATGGAATATGCAAATAGTAAACTTAAGAGAAAATGTAAAAACTGCACATCGATCTTAGCATTGATGTTTAAACCCAAATGAAGCTCGCTGAACCATCTGCCTTGATTAGTTTATGGTAATGGCCTGAATGTATGCAAACTGCTTTGGAAACAATTCACTGCTGATAAGACTGGGTGGTGACAGCGGGAGCTTTAATACTCACCGGATTGTCATCGCACTGCAAGATGATGCGCGTTGAGTAGCGGGATGTGGCACCACACCGGTCTCCGTTCTGGTACACGATGCTGATGGAGCCGTCCTCCGCCACCTGCGGGCTGGACTGGATGTATCCCAGGTTGTAACTCTTTCCATCAATCATGCCACACGCACCCAAAGGGCCCACTGGAGAGAAGAAAGCAATTAATGACAGGAAGAACAGAATGATTTGATGATTTCCCTTTAGCCTGACTTTGTGATCTGATATGCTGCTTGTTGTTTTATTGCAAAGGGTCCCCATTGTTCCAACTATGACTGCTGATCTTAGATGCTTTGTCACATAGAATTTGCCTAACAAAAAGTCAAATTTTAGGCAGATATCAAAACATGTGAGGTGGTCAAATGGCTTTTGACAGATCGGAAAAACGAAGAAAATGAAAACTTTAATGAAGGCTGAATTTTTTCAGTCTGTGTTTTAACGTGTTTGACACAAGGTTAGGTTGTAGTTATTTTTAAATAATTTGGACTTATTTACTGTATGTGTAGGTGAAGTGTAGGTGGAGAAACATGGACGAGCATAATGACCTGGACAGTAGGTGAGAGGAGGGAGAGGTTTGCAGACGTTGATGTAAAAGCTGCGTGCTTTGACTCCATCCGTATCTATGGCGATCCAGGGGCTGTCCTCTCCATCCCGGATCAGGTGACTAAGGTCATACTCGTTACCATGGGAGTCTAGAGAGAAGTACATTTACACACACAAAAACGGAGAAGTACTTGAGCGTTCTTGAGTACTTTTACATTTATGTTTCACTCCGTGTGTCTGTGTGTGTGTGTGTGTGTGTGTGTGTGTGTGTGTGTGTGTGCCCGTACCACTGATCTGGCAGTCAACTGGAGCAGGGACGCAGACCAGAGCGGTGGAGAACTCAAAGAAGACGTTGTGGACCACGTGGTTCGGTAAAGAACTCATGTCCTCTCGCAGCAGTTTTAATGAGCCAGGGTGAGAGTTTGGATCGCACACGAAATTAATGGTGAAGGAGTCCCGAGTTGCTGAAACAGAGATGGAGAAAGATAAATAAATTAATAATCTTAACCTCCAATAAAATAAAAACTAACCTGGTCCAAAAAAAATGTACCAAAAATTAACATGAAAATAAACAACTTATCATATGAATAAGTGAATATGTGTGCCTGAATATAAAGTTCTACCAATGAAGCTCTTAGTTACTGTAAATAATTACCTGTGGGGTCGTCCAGGGGTCCCTTATATGTGAGTGTGAGCAGACCATCGGTGGAGTACTGGAGGGTCTTCTCCACCCCCACTGGGCTGGAGGGATGATCTTCTTCCAGCTCACAGCCGGCCATGCCTGGACCGCATGCAGCCACCTCTGAGCAGATGTTCACCTACGGGGAGGTGAAGTGAACAAAACATTCTTTTGTTGAATTTTGAAGGAGTTGTCCTGTATTGTACATCTATATATCCCAAATGTCTCCAAAATCAGGATAAAAAAAAACTTTAAAAAACTAAAACATCCGTCACAACCGTTTTTTTTTAGCTGATGTAAAGTTAATATTTTAGAGCTGAAACAATGAGACAATTCAATGATTTGTTGATCAGCAGCTACATGTGGATTCCCGTGTTATTTTACCATTTATTTTATTTATTTACTTTGCAAGATACAACCTTACTTCACCTTTCATATTTATAGGGTTTTGTAACATTTTGATGTTTACACACCATCAATTAATTGTTTTTAATTTACTTTAAAAACGGCAAAATGTTTCCGAAAAATATAAGTATTTACTGCGTTGACTGGTCTTACATTATAATTAAAATTAAATTTAAAAAAACAACCAACTTAAAAATGTCTAGGGAAGCTTTCACTTAACAGTTTTATAGACTCAACTAATAATCAAAAGCTTAATGTATTACTACAATAATTGTTTGTTGCAGCTTATTTTTATGTATACGCATCATTACTATACATAAAGCTTATATCTAACTACCATGGATGGAGTTATTAAACTCCACACTAGTGCAAGTTTGTCTTGTAACAACACAGACAATATCACAGCCGTATTAAAAGCTGAATGCATGAAAATGAATGCATTGTTGTCAACATCACACAAATATATTGAAACAACATGGAGAGCTGCATTATTTACGGTTGGCTGAGGGTTATCACTGTGTCCGTCTTACCAGAAAGTCCTTTCCATTCGCAGTCGTCTTGTATCCAGTCTTAGAGGCCAAGAGCTGCAGGTTGAACTCAAAACCAGTGTTGGGGTCCGTCACCGCACAGTCCTGAGATACAAAGACTTTTTATTTCTCACGCTCTATTTATCGTTGTCTTATCTTATCTCTTCATCTTTCTATATCGCTGTCTTCTAAGTGTGCATACATAAGTGAAACACAGCATGAGTTTATGTCTTAATATAGCTGAACTCACATTGTTCTCTGTGGTTTGGATGGCGCAAGCTGCCCTGGTCTCCCACATGAAGTTGGCGGTACAGTTCTGGTACATCAGGAACCGCGGGCCCATTGACTGCACGGCGTGGAATACAAACAGAGTCCCATCTCAGACACATGCAAAGCGTTCACAGGCTGTGCTCGTCCTTACGGTATGAACTGCACCGACTCACCAGTGATCCTCTGGAGCAGACCAGGTGGATGCGTGTCGTGTATGTGAGCTTCTGGCCGTCTGACATGCAGGCAGAGCCGTCTGTGAACTCCAGCATCAGCTTGTCCCGCCCCTCGATGATCGGCCCTCTCTTGGAAATACCCATGTTACTGACGGATACGACCTCCTTCGGAGAGCCCTGAGGGCGCAGGGGAGGCAAGGAGAGTTCATTTTTTTTATTTTGACCACATTTCAGTAAAAAGGCAATTCCAAGTGCTTTACAGAAAACACTCAAGAGAATTTAAAACAAAAACAAGCAAAAAAATAGTACAAGACAGGTATAAAATACAAGAATAAAAGTTACAGTGCAGTGTAAAAATTACTAGTTATTGGATTTAATAAAAGGCAAAGACTAATAGAGCAGCAACGATAAGTCATCTAATTGTTGCAGCTAAGTAAATATATATTTGGGTTTTGAACATCACAAGACATCAGTTTGGACTTTTGTGAATTTTTCACTATTTTCTGTCATTTTATAGACCAAACAATTAATCTAGAAAATAAAATTAATCAATAAATATAAATTTAAGTGCACTAAGGAAGATTTTAATGGGGGAAAAAAACTCTTATGGGCTTAGCTTTTACAGTTAAATTCTGTTCTTATTGTTGTGTTTCTAGCTGAATTAAATTAAATATATTATACCCTACAGTAAGGACATTCAGACAAGTATTTATGTTTATCAAGAATTACTGTTTATGTGTATGACGATGGGGGGGGGGTCAAGTTTGCTTTAAATTCTTGAGGAATTGTAATTGATTATGATTTGGTTTGTTTTAATGTTTGTTGAAAGGATGACAGTTTTGTTTCTCTTCTATATTTAATTCAGTGATAAATATGTATATTTTAGTGTGTGTGTGTGTGTGTGTGTGTGTTTGTGTGTGTGTGTGTATACAAGTGTGCCTGAATGACACTGACTGTGTGTGGAGCCAAAGAAGAATAACCAATGCTTATGAAACAGAGAAAGCTGTTATAGACCTGCTCTGATATGTACTTCATCTCACAGACGGACGCATGGCGGTCGCAGCCTGGTACAGCGTTGATTGGCCGACATATGTTGATGTAGTACTTCTTCAGGTTCATGGTGTCGGACAAATCCATGGCCTGCCAGTTGCTACCGGAGGAGGAGCGTGACAAGCTGGAGAAGAAGGTAAAAAGAAGGTGAGGAGGTTGGTTACAGGTAAGTTACATGTCGCACTGAATCTGTGTTAATACAAAGTATACAGACATGTTTAATATGTTAAGTTGTTTGGCGAAACAAAAAATGTCTCCATGCATTACCTGGATAAGTCGTACTGCTCCAGAGTGATGGGATCAGTCACCAAACACTCGTGGGGTCTTTCAGGACATGCATAGGATGTATACCAGCGGAAGTTATATGTGTACTTGTCCTCAACCTGGATTCAGAAAATTAAGACAAGATTAAAATTACAGGTCATACTGGTGATTTACAAAATAAAAAAAAATAGAGGCCAACAGGAGACCATAAAGAAAATGTGTAGGCATGTATTGTCAAAACGACAACACATCTAGAGACAGAGCCTACTTGAAATTCAGGTTTTCCAGCTCCAGCTTCCGGGTCACAGAGAAAAGAGATGACGGTGGATCTGAGAGTGTGTTCTTTGTTGTTGTACTGGGAGCCGTTACTGTACGTCAGCTGGATCAGGCCGTCGTAGTACGACAGACGGGAGTTGGCTTCCCCAAGACTCCAAGAACTGAAGTGGCAGACGAAAGAAAAGAAATCCCCATATCACGAATGCAGTTTCTCTTCAAGTTTACAGGATATTAGATTTGAGATGATGCCCTAATGCATTAAACATTTAAAAAATTCTAACTTTGAGGCCTGTGTTTGTGCTGGTTAATTACCCTTTTTCTCTCATTTGTTCAATATCTCCAATTTCAACAAGACCGAACGTAATACTGAGAAGAAATGTCACAGTATTGTGAATATTACTCTGCAAATGCTCCTTCTATAAACACACTGTGTACAGTACAGTACTAATTTAGGCCGCCAAAAACATCCGATACATACAAAACATGGTACCCCTCTATTTTTTAGTAATGTATTGTATATAGCAGTTATTACAACTAGAAAAAGAAAATACATACAAAATACACACATACAAATACAGGCATACAGATGCTTATAATGATGATTTTTTTAATCCTAGAAAAACATAAACATCTGTGGCACGTAAACAAGCACATTACAAATACTTCTGATTGAATCTGCTGATTGGTGATGACAATTTTACTTATAATGCTGTGATTAGTAGTGTGAGTGTGTGCCCTTTCTTACCTCTTTTCGACCTGGCACGCTCCGGCTTTCACAGGACAGCTGGCAGCTTTGACTGGACCACACACGTTGATGAAGTAGTCGTAGTTGCCGCTGGTCAGGTTGTAGAAGCCGCCGTCGGCTTTAGAGAGAGGCGACAAGTCGAAAGAGAACCCTGTGGAAGCGTCAGAGGCCCGTTAAGAGCGGAAAATTACAGCAGAGTCAAAGAAGAAAACACTGAGAATGCAATGTAGATCATGCAGCAACAAGTAGCTTCTTCAATGATTTGCATGTAACAACTCTCATGAGTCGTAGAGGTAAAATTGCCTGGAACTCCCAACATGGTGGAAGAGTTGCATAGTGGAACGTCCTCATAACCAGTTCAGTTGATTTAACTTCTGTGTGTTGCTTTAAGAATCACAAGAGGAAAAATGGATTTGAGATAAGCAGAAAAGTTTTCTAAAAAGTTGCACACTGTTTTGGCTCTTTGTATCCCCCACATGTAAATATGAAAGCAGTGCACAAACCCATTTGGCCCGTTAGACAGTGGCATAGTCACATCAGGCCACTCCCGATGTGGTCTGTGAGCTTTTCAACTGTCAAAAAGGTTATCAGCCAAATGTGGATGTGTCCTGTTGCCATTTGTTTGCCATAAGGTGACGATAAAAGTGCTTTTTATTGTTTACTGCTTAATTCATAATCAACTAGAAAATAAACAAGTTCAGGGTTTGCTCTGGAAAGCCTGCTACATGAATGTTTTTTGGTAATTTTTAAAGTAACTTCAACTGGATGCATGTAACTCCAGCCTGCTAACCAGCAGATTATCAACCTCCTGCTGTGTGGAATCAGAAAGACCCAGACTAATTTTTCTTAAAACAGTTGAAACACTCTGTTTCCACTTGTTTTCCCTGAAGAATAATCATTTAAATGATTTTTCATGCAAATATCCTCTGGTTCCAGCTTCACAGACGTGATGACTTGCTGCTTTGTCTGTTTTATATGATAGTAAACTCAACATATTTGGATTTCTGCACTGTTATAAAAAAATATTTTTCTGGCCTTTTATAGACCAAACATTTATTCGAGATGATAATACAAAAACAATTGTCAGTTGCAGCCTAAAATAAAAAGCCTCTCTCCCTGTAGCTCTCAAGACTTAACTGGCAAATACTAGAGATTTGTTTCGTGCTTGAATAGTTTTTTTTCAGATACATATTCCCCATTAACCCTGTTGCTCCTTCGCATCTTTCCCTCACTGCTGTGTTTTTTCTTGCTCAAGTAAAATATTGATCAGTTAGAAACCATGTTGATTAAACTGTATGGGTTTTATG
Organism: Echiichthys vipera; assembly: GCF_963691815.1. Taxonomy (NCBI): domain Eukaryota; kingdom Metazoa; phylum Chordata; class Actinopteri; order Perciformes; family Trachinidae; genus Echiichthys; species Echiichthys vipera. The sequence goes on along the minus strand of NC_139844.1, from coordinate 8,745,149 downwards.
TAGATCGTACCAGCCTGACCGTCCTCCACTTTGCAGTCGTCTCCCTGTGTCTTCGAGAGGACGCAGGCAGCAGCGGTGTACCACTCCAACTCATACACACATCCGTCAGACGAAACGCTGCGGAGGACAGGAGCGCTCTCCAGATCTCCTGTAAGGAAGGCAACAAGAAGAAAGGGAGACTTTCAAACAGATGTTCAAGAGAAATATATTGAATGACTCCTCGTATCTCTGTTCAACCTACCGGGTTTGCACTTGAGGGTCAGGATAGTTTGGATCCTTTTCTTTTTATCGACGCAAAAACTTCCATCAGTATACACCAGTCTGATGTCATTTCCTATTTTAGTCTTCTGTGGAGATGAGAGAAAGCTGCCCAGGCTGATGGCCTCATGATTCTTATCTGAGGCACAGGGACACAATAAATAAACAAAGTGCTACATCTATCCCTGTAATTTCACAAATTTGGCAACGTTATTGGAACTCCTCAGCTACCACCACTTTTATCTGAAATAGTCTTATTCCATTCGTCTTTATAAACCCCCCCATCCTCGTGGAGACTCTTACCCACGGCACAGATGGAGGCATTCACCGGGCAGCCGGCGGCAGCTCCTGTCTGGAGGACTTTGTGACAGATATTCAGGTAGAAACGGGAGTCTGGTTTTGGAGATTTAGCATCCACCGCCTCCCAGTTCCCTCCGACATCTGACCCTGGAGCAACACAGAGGGAGGTGGGACAAATGTTAAGTCACCAGACAGAATGGAAAACTATATGGAGTCAATATGGCCACAACCAACTGCTATTTTTAGGAACACATTTGTACATTTAAATGTACAATATGACCATGTTCTGCCTCTCAGGTCTCTCAATCAAAACAACAACAAAAGATGCAGTTTGGTGATGTCGTGAAGTAGCGTGGGATCATGGGAGATGCCATGTCTCCTCCTCTCCAAGACATACAGACCAGGGGCCTCAATTATAAAGGTGGTGTACGCACAGAGGAGGGCGCATACCACTTTCTAAGCAATCTTTGGTATTTATAAAAAACAAACTGGACGGGAGAATGTGCAGTTTTCCACGCACACTCTGTCCCAGGCGTACGCAGAGAAACGGGAGATATGAGAAACGACGACACCGACAGCAGACACTGTTTAGACACTGATGCCATTATCGATGCCTCCTTCTGGCAGATAGGAGCACAGTTTTAATATGGTTATCATACTGTATATCACAGTGTTTAATACAGTCTTTATTTTTATGGCTTTAGTTCGTTTTATTTTTGTTTTTAAAATTAGATTATTGCCCACCCATGTAGCTTTTTGGATCAAACCAATAAAATACAAAAAGTCATGCTATCATAGTGGGTAAAGACGCACACTCGCCGATTTACTGACAAATGATGACGAGTGTCTTATGAGCCGCTTCGGACTGCCGTGTACTGTTCTCATGGTTCGTTTTGGTCTCTGAGAACAGGGAAATAAAACAGTGCAAGCTGCAGCAGAGTCCTGTGTTTCAAATGTAATCGGTGCTGTTGACTGCACTCATGTTGCTAGAAGAGCACCGAGTGAGAATGAAAATGCTTTCCTTCATCTCTTTTTCATTTCGGAAACGGTCCGACCCTCTGATGCTGCATTACCTGTGCCCACAATATGTTGTCACTCTACGGCCGTTTTGTCTTTAGTAATGCCCTCACTGTGTCCTCCGAACAACATGTTTTTTTTCTTTTTTCCACTTCAACAAAAACGTCCACTTCACATTGATTGTTATGAACTTTTTTTGTTTTCCTCTCTGCGTTTGTCATGATGTCAGAATTAATGAATATTCATTTTGGGGGCTGTATTGACTATAGGCATCTATGGGTGTGACATGAAGCTGCAAAAGCTGCACCAAATTTAGAGTTGATTGTGATTTATAAAAGGTAAACCAGCGTAGGAAATGCGCCCGCAAACAAGTATTGGGATTTATAAAACGGAGCGCATGCACGTCCTACGCTGGTACATCCTATGTTTTGTCTGTCTGTTTGACGTGAGGCCCCAGGTGATTTAAAAAAAAAAAAAAAACACTGAATAAAGCAGTTTCAAGTTAAAAATCGGTGTTTCTCCGATGCTGTTCGCCCCTAAATTTTACTTGGTGTCTGATGACTAAAAATTCTTCATCCGCTTAATATAGAGTTAGTACCACCAACATCTAAGAAGTGGATCATAAAAATGTGGCTTACAACTGGATAAAATTCAATTTATGAAGCTTCTTGGGGACAACTACAAAGCTGATAAGCTCAACTCACTTAAAGACATAACAAAGGTCTTTTCATTTTTAGACATTTTAATGTGGTAAAGTTACATATTTTCGATATTTTACTCACCAGGGTATCTTGTGAGGGGTGAAAGGTCATAGTGTTTGTGTTCGTCTCTGACTCGACACAGGATATCCTCTTTCTCCTTGACGCAGGCGAAGGAAGTCTCCCAGTCAAAGTAATAAGTGCAATCGGTCTCCCCCGCAAATACTGGATTCCCTCGCCCACTGTTGGCTACAGAAAAATAAGGCAAACCACAACTTAAGGATGAAATGTGACTCAACTTGTCTGACGATTTTGAATATATGGAACAGTTTGGAAAGGTGACAATAAAGATGCACAAATGATTCAGTCCCCCCACGAGTGATAGGATCAAAGAGAGACTATAGCCAGAAACTTACGTTAAAATTAGCTTTTACTAGAGAAGTCCTTGAACTGTAACTGTAGTGTCCTGGTTTAATTACTTAGTTTATTTTAAAAAATACAGAAACAAAGAGAGGAAATTAATCACGTCCTTGTGATTAATATTGAGATGGAAAACCATCTCATGGAGGTAGGGTTACTGTCTGCAATTCCTGATATTACCAGAAGATGGCATCAATCTTAATCATCATCTTACTTGCATTCTTGTTGCACTCAAAGTTGATGATGGTCATTCTCTGAAAGCCACTGGAGCATCTTGTGCCATCTGGGTAGATCAGAGTCAGATCTCCATCTGAATAACTGCAGATGAGAAAAAACACAAAGAGGAGGCAGAGAAACAGAGTTTAAAAGCGAAAGACTAAAGAAAATGTTACGTACTGGCAATGCATTAACATTTCATCAGTGAGCAAATGTGTTCATGGATCATTTCTGGGACTGTTTTGACATACATCTCAAATATTCAAAATAAGTCCACCCTGTGCGACCTAAAAATCAGGGGAATCATCGTGCTCAACAAATAATTGTTAATCTGACATTTGTATTATGGAGTATGAGCATCTTAAATCCACCCTTGGATGATCAAATCAAAACAAACGTTTAGCAGAAGACATTACAGAAAGGTAAAGCTTGTAGACGGTTAAATATAATATTGTCACAATAAAGCAAATGTTAGATAAAAGGTTCTGGTTTCAATATCAGGAAAGCAGGATCAGGGGTTTTACAGCATAAATCAATTAGTTTGCATCTCCACTACATTCCGGTGTTTCTTTGCATGAAAGCAGGACTCACTTCTCTTTTTACAAAGTATCTGTGAAACTATGAACAGTGAAAATCAAAAGGGAGCATCAGTATCTGACTGACTTTCGTCTTCTTACACACACACACATTACCGTAGTGTCTGGTTCTGATATTTTCCAGCCACCTTCTTCACGTCTCCAGACTTCTTCACCTGGCAGGACGATATAAACTGGTGTTCGCCACATTCAGTGGTGGAGATCTCCCCGCACACGTTTAGGTAGTAGACGTAGCTGTCATCCCCGTCATCGGTCCCAGAGTGGGCGTAGTACGGATGGTCTGTAGCTACAAACACAAAATGGCATCGGCTGACTTTATGCGACATATCTGTCCAATGACTAATCATCATCATCATCATCATCATCATCATCATCATCATCATCATCATCATCATTCTCATCCTCATCATCCTGAAATCACCCAGATCAATAAAGTAGATGTTTACTAAAAATATAAACACTGCTAATGAGGTCAATATCAGAATATTGTAATATTTACATTTCATCAGCAATAAAGTAAAAAAGGGTATTTCCCAAAATGTGGATCTAATTCTTTATAGGTTAGGAAAATGAGAAACATGCACATGTAGAAATCCGTGTATGCACCGGAAGATACTGTATTTCTAATCAAACAATAAACTGTGGCCTACATCATGTTGCACAAAACTCGTGGAAAAAGGCTTTTTTCTGTTATTAACAATGAGCTGACAAAAAAAACAGGAAGGTCAGTATAGTTTAGTCACAGAGCTACTTCCTCTAACTGGGATAAAAAAAGCATCACTATGAGCCAATAATTCTTGAAGCTTAAATATGAGAGAAGGAACGATTGAGCTGATTTAAATAAAGAAGAATATCACATTTTTAGTAGTAGGTGTCTATTCCAGTTTGTTACTTCCATGCCTGTAGGACAAAGAAACTCCTTCTCTTGTGCTTGAGTGTTCACACTTGTAGGTTAGAAGAAACAGCTTGAGGAATAAGGACATGATTTAAAAATGGCAAGCATGTTGGGTGGTAGTCATTCCTAATAAGGGAAGTGTAGTTATTTGAGGTACTTATCCAAAGTCGGTGTATTTCCTACAGTAGAGGGCGGTCAGCGCGTCTCCAGTTTGAAGAAGCAGACGGGAGTTCTGACATGGACGTTAAACAATGTATGACTTTACCCCTCTTCTTCTGTAAACTCTGGCTTATAAAAGGATGCTCTTGTCTCAACAGAGAACGACATTTTGTTGTTGCTGTTATAATTACTAATTTTTATTTTCATGTATTTGTTTAATCTTAAGTCTAACCTGAACAACTAAGCTGCAGCGTAATACAGTGTAATACGCTTGTGCGTAGGAATACGAAAGTGCTACAGTTGAAAAAAATGTAGAGCCAAAGGAAAGGGCTGCCTGACAGCAAGGTAATGTAGTGAAAATATTCTAAATATAGTGCACACCTAAACCGATTAGATGGCTAATATAAGTCTTTACTGCAGTCAGTCTATTCTATTGACAGTTTTCTGTGTCATCTATTGTCAGTTTTTCCAAACTCGGGGCATAGATAATACACTGACTGTGGATAAGTAACTCATACATCCCCACTTTAAAGACGCCAAACTATCCCTTAACTGTCTGAGGTTGCAGTTTGAGATCCCTGGTTTAGACAAAGAACTACTTACAGCTCAAGGTGAGAGGTGTTAGGTCTATGGAGATGTCGTGTTGCTCGCTGGTCAGTTTGCAGGTGTGGCTCTCCAGATAGTCTCTGTGACACGCGTACTCAGTCACCCACTCCACCTCGTAGCGACAGTTCAACCCTGCCGTCATCTTGGGAGGGCTGCCCTGTGAAACCAAAGGACACTTTTAGTAAAGCAGGAATTAAGTTACATTTTCACAAGTACAGTAAAAAAGCATGACAACCAGATTCAAATAAAAATAAAGTAGATATATGAGTGTGTGTGTGTGTGTGTTTGTGTGTGTGTGTGTGTGTGTGTGTAACCTACTGAATGTCTGCTCGATGGACAGATGAAGGTGATGGTGACAGCAGGACTGTGTCCGTTACAGATGTCTGGAGAAGTCGAACCGGCAGTGACTTCATACTGTAACCTCAGTCTTGAGGAGACAAGAAACACGTAAAAACAATCAAAGATTATCCCTCTGTCCAATAAAGGTTACTCTCCAGACATCGACGCAGCGGTCTCCTATACACAGGGTTCCTTCATAATTTCCAAGGTCAAATTCAAGCACTTTTAAAGCATTTTAAGGTGCATTTGTCATGCTTTTCCAGCACCTAACAGCTGTGGTAAACTACATACTTGTATACAGTGCAATACTCAGTTTTCAATAAACTTATTATTGCACTTGTTCTTCACATTAAATTAGATGTTATTGATTAGATGTTCCTTTATACAACCAACACAATGTTTTGATTTTGCTGTTTTCAGTCTCTGAAATATGGACATCTTCTTTACTGTGTTATATCATCCATTGTAACTTATATAAGACAACAGTTCAATCACCTTATTTAACAATCCAAGCACTTTTCAAACCTTGAAAACACCATACTTAAACGTTCAAGGATTTCCAGCACCCCTATGAACCCTGTTTACATCATACAACTTTTTAAACATTAAAATTGAATCTAAACCCAAAGCGACAGAATATGAGGTTTGCCCTGACACAAAGCAAAACATTCCCTACTTGACGCATGGTGAGAATCTGGATGTTAGCATTCATACCTGTCGCTGGACAGCAGCTCCAGCTGTGTTTTGGGAGAGCCCATGTCATAGGAGCCCTGACTGGTGACCAGACAGGCTGCAGAGCCCTCTGGACACGATTTGCCTGGACTGTCTGAGGAGAGGAAGAGATGGATAAGGAATGAGGGGAAAGAAGAAATCAAATCCAGAATTGTATGCCATCAGTTCCTGTTATCAATGTCAGCAGGTTTTTTTCTGAAATGTATTCAAACTTGCACAATTTACTGACTTATATTTGATTTAATGGAGGATAACTTTCAGATCCATAATTTATTATGCACAACGCATCATAATGTCTCATCAGGACCGCCTTCTCCTTCACCGAGACCGAGAAAGTGTCAGTGAGTTTCAGATCTCAGATATTCTGTCTGAGCAATCGTTTCCACGAATGACATTTAATTACAATGTTTGCTAGGCTTGACAAAGTGCAGAGTCGACCGATGGCTTTATTTGCTTTGTTGATCATCTTTTTACTGCAAACTTTTATTAAAAAAATGTCAGAAAATAGTGCTCTTTCATAAGGGAATGGTCTAGTTTAAAAATAATATAAACAAGCACTTCTTCATCAGACAAATGCATGAATAAATGCAACACTTATTAAGAATAAAAAGCACATTTTTCAAAGTCTTAATAGGAGTATTAAAGTAATCTATTCGTCTTTCCACCCTCCCTCAGGTACTGACTGAGACTCCGGCAGATGTTGATGTAGAAGTCAATGCTGTCGTCGCCGTCGTCCACCAGATAGCCGTCTTTCACTTTGATCAGAGGGCTGAGGTCGTGCTTCTTACCGTCAGAGTCAAACACATAGCAGGGCACCTGAACACAGAGGAGACAGTGTCATCCTGCAGCACAGGCATCTTTTCATACACACTCGAAGAACAAGTCATACAGGATTAATGGGAGGTTAGTGGTGGAAGCTATTTATAGAGGCTATAAATGCCATCAGACATTTGTGTGGCTGTTAAAATAACATCTTGGTTATGTACATGGTTCTGTATGGGACTTTTATAATAATTTATAAGAGATTAATGTCCCTATATATAATAAAACTCCCCTCTAAACCGTGATAAATCTCTCAATGCAATAAACTCTGTTAATGTAGTAGCTTGGAAAGGTAGAATTTAAAACAGTCACACTTTCAGAGGGGCTTCAGTATAGAGGATTTATAAAGAGGATTTCAAATGAATTAAAGAAAGGCAGAATCACAATATAGGATTTTAATTAATGGGAAGTTTTGTGGTGGAAAAAAACAATAAACAAAGCACAAATTTATAAAAAATGTTGTTGTTTGAATTTCATCTCACCGACAAAATATAGGTCTTTTGCAAGATTTATTCATTTCACACATTCTTTCAGTTATTCCACGTTAAACTCACATAAACGGCTTCATTGTGACAACATGTGACACGTCTTGTACACGGATAAATACATGCTGTGAACATCCTCACAACTGTTGTGACAAGAGTGGGAAGAGAGCTTTCCATTTCCTCTGAAACACCTCTCTGGCTCATATGATATCACAGTCACACACACACACACACGCACGCGCACGCGCACACACACACACACACACACACACACACGCACGCACACACGCACACACGCACACACGCACACACGCACACACGCACACACGCACACACGCACCATCTTTCCTGATTACACATAAACTGAGTCAGATGTTCCGCCACATACCTCTTTGTGTGGTTTGAATTTATCTTTCTTGCAGGCGGTGAAGGTCCTCCACTCAAAGTAATGCACACACTGAGACACGGTGACAAACTCTGGGGTCCCCTGAAGCACAGAAACACAGGAACATGAGTAAGAAGGAGAGTTTCATGTGGATAATTAGTGACTAACACATTATAACGCTTCGTAACAAGCAGCAACAATTTATCACACAGGCGAGTGTCTGTGTTTCTTTTACAATACAGAATACACACAACTTGTTTTGATTATATTAAAAATGGTGTGCAGGATTTCTTTGGAAGAAAACATTTAAATAAATGCCTCACTTTACAATAACCCAGTACAGTTGAGTGGTTGATGGTTCAGTGCTTGCTCAAGGGATTTTTTCAAGAACACTTGTTGAGAGAAGGTTAGAGTGTTTTTTTACTCCCACATTTTACCAGCTCCTAGTCCTGAGAGTCGAGTCTTATTTTACCGTCTGTCTGTCTCAAGAAAGGTTGCAGTGAAGGAGAAGAGCAAGCAATTAAACATGGATCTGGATGTAAATAAAAGAGATTCCAAAGTTTTCAGAGATGTTTTGGTGAGAGACACTTTCTCTTGTCAAAAAACTAATTTTTGGTTTGCTCACTTCAACTCCCTTAAGCAGGTCTATTTGATTAATAATTACTGATGATGATGACCTAACATTGTCATTATTCCTGCATAAACAATGCATAGCAAATAATTAAATCATGTCTGTCAGTGTTGAATTAAATTAAACAAGTAAACTAAGGCTAACTATTACTCTTACAGATCATCAGCATGTGGCTCTCACCACTTCTTCTCTTAAACATTAGAGGAATTTCATGATAGCTTTAATTTCTCCACTTTCTAGCGCCGACCATCTTCTGCTCTTTGTGACTTGACAGGAAATGACAAAGTTAATGTCAACCCACCGCTCAGCCCTGAAACCTCAGACATACACACACTTGACTCAAATGAGCAGAAACACAAAGCAGGTGACTGTCATTGTGCTATATTCCTCCTCGCATATTCACTTCCTTTCATTGCAGCTGACAGCAGACAGCTGCTGCTTCTGGTGAGCAATAAATGGCATTCATTTTAGCTTCTATTTACATTTGTTTCAGAGAAAGAAAACATCGATTTGAATTCCAATTCACTGAAATATGAATCAAATGAATGCTCAAAAATCAGGAGGGGTTTGTTTCAGCCAGCTTGGCATCCACACATCTTTTTTTTTTTTGCAAGTCATGACATGCTGAATACTCACAAGTGACTAAAAAATTAAACTTTCCTTAATATCTTGAGTTGAAAAGGGAAACAGTTAAAGTGCATGTTAATTGTGAAATTTGTGTAGTTGAAACCTGATTACTTGACCATATATATATATATATATATATATATATATATATATATATATATATATATATATATATAGAGAGAGAGAGAGAGAAAGAGAGAGAGAGAGAGAGAGAGAGAGAGAGAGAGAGAGAGAGAGAGAGAGAGATATTTGGGATTGTGTTAATCTTCCTGTTATTTGTACATTTGTAAACTACTATCTGTAAAATTTAAGAGTTTGTCCTCTCACTGTGCCACATGTCCGAAATGTGCATTTTATAGCAATTAAATGAAATGACACATGTCACACCCCAGCCATAGGACGTCTCTTTAATTATGCTTAATGCAATAAAAAAATAAGTAGATTATTTACTGCGTAGAGCAAAATGATTCAGACCAAATTAAACAACGGCTGCAATATAGTGTATTTACTTTCAAACTAAAAGCAAAAAAAACACACAATGTAGGAGATTGTCAGCACTCAAAACAAAGCAGGACTGTTGTTGAAAGGATCCCGTGCAGACACTCACAGAAGCTGCTCTTGTGCTTTGGACAGAACAGACAATGTAGACCAGGTGTTAGCTGACACTTAGGAACAAAAGCAGCCATTACCAAATACTAATTATTGCCATCGAGTCGGGGTTAAAGGCTGTGCTCAAGGGCACCTCAGAGGTAGTAATGAGCTAGGGGCAAGTGCTGCTTTTTCACTTTCCCCACTCTGCCGGCTCCGCCCACATGTATCAGCCGGAACAACACAAATCATCTTTTTTTTTGGTGTGTTTTTTTTTAATCTTACCATGGTTTTCCCACACTGGAAGCTGATGCTCGTCTGAATGTTGTTGTCGCTTCCGGGACATTTTTGGGTGCTGTTGTAATCCAGCACGGTGCCGGAGAGCCTCTGCAGGGACAGCTCACCTGCACATTCAAGACAAGAGAAACAATCTGTCAGTTACAGAGCTTTAAGTTGTTTAACCCTCTCAGACCTTCCATAGACACGTGTCTTTTTTAGGGGACAAGGGGCTTTGGGTCAACTGTATACATGAAGCATAAAGCTGGGAACCTGAAGATTAATTTGAGATGCAGTTCAGCACATTGTGTTTAGTTGTCATAGTCATAAACGTTGTGTTTTGGTTCGGAGTGTAAGGGGTTAAAAACATTATGATGGAAGTATAAGGTGCTCATTTTCATGCTCTACAACTTCCAATGAGTTGTTTTGGCTTTGTTATCATTTGTTACACAGATTTGGAGCAAAATGCATAATTTTTGAACACTTTAGACCTCTAAAATACCACATTAGTAGATATTTGAGATTTAATTCATGTCAAACATGATGACCATGACCAGAACTCAATATCCAAATGTTCATTACAATGATTACAACACGAAAGGATGGAAAGACTGAGAGGTGATATATAAATTACAAGATGGACAAAATAGGGAATAAATTCATTTGAATAATAACCAAAAAAATGTAGCTTTACTTTCTCTTTTCTTTCTGTTGTATGTATTACACTCAGATTATTTTGTAACAGATTTTCAATGTTTGAATATGGGTCATGGTGCCTGCCACAGTTGTTGTTTATGTCATAAAAAGATTATAATCACATCATTACAGCATCATGTTACTGCAGCAGATGTCGTAACCCACCAACCTCTACAGACCCACACTCAAGATAAACCTCTGCAGCAGAATATCGTGACCCTGGTGTCAGTACAGAGTCCTTATTTATCCGAACAGCACGAGACACAGCTGTGGGAAACGTTCTGCATGTGAAGAATATTTTAGACAGTTAAACAAACTCACAGCAGGTCAACAAGACGAAACGACTGTGAGACAAACTGATGTCTGTAAATGTTTTACCAAAGTTAAACTGTGACATGCAGAAAAAATTGCCTCTGTTGCACCGATATGCATCTCATAGTGGATGAAGCAAATGTAAAAGCAGTCACACATACTTAACAAAAATGTAAATTAATAAAAACCCTTTCCTTCTTCCTTCTGCTCATTTAGAACGAACATAAATAAATGTGGATTCAGTGAAACATCACCTTTGAAATGAACTGTACTTGTGTATCTACAGTATGTGTGTCTGTTAAATTTAAGGTTTAAGTCTAAGGGAGCCTGCATGAGCCAGAGAGAGAGAGAGAGAGAGAGAGAGAGAGAGAGAGAGAGAGAGAGAGAGAGAGAGAGAGAGAGAGAGAGAGAGAGAGAGAGAGAGAGAGAGAGAGAGAGAGAGAGAGAGAGAGAGAGAGAGAATCAGGAAAGAAAAGAAGCTGTGTGTGCGTGTGTGTGTGTGTGTGTGTGTGTATGGTGTGTGTGTATGGTGTGTGTGTGTGTGTATGGTGTGTGTGGTGTGTGTGTATGGTGTGTGTGTGTGTGTGTGTGTGTGTGTGTGTGTGTGTGTGTGTGTGTGTGTGTGTGTGTGTGTGTGTGTGTGTGTGTGTGTGTGTGTGTGTGCTCTGCTCCCTTTGATAGTACTGGACTGATATCACAAGTGAAGCATAAAGGAATGTAACTGAACAACAGTGTGACCCACTAACACCAAAAAACTACTGTAGGCAGGACTCATGTCCCGGTCTGTTGCACTGCTTCAATTTTAAGTCCTGTAACACTCAGTAACAATTTTTATTTTACAGATTTTGGCCGTATTGTGACAGTTACACTGAGCATACATAAGGTGCAAAGCATGCATGGTTTCACTCTGGACACTTCTTTAATTGATTACTTTGATCGATAGAAAATTCTCCAACTATTTTGATGATCGATAAATCACTTCAGAGACTTTGAGCAAAAAATTGCCTTTCTTGTCTTTCATAATTATAAACCAAAGTGATGATTGTGCATTCAAAACTTGACTTATACAGAAATATTACAGAAGTATAAAGTATTAGAGTTCACAGTTTTATTATTATTAGTAAATATATTATGTTATATTATTGTTGTCTTCCCAAATCTGAAAATCTTCTGCAGCCCACTCAAACCTTTGATTGACTATTATCAACGTACAGACTAAGATGAAGTCATTTCTGATATATTTTTGATTTAATAAACAGGAAAATTCTATACAGTACAAATGAATAATCCATCCACTTACATGTAACAGTTTGTAAAGCAACAAATGTGAAAAAACTGATAAGCTAAGATACGTTCTGGATAAAATATAAGTCAGATAAATAAAGAATAACATCATTTAAATTGTTTTATTAGCCCTGATTGTTTTATTTCCATGTAAATACTTAATCATAAACATTGTATGATGAATTCCAACAGAATTAAAAATGTTAACCTTTTATTATTCATTGTAGATGACTTCTCGCGGCCCACCACACGTCGGGAATCACTCTATTACTGTGTTACTATTAGAGCTAAAAAAAAAAACTGATGAATGAAATGTAAAATTAGCAAACATTTCCCAGTTTCCGCTTTTAAATTGTGAGGATTTGATGCTTTCCTTTGTCTCATGTGACAGTATATTGATTATCTCTATGGGTTTCTGTCTTTTGCACTGTTGGTCGGCCAAAACAAGCAATTTGAAGACGTCACCTTGGACTTTGTGACCGACACTTTTCACAATCTCCTAAAAAAAAGAGTTAACAGTAAATAAAGAAAAGGTTGGATCTTAAAAGCACAGAGGATACTAAATAATGTTAGCTGTAGCCATAATTAAAACATTTTTTGGGGGTAGGGGTGGGGGGGTACATGCAAATGACATGAGTCTAAATTACTACAGCTGCTGAACTTTACGAAAGCGCAAACAACAAATGTTTTACAGGCGGTACAGGAGAGGTAAGCATTCGTTAACTCCAAAGATTTTGATTTGAGGAAGCACAGAAGACATAAACGTCAAAGTGGGAGAATGGACTGTGTGTGGTTTCTGAGCAAAGTCAAGGCAGCATGAATTAAACCTTTAGTAAGCAGTAAACAGAGAGAGACAGAGAGCGGGTGAGTGAGTGAGCAGAGCGTGACATTGCGTCTATTTGTGTGCGAGAGCGTTTATGATTGATGATGTGTTCCTGTGTCATGTGATAAGACAGTGAGCATGATTAAACTGCAACTCCTCTGACCACACTGCTTCTCCTTTGCCATTCTTTCACTTTCCATATGTGATCTTCCTCTTGAAAGATGAATAAACTCTAGTGAGGAGAACATCCTAATAAAATAAGCTGAAAATCTACCCTGCAACAACACCAACATGAGTCGGCAGTCTTCAGCTCTTTGTCACACTCAGAAATCTGAGTCGTGGCTGAGGGCTAGCAAACACCAATATGTCAGCGCGAGAAGGTCACAACCTCAGTCTGCAGTACAAGTTGTTGTTGTTGTGAGACTGTGAAATAACTCTGTCTGGCAGCCGAAGTCTTTAGAAAAGGTCACGGGGAAAACTCATAGACGGTGACGTAACTGAAATTGAGAAACAGGCCCAAATAATCACAGTAATCTTGAGTCAAATAAGGGATCAAACGGTCACCTGTTGTCCATACGTTACGCCTCCAAATGCAAGACAAATCTGTCTGCTGATGAATCATAATAGATGCTCCCCTGGGCTTAACAAACCTTTAATTAGTGGGGCGCTCCTCCCCAGGGGGCTCGATGCTTTGGGGAAGCATGTGACCCCGGGAAGGGGGGAAGTGTGGAGGAGAACTTAAGTTTGATATGATTCTGATTGATAAGGAAACAAGAAACAAACAAAAAGGGGCTTTCACGCTTACAAGGGAAGTTAGCGAGCTTTATACTGACAGCAAACACAATGGAAAGATTTTTCACAAGGAAGAGAAAAGATAAGTCAAGGAAAGAGATCAGTTAAACCTGAAGTCGAAGAATGAAGAGCATCTCTGAGGTTCACTTTACATACATCAGGCTTCTTTTTGTTTTTGAGATTTCCCAGACCCCAAAGTGACATCTATAAAAACGCTTGTTTTGTCAAACCAACAGTCTAAAACCCAAAGATATTCATCTTTCTATCATAAAAGTCAAAGAAGAGCAGCGATTCCTGACCTTTGAGAAGCTGGAAACGGCAAATGTTTTGCATTTTGCCCCAAAAAAATCACTCAAAACGTGAATCCAATATTATCACAAGTCTTCAGGGGAAAGGAAACATTAAGTTTGTGTTTTTGATTCTTTCAATAAAGTGTGTATAAAAGTGAAATCTGATTTAGAGTCCAGAATCCACATATATTCGATTTAAAATGATATAAACACAGAAGCACAATTTCTTATATTTGAAAAGCTGAATGCAGCAAATATTTTTGAAATATCTGTAGATTAAAACAACTGAAACAATTAATCATTGATCAATTAACTCATTGACTAATTGATTCAGCTCTACTAACTACCCCACTACATTTAAATTGGTTTACAGGGGAGTGGCCAAATTGTTTTCCTGCCTACAAACAAGAGAGCATGACAGCCACTGCCTTAAATTAAGTTTAATCAATTTACGCCAGCGTGATTAAATAGAGATCAGAGCTGTCTGTATTCACTGAAGGTCAGGTCTGAACGAGAGCAAATCAAGCTCCAGCAGTGACACACAATGTTAATACAAACACTACAGGTTAACCACCAAAGAACGGGACAGAAAGAAATACTGCAACACAATTCACATGGAAATGATCATTAGACAAATTGGCACATATCCTTAATTACTAATTTAACAAACTTAACATTCACAACTATCAATATATGTATTTAAAGCACATGCACAGCATCTTGTCTGCAGAGCTGGATAGTACATTGATGCACATCATTTGTGATTTTTGGTAATGTTTCCCTGATCTCAATTAGACCTGCGATCAGACCCGTGCATGCATTTGCATCTGTCTAAGCCTGGGCCACGGCAATACAAAATAAAGCCAGCCCAATAAAAAACCTGACATTACTTATGACAGATAAGGTACGACCAGAGGAGTCTTGGAAGTAATGTCTGGCTACAGGAGACAGCATATGAAGTGTGCAGCCCTGTCTCCTCATACATTAAACACATTGAGACGCTGGAGCATGTGAAATGTAGCAGTTAGTTTTTAGGAGCATATTTTACAACTTGTTCCACACATGAAGTGCATATTTAACCGATACAGTGTGGACAGAGAGCATTGAAGCAATGCATCAGTCTGACACCCAGTTACTGTTAGGCCATGGAGGATGACTTCTAAAAATAAATTTCCCTCTTTGAGGAATCGATCCCCCCCTTGAGTAATTCATGGGATTACTGGATCTGAAAAAACACGACTCGTGTCCATGCCTGATCTGTACACAGCAAACCAAACAGTCAGCATCCGGCATGGACATAACTTTAATACACGTCTCTGTAGCTTCATTTTCTGTATTCTCAATCAAACTATAGAGTCAGAAACATAATGTTAATGTAAATAACTCAGTTTCTAAAAAGGTGTAGCTCGTCTGGGACAGAGATGTGGATCTTGCTGACAAACAACAGCAGCAGCAGCAGCAGCACTTTTAGCCTCATCAGCAGCACAGAGATGAGATCTGCTAATGTACTGTTGAAGCTGTGAACCATAGAGCATCACTCACTTATCATCTAGAAAACCTCTCAACGGTAATGTCAGCGACAGGGATTAGATTTGTGCATGTTGGATGCTGCCTTTCACTGAGACAACCAGGAGTAATGATGACACCTCTCATCCTCAGAGATACAGGACAGATTTAAGTTCAATAACTAACCTCACAAAAGCTTCACTGTTAATAGGCTGATATAAATCCAACCACAGTTTAAATCATGTTAACAGGTCAAAACAGGCCTGACACAAAATGAATGTGCAAACTATTTTAGTTTCTTTGTGAGAATTGATATTTTGTGTCCAGATAAAACTGGTGACTTACACCCCTATATGGAAGTGTTGGAAATAGTAAGGTTTATGGGAAAGTTCATGTGTTTGGGAAGTACTTACGACCGGATAAACATGACTGGTTATACTGCACGAGTTGTGAGAGTTTGTAAAACTGATGTTTGATATAGTTTTTACAGCTAAAATGCTGTCTCTTATAACAGCACTGCATCAATGAAGTTTTCTTCACAAATTAAAGGCAACACTCAGTGAGGAACTGATATATTTTGAGGTTGAAGTATCCCTTTAAAGACGGATAATTCAATAATTCAACACTAATTTCAAACAACCAGTTGAAGTGTGTGTGTGTGTGTGTGTGTGTGTGTGTGTGTGTGTGTGTGTGTGTGTGTGTGTGTGTGTGTGTGTGTGTGTGTGTGTGTGTGTCCAAAATGACCAAAACAACCTGACAAAGCAGCACAGCTATATAAACACAATGGCCTCAAGGACGTAGATTTGTTCCTGCAGTTCCACTAAAGAGCCGTGAAATCTGCTGCCGTTCGGTTGTCACAAGACACAGGGGACGCATCAGAGTCAAAGACCAGCTCACATGCACCTTGACGCTCAAAGCATTTTAACAGAGCAGTATAATGGGGCTGGGTGCCATATCAGACTGTCCAAAGGACTAGGTAAAGGTAAACTGCAACATGTTGGGCTGTGGCCTGCAGCTGCTCTGAACACACATAATGTATCCTGCACAACTACACTGCTGGATACAAAGGTACAACATATCTTTATTCTATTTACTTCTATTACTCCAAGTTTGTCTTCTGGTGGGAAGAAAGGTGACTCTTTCAGAATCATATTTAACGGTAAAATGTGCAACTTTTGTCGACTGAACTGATGTTCAAAATGCAGCAAAGATGTTGTGGAAATCTTAAAAAGTGCGCCTGACACCAGCTAACAAAGAGTAAAACTATTGTGATCTTCAAGGGGACAATGACAAGACGTTAGCTGGCTTTTTTTCCAACTCTGCAAAACAGTTTACTGTGCTGGTAGCTCAATACTAGCCTCGCGTTAACACGAATAAAGGCTCTCAGTCCTGAACGAGCAGGAAAAGGTTGCTGCCAGGGTTAAAACTAGGACCAAAAAGTCTCAGCATATAACTCAAGTTCTTAGGTCATTACATTGGCTACCTGTCAAAGTTTGTTTGTCCATAAATCACAGAACGGTTTAGGTCCAAGATCCTGGCAGACCTCTGAGGTTGGCTAATTCGGCATTACTGGTTGTTCCCAGAATCAAAACTAAACTGCTCAAATGTGGACCAGATTACCAGAAGTTACTTTCAAATCCCAGTTTTACCATCGCTTTCAGTATAATTTCTATGTTTATTCTGTGTGCATTTGATCATTTATTTTATTTTTATTGACTAATTATGTGCTTTTGCCTGATTTCTTTCATTGTTTTATTTTATGCTTGCTTGCTTTCAATGTTTTTATCACTTGTTTCTTGTAATCTCACCTGTGTAATCTGTGAAGCCCATCGGGTTGCCTTTTGGTATGAAATGTGCTATATAATGCTATATTAGTCTTGGCTAATCACAGGTTCGCTATCTCCCATAATTCACTGTTGTATGAAGCTTAATGGCTCAGGCTCCAAGGTGTCTAAGCTGACCACTTGGAATCAAAATCTTTCCAATCACGAGACTTTCTCAAACAATCAACTCGTCTCCTATATCTCCGTTTTTATCTTCTTTATTGTGTTCATCCATTATCTCTCCAACAGACTGCATGATGCTGCCACACCTGGCTGATAAGTGATGTCTTATGCAACTGCAAAACCTTTACTGTGTCCCGATGTGTACGTCAGTGGACTCACCCACAGACCGCTCTGCTTTGGTGGCGAGGTCCCGGGCGCAGACAGCGGTGCCGGCTCCGCAGCTGGTTACCGGCGAAGACTCGCAGAGCTTTAGCGTGTAGCTCACTTTATTATCCTGATCGATGGCCTCCCATTTATAACTGCAACACAAGAAATACAAGAGGTGATGCACAGAAGAATTAAGGAATAACATGAAAACTGAATGTATTTAGGCTTCAGAGTGATGCTTGCAAAAAAAGACGTTGCCTGGTTTTTTTTAGGAAGCTGTGATGTGTATATTTTATTATTTTCTGACATTTTATTGATGAAACTGTTCATTGATTAGTGAATAATAAAAATAATTGTTAGCTGAAGCTTTTGTGTGTTGCATTTTTGTTTCTTTGTGTTTTTCTGTTAGTCGTTTATGCTTTGTCTTGTCACCCATGAATTATTTCCTACTTGAATGGAAACTAAACGTACACTAATGTTTTCCTGTGACTCTTCTGTTTCCCTTTTTTTGTTTATGTTACAGTGGAACATCTCTAACTATAAATGTCTTTAATGTTGTACCTGGTAAAAGTGAATTTTAATGTATTTATACTTTATATATTACTTCACATACTGCTGGGTAGCTGGTGACAAAGTCTTAATGATAA
Source organism: Echiichthys vipera (assembly GCF_963691815.1). Classification (NCBI taxonomy): domain Eukaryota; kingdom Metazoa; phylum Chordata; class Actinopteri; order Perciformes; family Trachinidae; genus Echiichthys; species Echiichthys vipera. Next base: position 8,726,596 of record NC_139844.1, on the reverse strand, counting down.
AATAATATTTATTTATTTTATTGATAAGATTTTGTAGTGTTAATCTGAGTGTGCATTAAAGCTGACTGATAAATGCAGTAGAAAAGTTTCATATTTGCCTCAGATGAAGTGGAGTTTTAGTATAAAGAAGCAGAAAATAGTACAGTACCTTCCACCACATAACAGCATTTAATTATCTTTAATGAAGTAATTTTAGGGAACTATTTCTGCAAAAGCCACCAAAACAAGGAAACGTGCAGTGAGTCATTATGACCTCACAGGTTTATATTTCTGCCTTATTGCTGTGTCAATATTTGAACAGCAGCTGCCTGAACAGAGCTCCAGGAGAGGAGAATAACAGCTTCTAATATATATATTTACTGTATATTTCTTCATATATTATTAAAAAACATATATGTTTTTATATATGATGTTATTAATAAATTGTATACGATGTACTGTACAGTTAGATTAGAACAGTAAAAACGATTCATTGTTATGGAAGGATTCAGTAAGTTTTTACTCCTTTTCAGACATGTCAATGTTGCTTGATTGAATTTATGTTGTAACATGCTTTATTTTTTTCTTATTATTTTGTGAACTAATTTAATTAGGTATTTATTTCGTTTTGATATGTCTGAAACAAAATTAACATTCAATTAAATTCAATAAGTTAGCGTTATTAATATGTATCAAACAGCTCGTTTTTAAAACGAAGTATATATTGTATATTGACACAAAGCGCTGTCTGTCTGTTTGTTTGTTAAAGAGTCATATTTAACAGGAGGCGTTCATGAACATCACATCGAAAGGTGTCTATAATAAGCAAATAACTCACCAACAGCGTATTTATTAATTAAACTGGGCTTGAATATGTGTGTGTTTAATAAGAGGATTCTGTGTGTAGCTGCAGTGTTTGAGCCGGAGGTGTGTTCGTTAGCTTTACCTGCAGAGGTCCTGGTACCACGGGCTGCTGCTGCTGCTGCTGTCCTCAGCTCCGGACCGGACCGACAAACACCCCAGACCCGCCACCAACCACAGGAGCAGCTCCAGGGACGAGCAGCGGGTGGATCTACAGTGGAATAACATGTTTAACTGTGGAGGATAACACTGTCTGTGGAGCCGAACTAAGACGACATGATACGGCAGAGTCTCAATCAGTAGGAAGTGACTGCAAACACATGACAGGACGTCACATGACTTTGATGACGCTGAGGGAGGCCGCCTTCAGGGGCTGTGGGAACATTGGAAATGCAAGTTTTTTTTATTGTCATGCGCATAATAATTACAATTCCCTTCAAATCTAAGCTCAAAATGTATTTTTATTGCATGTCATTTTCCTGATTTCTGCTGATTCTGTTTTTTGATTTCTGTTTTATGTTTTTTATGTATATAGATGGATAGATTATAGATAGATCGATAGGTAGACAGATACTTAGTTTGCTGAGGAAACGACAAACGAAACTCAGTTTGCATTAAACCTGAGGAGTCATAATAAAACCGAGAGAAAAGAACACAACACAGAAACACTATGAGAAACAAAAACAAAACATCTGCACTAAATATAAAAATATAAAAAGTATGGATATATTTTTTTTAATGTGTTCAAGGGCATTTGCACCAGCAGTATTTGATCATATACAGACAATTATAAAATGAGAGCAAAGTGTTTGTGATTTTCATTGTTGTAAATTATTTCAGTATGTATCAGTAATTTCTGAACATTTTCACCACATATTAACAATACCGATATGATGACATCAACACTTCGGTCACTATAATCTTGATTATGATATTTTAATACCATGTCTTCTCTAGAGAGCCATGACAATCAAATAGAAATGTACCAATGAAGTATGCAAAACAAAGATATTCCAAATGAAGAGGATGTAAAGTGCTGACTAAGGAATGTGCAGGAGTTTTACAGTACAAAGAGAGAAGTTGTGCAGTCTGCAAGAGTAAAGCTGTGGCGCCCTCTACAGTTGGGCCTGTAGCTGAAGGGTCATAATTAGTGTTAAGTGAACGCACCTTATGAGTGATGTTATAAGTGGGTCATCAGAGCTCTGTTGGTTCACAGATTCAGTCTTTGTTGGGATCGTGTTGCACAATGTGGTTTCTGCTCTTCATCTGCACGTGGACAGGTACAAACTGAAACGTTCAAACTGCAAAATGACTTGCTAAATAATGCTTATTATATGCCTTTTTTTCATTTTATGTAGTTGTTGGTGGTGTCCCTGTACATCCAACCCAGGAGGCCAACAGCCATGCACCAGGTCAGTACACTGGGTTGATTTCCACTACTTTTATATTTGCTAAGATATACAAATTATTCATGACTTACCTGATTTCTGTAGATAATGTTACCGTCACTCACATGCTTGATGTCCCGAAGCCAGCCACTGAACACGCTTTAGAAGGTAGATCGCTGAGGATATTTTATGAAAATATAAAATGACCTTGTTACTATCTTAATTTAACTGGATTTTTTTCCTTTTCAGCTGGAGTTGTCTCCTTAAATGACACCCAGAATGCCCCAGGTTGGTGTGCACTGGATTGATTTAAACTTCTTTACATTTGCTAAAATACACCAATTATTTGAGGAATTTCCTGACTTTCATAGATAATGTCACTGTCCCTCTTATGCTTAATGTGTCGAAGCCAGCCACTTGCTGTATTCTATATTTAATTGTAAAGTGTATTGGAAACATGCTGCAGTGAGTAAAACTGATTCACTCTATTACATGCTGAAAATGCAAAAATAATTCCATATAAAGACTTTCTACCTGAATTTCACTGGATTTGCCTTTTTTTCTTTTAAAAAAAAGTTGGTGTCGTCTCCTTAAATGCCACCCAGAATGTGAAAAGTCCTGCTGCAGGTTGGTGCTCATTGTTTCTTCTAAGAGTTAAGATTTCTTTTGTTTAAAACGATGTGATAAACTCATTTTTCTGTAGGTGCAGTTGCTTCAATGCTTGAACCACAGACGGACAGCGCAGAAACCTTACAAGGTAAACTCTGAATAACTTATACATGTTGAATAAATTTAAAATATTTTCACAGATGCTATGTACTGTACAGTGACAGCTTTTATATCTTAGATCTTGAAGAAGCCTCAGTTGTCCAAGAGGGAGACATTTTGGTTCAGGTAAGGTGGTGGACCCCCCCCACACACACACACACACACACACACACATATGGTTGGAAAGACTGGAATAAATGGCTCCAACATGAAGGAAAAAGGGGAAACTGATATGAATTAAACCTGTATTGTGACAATTAATTCAACTGACAATCAATGGACTCCTCGCTGTAGCTCTACTAGAAATTGGGTTCAAAATATTTCCAATTAAAATGATGTCTAAATGGTGGTAATGGCACTGTCTGAACCTACAGAATGACAGGAATGCTGTGCAGAGCTTGTGGGCAGACGCCACCGTTCCTTTCACCATCAGTCCTGAGCTGGGTGGGTGACAGTTGTTGTAACCAGATCTGATATGTGACCTCAAAGTGCAGATGACAAAACAGTTTCTGTGTTTTCACTCAAACAGCGGATCAAGAGCCTAAAATCTTGTCTGCCTTCAAGATGATATCAGATTTCACCTGCATTCGCTTCATTAGACGAACCACAGAGTTCAGCTACCTCCAGTTCAAGAGTGGAAAAGGGTGAGAAGCATTTCTGTCAAAGGGTCTGTTCAAACGGTGAAGTATCTACAGTTGTGGCATCTAGCCATGCATAAAGTTTTTGTTGCAAGTATAAAGTTGCATTAAATGGAAACACAAGTACATTCAATTTGTACTTGAGTAAATGTACAAACTTTATTTTGTTTTAACTTCAATTATTTGAATTGCTGAAAGCCAAATGGGTTTGTCAACAGTGACCGCTTACAAAAATAACAAGTGACGTCTGTTTCTGTCTACTTTGTTTCCTTCTCTTGTCTGTTTCTTCAGTAGAAATACCTGCAGTTCAACTGTTGAGGGTGGTAGTAGTAGTAGTAGTGGTGGTGGAAATAAATGCTGCTGAACCTTTTGCATGGCCTCACATCACCTGAGGTAAGGGATGAAATGTCCTTTGTTTACTGGCTTCTGTTCTCTCTCTCCCTCCAGCTGTGCTTCCTATGTTGGCTGTAAAGGAGGAGTCCAAACTCTGCATTACAGCCGTTCGTGCAGCGTGGGGAATGTTTGCCATGAGATCATTCACGCTCTGGGGCTGAATCATGAACACACCCGACAGGACCGGGATCAGTACATCTCTGTGCAGTGGCCAAACATCATGCCAAGTAAATACTTGACTGGCTCTTTTTTAATCTTAACCACCTGTATAAAAATTCAGTTTTTTCATATTTCTTTGCTTGTGTCGAAGTCGTTACCCCATCAAATAGTTTCACATATTAGACAGCGATCGGTTAATTGATTAGTGGCGTACGAACTAAAGCTGACCCGGATAAATTTGAATTTCAGAGGAGTTCAGACACCTCCTCCTTCAGGAGAGGAATGTTGCTTTGTTCAGATATAAGTCAATGTCAGCCATTTTTAAAGGAAATATGGAAGAAAAGCTAATTTGAGTTGACGGGTACTTTAAAAAGGTGCTTTTATGTTAATATGAAAGGTGTGGACAAAGCTACTGTGTTTTTTGCATGGCTGCAAAAGACCAGATTGTAGCCTAATAATAAAATTCTGTTGTTGAAGAGAGAACAAAAGAATTCAAGGTGAAACGTGGAAACACTCTGAACCTGCCGTATGACATCAACTCCATAATGCACTATGGACAGTAAGTACTCTGTTTTACATAAAATGTTGTTACAATTAAACCATGCTTTCCTCAGTGACTAATCCTAGATAGTATTGGTTTAGTATAATGTTAATGACTGGAAAGTGCTGCATGCGATTTCATTACACACAAATACTTGGCGACTATTTGTTGCAGATATTTCTTCAGTAAAGATGGGAGTCCGACATTGTTGTCCAAGCAGAGCGGTGTTGAAATGGGTCAGAGGACACATCTCACCTCCCTGGATATACAAAAACTGAACAGACTCTACCACTGTGGTAACAACTTCCTCACTATGCTACAGTTTCTCATCTCATAACTCTGTTCTAACAAATAGAATAAGTAAATATTCAAACTAAAACTGCAGTTTTCCGTTCAAGCTGACAAAGTGTAACAACTAAAACTTCTCTCTTCTTTCAGCGGACCGGATGAATGACAGGCAGGGTTGAAGACATGAGGCGGCTGTTGGTTTTCCTGCGTTTACCATGAGATTAAATAAAATTATAAAAATCCTACCTTGTGTTTTTTTTTTTTTAGGCATATCTGCCAGTCCAGGTACATCACATTCAATCTATAGGGCTGTAACTTAATGATGGAAATGCTGAGATCTAGAGCTGTAACAATTAGTCGACTATTTAATGAATGGACAGCTTTTTTTTTTTTTTTTTTTTTTTTTTTTTTTTACTCCTGACAGTAAACAGAATATCTTTGCATTGTGGACAAAGCAAGACTTTGGAAAACACTGGACACGTTGAACCATTTACTGACTTTTATATAAGACAAAATAATCTAATGGACAGGTTGACAATGAAAATAATTAATAAATTGGGCAGATGAGACTAGTGTCGACATTTTCCAAATACTAATCCTGTTTATTTCCCTTGTTAAATGTGTAATGTATTTTGATACTCTTCCTCTAAACCATAAAAATATAATTTTGAAGACTCATTTTAAACAGACAGTTGCATGAATTTATCTGAATCAGCATGATTTGGGTTGACTAGTGTGGCAGCAACTGAATGTTTTCTAACACAAGCGGGTCATACAAAGCTAAAATACACAGACCTCTTGTACCGTGAGCTTTTTTTATCACCATTTTATATACTTCCACTGTGATGGCAGCATTGTTTAACATTCATTGGAGTATTAAATGACTACAAGAGCCTCTCTATAACAAGAGACAAACCGCAACGATACTGAACGAACCGGCAATCATTCATCCCACAGCCATTGTTCTGTATGATGAACAGCTCTTGTACAAACACCTGAAACACGACCTCAGTGTGTCAGTGTTTGTTTTTTCTGTAGGAGGAGCCAAGAGCCGGACAGTGTCTACTGTACAGTACGCTCTTACCATCTACCCTCCATTTACCTGGCAGAGAGTGCATTGCATTCAGCATTCAAAGGTAAGAATCACTTTTCCCCCACATTTTAAATTCCTATTTAAATTCCTGGCTTAATTATTCTATTTCCTCCATAAATCATTTTCAGTGAAGAAAAGCTTCTGAAACATCTTTTTGCATTATAACTTTTTATTGCAAACTTCTTGAAGATTTCTGTCTTATTTTCTGAATCTGTGGGTTTTCTTGCTTCTGAAGTAACGATTACTGTTCTGTGTCTATTAATCTTAGTCTGAAATGCAGCCCTTTTTCATTTCTTGTTCAGAAAATGATGTGACAAAGTTCAGTATATTCAATAATTTAATTTGTCTGTTCATGAGCTGGCACACTGAAGCCTGTGCATGTGACAGTGTCAGGTTTAATTGGGCTTCTCAGATTTACCATGTAAGTGCTTTAGCTTATACATGCCAGAGCTGCGAGACCAGCCAGAACATGAACTGTGCAACTGTATATTTTGTTAAAGTTGAATGTAGCTCAACACCTTCCGTCCCATTCAGGCGGGATTTATATCCCTTGGGGTGATCTTATCATTACCTGTGCTGGTATTCTCTTGTGAACCCAGTTTGGAGTTATATTTGTTTACCACCATTAACAGTATGCACAATTAGCTATTAGCTGTTCCTGCTTGCAATGTACAATGATCCATATGTGCTGTATCTACAGTTTACAATGCTTCATGGCTGCATCCCTGGTGTTCAGACTACATGACAGAGGTCCAGAGGTGGTGAGGGAGGTTCTTCTGGAGCGAGGATGGGAGGAATATGATGAAGGAAAACAGGAGGAGAAAGACTGGAACCTCTACTGGCGAGGCTCTGCGTTTCGCACCTCAGAATATCACAACCTGTTGCCATGGCAGCGCCTCAACCACCATCCCAAAACTGTTGGCATCACACGCAAGGTGATGATGGTCTGACAGGTTCTTTGTGGTGAAGTGATTTTGTTGCTGTCCGCTGACCAGAATCATCCCTTTGTTTGCACTTTTCTAATAAAAAGTGTGTCAAAACAAGGATATATTGAATCTGTTTTACTGTGGCTCAGGTTTGTTGTTGCATTAATCTAAATGTGGTGTACAATAACCCTGGTTTTGATTACTTGATCTGTTTTATAACCAAGAATGAGAAGTGTGTACACCAAAACTCAGCTTGAGATTAACTTAAACATTTTTAACATTTGTGTCAGTGTCTGAAGAACTGCAGAAGCAACATTTTGCAGTGCTTCTCAAAGCAAAGAGTGGCAAAAGATTCGATTTTTTTCTTCCTACAAAATCGTGAAATTTAAAAAAGTTGGTATTGGAACTTGCTAGCTAGAAATCATCTAGAAAGAGTTTGTTCTTCTCAGTCAAAATAATCACACTCTAACTAATGATTTCTGATTCTTTTTTGAAGGACTGTCTGGCACGCAACCTGAGGAGAATGAGAACCACGTTTGGTTCAGCCCTCTACGACTTCAGTCCCACCGCCTTCATCCTCCCCAATGACTTCACCCGCTTCCTGTCTGAATACGACCAACTGCGTCTGACCAGAGTGCCGTCAGTCTACTGGATATGTAAGCCCGTGGATCTGTCCAGAGGCAGAGGCATCTTCATCTTCGAGGACATTAAGGACTTGGTCTACGACTGCTCTGTGATTGTACAGCGGTACATCAGTGACCCTCTGCTGATCTCTGGCTACAAGTTCGACCTGAGGATCTATGCGTGTGTGAAGAGCTTTCACCCGCTGACTGTTTACATTCATCAAGAAGGCCTGGTGCGTTTTGCCACCGAGAAGCACAACCTGTCCTCTCTGCATAACCTGTACGCTCATCTCACCAACACCAGCATCAATAAGTTTGGTCCCTTCTACAAAACTGAAAAAGAGAGAGTGGGTCAAGGATGCAAGTGGACCATGAGCAAGTTCAGGCATTTTCTCCACAGCCAAGACATCAATGAGCTTCTCTTGTGGCAAAGGATCAACAACATCGTCACTCTGACCCTCCTCACCATCGCTTCCTCTGTCCCCTCCTGCTCAAACTGCGTGGAGCTGTTTGGCTTCGACATCCTGATTGACGCCATGTTGAAACCATGGCTGCTGGAGGTCAACTATAGTCCTGCGTTGACTTTGGACTGCCAAGCAGATATTACAGTGAAGAAAGGACTGATCAGCGATCTGATCGATTTGATGAACTATACATTGATGGACAGCTTTAGAGAGAGGGCCTATCAGAGACAGGGTTTCACACAGCCTTGTGTCCATGCTAACCACCCCTCACATGTTTCAATACCCATGTTTAAAGAAACCACATTTCAGAAGCGAAGGACTGGGAGCAAGTCCTCACAGACACTCCCTCTGATAAAAACTCTTCACCCGCCAGAAAAGATGAACCAAAGACATACGAGACAACATGCTTTTGCAGCCGACTACCAAAGACATCTTCCCCTTGTTGACTTAAACAAGATATATGCATCTAGGGGCAGAATAGTTAACACCACAGCCAACAAAACCTACACCGACAACCTGACACTCGGCCAACATTCAAGGGCAAATGTGTCAATGGTCAACAGACGGACGTGTCCAGCTCTTGCACCGTGGCTGACGGACAACAGGAGTCTTCACGTGTCTGAGGTTACAAACCATGACGACACTGAAACAAAAGCTGAGACCGAGCTCTCGGGAGAGGCAGACGTTTCCTCTTCGATACGTGATATCCCAGATGGGGGGGTTGGATTCAGACGTTCAAAGCTCCCGAACATTTACAGGTAAATGCAGTACTGCTGTGCTTTCGGTACAAAAACACTACAATGTATCGTCTTTGTAGAAAATTTTACTTTATTATTACTAATGCTTGTCTTCAAGAAAGTATTAAAATCATTATTAGTATATCATTCATACTATAATTTTAGTTTCTCTTGACCTAAATCTAGTTTTGGAAGCTTGGTCAAATACAAAGTTTTGTACATTTTGTGACCACATTTTTTGGCTTGAAATTGGTAAAAATATACTGTAACCCACAAAATGCTCTCCAATTTAAACCATTCATAAAAAAAAAAAAATGTTATTATTTCACAGTGGGAGTCACAGACCAGTAAGGATTGAGAGAACCACATCACTGAACAGACATGTTCCTCCACTCAGAGTTGGAGACTTCATACGGACGTTCCCATTTAATGAGGCCACTCTGAGGGCCTCGCAGCATAAACTGGATGTGAAGATCATTATACAGGAGCTTCACAAACTCACCGCTCTGTTGGCCACATCAGGCAAGAAGATGAGGCGGGAAGAGGAGGAGGTGCAGAAAGAGACAGACAGTGAAGAAGATTTTGATTCACTGTTGTGGGGGCCAAAGGATCCTCCATTGCTCAGGCAATGCTATAAACCCACTTAGTGGTGTATTTTTTCTGTTTGGCTTTGTTGCAAAGACTTTTTGTCCTTATATTTTTTTTTAGTTTCTGTTCACTTAAGTTTTTCACTCACAGGTGAATTCACAAAAAGATAGTGTGGCTTTTGTGGCTGCTAAACCAGCACAAATAAGAAAAAAGTCCCAACAGTCCAATTGGCAAAGATCAGCGCTAACAGCCATACACAGTAACAGTGAAAATCTGTCTGCCACGTTTAAATTCCTTGGCTGAAGTTTTAAGAAATGCCTCTGAACCTCATCTGTCAGGATCTGTAGCTCGCACTCTTTTTCTCTCTGTCATTTTTCTGTGTTCTTGGTGCAAAGGCAGCATTCCAACTTTGCCACATTGATTATTGCAATCACATGAAAAAAGGGGCAAATTGCACTCAGCTGCAAAACTTTGTCTGTTTGCGCTGTAATGTCCTTAGCGCAATATCTTTTGTGAATCGAACTTTGAGACGGGGCAGATAGTGGTTGCAAGTCATGCACAATTCATTGTGCCATCAGTGGCCGCAGTCCATTCTTTGTGAATTTGAATGTCAAGTGTTTACAACAGCAAGTAGGGAAAAGTGGTCATAATAATATTGAACCCCCGTTTGTGAAATTGTCAATCAATTTCTAAAAATAAATAGTAGTCAGTAATAAATGACTTGCAACATGAGAGTAAAATACAAAGATCTACAATGTGAGAACATCTCCAATCTCCTCCCATCACTACATCCCTAGACACACACAACACTCTCACACTTAAGATGTCAGATGGTAACTTTGTCATTCTCCTTGGTGCGTACTCTGCCTGATGCGTACTTGGTTTCCCGTCGTCCGTTGGTGTAGATGGTCTTAACCGTCCCATCAGGATACTCCCTTCTCTTGTACTGAGAAGTGTGGATTTCTCTCTGACCGCTGGGGAAATCGACCGTCTTCTCACCTGACCTGGAAGAGACAAAAATCCGGAGAGCACAATGAAGAAGTGACTCCTTTAAGTCTCTGATAAGGCCCAGTGCAATGTTAGTGAGTGCTTTTTTATACTTCAGTAAACAATACAAACACTGATGATGATAATGTGCATGAGGGGAAAGGGGGGGTTCAAATCACCAGGAAGATATTATACTACATATCTTTCTGGCATACTCAATAGTATGGCAGTATGGTTATTGTGACACACTCCTTGCCTCTGCCTCAATTTTGGCTGAGTGAATGCCTACTGTGTTAGACTTTAAAAACTCTCTTCATCGTCTGTGATGAACAAAAGTATTTCAAGTATTCAGTATAGCTGCTTGAGAAGTTTTCCCCTCCTGCAATTTCTTTATACCGCTTAACAGTGTCTGTAGTTTGGTGTTCACATTCTGTTGTCATATCTCACTAAAATATACTATACACTATAAATATACTTTAAAATATTTTTTCTTCCATCCTACTGACAGGCGGGCCTGTTATTTCACACTCACCACAGACTTTAATTTTGAATTCTAGTGGAGAGCCCGAAGTTTCCAAACATACCAAATATGGAAGAAGGAATTCTGGTTAAATAAAAAAATCTGATGGAATGTTGAAGGAGTAAAAAACAGACTTGAGGTTTGAATATTTCCCATCATAATATCTAAACCATATCTTAAGCGTTTGATATCAAAATCCCATTAAGTCGACATCTGTCCTTTTGCTGGTGGTTGCCTCATGTAGTTCACCATAAAGTAACCAGCGAACTGACAGATGTCGACATAATGGGATTTTGATATATTTTTAATTTATTGATAAGGTTTGCCTGTTAACTGCCACTTTAATGACAGCTAGTCTTTCTGGGCTCCACAGACTTTCTGACCCTGCAGGCACCATGAAGTCTTACGGTGAGAGGTGAACGATTGTGCCATCAGGGAAGATCGTACTCTCTCTGCCGTCAGGCTCCAAATACTTGATGGTCTGGTCTTGAAATAAGATCTCTCTCTTTCCCCCAGGGTGTCGCTTCTCTGTTACAGAAAGAGGTTATATTATAAATGAAAGACATATATTAACCTTTCTGCTCCTCATAAGTGCTGTCATAGATGATTAGTAATACAAATCGTTGTGTGAGTGATTGAAATTTAACTGAAAGAAGCAAATGTTTAAGGGAAATGCCAAGTAGAATTGTAAATTTAACAATGAATAAGACATGTATTTGTACTGCTTCTGTTAGAATGTATAATTTAATTGTATTAAGGTTGGTTAATCTGTTTGTCAATAAATCATAGTAAATCTAATTTTCTTTATTTATATTATGATTTATATTGTTCATTTATTTAGATTTTTTTAAGAGCAGCTGAAAAGATAAACAAACTCACTATTCCTCACTACTATTTTCACATTTAAAATATTTTTTTTTATAGAAATAACAGCCACTTTAAAGATGAGGAATTTATAATGTGGAATATTGTATAAAACTCAAACTGTAACATTCCCCTGACAGATGTTTGTCATATTTGTCAGTCCATGCCATCTCTTACCAATCTGCTTATTGGGGAAGTGAAGGACCTCCAGACCACTTGGGTGGGTGGTTTGTGTCGTCTGTGAACCAGCGTAGTAATACACCTGTAACAAACACAAACAAATGACCTCAGTGATCCAAATGAATATACATTTATAAATATATATATTCGGTATATATAACCATGAACATGAGGCAGCCACAGAGCTCACCACTTTCCCATCTTCCAAAATGTGTTTGACGTCTCCATTGAAGAATGAGAGAGTTTTTGTCTTCTGGTCTGCAGAAGTGACTTTCCTTGTCCCGTTGATGAAAGTCTCCAGGCTGCACCCGATGGAGAGAAGCTGCTCCGTCTCGGAAGATAAAGAAACCGTCATTAGTACAAAAGTTCTAATTAAATTAACAAAGAGAACACATTATCCCATTCTGGTCGACTTAAATTGGCTTCTTGAATGCTTTGAAATTCAGTTCAAGATCCTCCTGATCACATTCAAAGTCCTCCAATCTTCAACCCCTTAAACATATAACCCAATACTCTGAACCAATGTTACTCAGACCTTCTGAAAAAATGTTCTTAAACATCCCACAGTCCAGGCTCAAAACTAAGTGAGTGCTTTGATTATTTTAGGTCCAACACATTGCCTCCCCCTCACTGTCAGAGTCTGTACCACATTTTAAAAAGCTTTGATTGCTGTGTTTGATTGCTCGTTTATTAGCGATGTCGAGGAAAATGTAGATCTTTAAAAGGGAAAATTACGTTTATTATGATTATTTATATGAGATATTATCTATATTACCCCTGAAAGACCTTGAATCCATGATTATTTAAATGTCAGTACAACTGTTTTCACCTTTTCTATAACAACTCAAAGTAACCCTTTAAGTGGGGAGGGTAAAATCTAGTTTGGGCAGTGACAGAACTGGCACAGGGCCGCATATCCACTTGCACGGCATAGACACGTAATGAGATCAGTGCTTTGACACCATCTTTTGTCCGTTCTCATAAATTATTGCCAGGGTGCTTAAAGACCACTTAACAGTGTATTATATACTCGAGAAATTTGATACCAACATGATACAAAGCAATTCTGGATAGATTAAATAAAAAAACTGGATAAATATATTCTGGAGTTTCCATGTTGATATGATTTATATGATTTGTGACCTGAACAGAAGACCATACAGTATATTTTACCTCTGTCTGTCCCTCCTGGTGTTCAGTGTGTTTTTGTGCAGTACATCGGTCGTCCACTGGGCGGCACTGTGGCGTAACTGAGAGTTTCTTCCTCAGCTCAGAGTTTTCTCTCATCAGCTCCTCCAGCTGGTGTCGAACTACAGACCAATCACTCTCTCTCTGCTTGAACTTCTGCCAAAGAGCCTCCACCTGCTGCCTGAGGGCCTGCACACACACGCACGCACGCACACACACAAACACAAATTCACACACACACACACACACACACACACACACACACACACACACACACACACACACACACACACACACACACACACACACACACACACACACACACGATATGACCCTATGCACTGACTCATTTATATGTTGACTTTAAGTAGTGGGAGTATGTTTGTAAATGTTTGTCCAGATTTACGCCATGCTGTGTTTAACCATCCTGCATCACACCTGATGACAAGAGTCTCCCTCAGGAAACAGCAAAGGGCTCCAAGCTAAGTCAAAACGAAAGTGACAACTGGGGTGCGTCATCCAAAAAAACTTTACTAAACCATTTTCTTTTTTCATTTTTTAACAAGTTTCTGGACAAAATGCAATATAATGAAGGTATTGGAGAAAAAATATATGTATACTGTATATAAAATGTTTGCCCGTCATGCTCTGTTGTTGTCATAATATAATAATTTTTTAATAAACTGGTAGCAGAGTGCTATAGTGTAGCTATGCTGCGACAGCTCACATTTAGAGGGTTCTTAAGGCAAAACGTTTTCGGTCAATTGTTTTGGTTTTTAGGAAAGAGAAATGCAGACATGCTGATTACCTGAGAGGACGAGCTCTCTGTGTTCCTGATGGGCCAAGAATAAGATCTGACTCAGTCTTTTCTTAAGAACTCATGACATTACATGACACAGTGAATTGCCTGCAGCTGTTTCTTTGTAATTCTAACACGTAGAACATTACAATCTAAAACAGATAATGAAGCTGAGATCTAATTATGTCTAGCTAATATACTTTTGCAAGCCCCCTGTAATCCTGACACCTACGGCCTTGTTTAACACTGCACAAACACACTGATTGCACAGTACTCTGTCGGTATGTTATGTTTCTATGGCAGCTGAATAATTACCACGTCTCCTGACATTTTTTTTACTTTCAAAAGGTAATGCTTATCGTTTCCAGTATGACAAGCAGGTGAGCTGCATCAAAACAGGCAGCAACTTGTCCAGCTCTGTTCCCACCACACAAAGTCATTCATAGTCGATTAAGTGCTGCTGTCACATTTGCCAAAGTATAAATCACCAACACTAATTTCACAAATATTAACATAAACAACTTTTTAGTTATGCAGGTAAATTCAACATTAGTCATATTAATTACAGGTGATTTCCCAGCACACCCTGCCTCATGTGTGTGGCACCATCTACTACAACAAAGACTCAATCTTGTGGAGTAACTTTTCACATTAACGTCAGACTCTTGTTCCTGGAAGTGCTACCTAAAAGTATTGCTGAAGTACTGCTATTAAGGAGCTTGTTAACTACTGAATACAAACGACGAAACAACACTGGTGGGACCAGTTCTGCAACATACACTCATGTAGGTGTGGGTGGTATTCATGGCTTCAGGGAATACTGGAATCAGTGTTTTAGAAATGCAAAATAGTAAATTACTGTATTGTGGCTCTGACACAGATACAGTAAATTCACAAGGAAGCAGTTCACCTCCATCATGTCTAGGAGGTGCAATAAAATATGTGTATACAGCTTGGCAGGAGAGGAGATGTTGTGAAACAGCCCAATGATGTCATGAGAAACACTGGAGGAGTGTGTTAAGCAACACTGCATTGTAATAGCTGCCAAATCAATATTTTTGCAGTTTGAAGGATATGCAGGAGTTTCATCTTTTTTATTATTGTCAGGAAACCCTGAAAACACCCAAATCAACAATGACCACGCTTACATGCACTAAATATTCCAATCATGACAATATTTCAAAAAGGACAATATTCCTACTAAGCTCTAACATAACATGCAGTTTACAAAATAGATAATAAATAGATACATGTTCCACCGATGGAGAACATAGCCTCCCTCTTTCATTCCTTCAACCACTCCTTGAAAAGGTCATTGTTGCAATGTTTACACATATCAAAAAACCTGTTGATATTCAAATCTGTCAGGATAATTAAAAGTAGGAGTGTTTCTCTTCCCACCAGAACTGACTGTGGACAGGCAGAAGACCTTGTATCACAAACTGTGTATCTAATTACAAAGCAAGGGATCTCTCTGTGTGTAAAACTGTCTGTCGCCGATCTCAAGAGGTGTTTATCCAATTGACTTCACACTTGGCAGGTGTATTGCTGAGGACCAAAGGAAGTGCTGCATGTAGCACTGCTGGAGGCCAAGCAATCAGCCTGCTCCAAACAGGCATTGCCCTAGTATTGCTCTATACCTTATTTGGAATATTCAAACGGAATAATCGTTGCTGTCGGAATATGAGGAATATTTTTGCAGACAGTTTGAGGATTCAAAGGTGAATCAGAATCAGTCATAGAGCTTTTTTTTAAAGATTTCCATTGGTTAAAGCTTTATAAAAACCCACACAGATGTAAAGGGTGACCAATAGCACTGATTTATGAAGAAAGAGGACAAAATATGGAGATACAAGGTTTGTCAGCGACAATGCTGTGGAATATTTCATGCATGTAAACACAGTCCTTGAATTGAATCAACAAGTCTAACAAGTCTCTATCTGTGTTACTATAGCCTAATATATTGTAGCTCAAAACTATTAAAAATGCATGGAGGAAGCTGTTGTATTACTGTAGGTGACATACTACTACTTATATTTATTGAGTCACTGAATCCAATCCAAACATTAGTCTACTTCTCATAAGTCTGGTCTGACACACAGCTGCATTCCCCTTCCAACAAAAACTGACCTGGACTTCCCTGGTTTCCAGTTTGCACAGACTGCGTTGATTTGTCACGTCAGAGAGGAAGAAATCTCCTCTGCAGCCCCCTTCCAGCTCATCTGTCTGAACCCCTCTTTCTCTGCATATAAACAGAGCAACTTAGGAGATAATGCAAAATATTAGAAACAAAGCAAAAAGACTAAGATACAATTGATCATGTTCACCGTCTTAGTTTAGAGTTTTAGCAAGTATTCCTGCTCATAAAGTATTAGACAAATTAGAAAAGATACCTGATGATAAAGCCAGATAAAAGTCAGGGGATTATTAACAACATTTATGTCTGTAACAAAAACAGGGTCTTTTGACAACTACACCCTCCATTATGCCGCCGTAATAATCTTGGAAACTGTTTAGATGAAACTATCTACAGTATGACACTGAATTACGATAATTGCAGTAGTGTAATAGCGTTTTTTTGTTCCACGAAATCCTATCAAATCATTATATGTGCATGCATTCTGTAGAAGAAAATAAACGATATGATGATAAACCAGAAATTAAACTTAAGCGGGCTTTATGCTAAACTGCTAAGAAAATGACACCAACCTACTTCCTGGCCCATGCAGTGCTGATGTGACAGATTGTTGATTTGGTGATATATAAGTAGATATCATCTTTTTTAAAAATCCATTTTGTATGCTCTCAGAATATCACAAGGTGTTTGTACCTCAGAAATCCCTGTGATGTTTGTAGCAATTTTGTGCCATATGGATCATCAGGTTTCAGTTGTGGTTTCAGTGGGTGAATCATTTTCTGAACTCCTACACGTGAAGATATAAAAAAATTGATTTTTAAAAAGCAGAATCAGGCAAATTCCCTGTATAGTCAAAGGTACGTATGCTTTAAAAACAAACATTCAAGTGAAGTAATAATTAACAAAACACATTTATGAATGGAGAAAGACTTAAAGAATATGTTCAAATTTATTATTGTCTCCTTAATCTTCAGATAATCTTTTATATACATTTATTGGCAAAAATTAGGACTATATTTATATTCAAAACTGCCCATCCAAGAACACAAGTTTCTTCTCAGGATAATAAGCTTCTTAGGCCTACACCTATTACGATATAATATGATAATGTATTCTTTCTGGTGCCACCCCTGGTCCAAGTGCACTTAGCATGCCTCCGAAACACCGTGCAGTTGAAAAATACAGCCCTGTATGTGCTTTTACATACAATGCCAATATATAGGCTTTTCATCAATAGTCGCCATGGAACACTATTTAGTAAAAATAACTGAATCCTGGAAGGAGCAATAAAAACTAGAACATTTTTAAAATGCAGACTCAGTCTTCCTTCAAAGTATGTTATAAATAGTTTGCTATCATTAATATTTTGTTTTACATAAAAAGTTAAGGTTGGGCTGGAAGCACATTTACACTTTCTCTCCCATTGACAAATTCTGGGTGCCAGCTTGAGACTCCTTTAGTGACTCCATTCTAGCATCTAGCCGAGGCCAACAGTGTGCATCAAGATGGCTAGGAACATCGAGGGAGATTCAGCCGTACTGTATATGTTTGCGCCTCAGTCAGATGATGTTTGTCTAATGCGCCGAAAGTCAGCGACCAGAATGATAAGTGTAGTGTAGTGTGTTTGTGCATGTGTGTGTGTGTGTGTGTGTGGTTGTGTGTGTGTGTAGTTAGCATCTTATATTATTTATGTTGTCTTTTAGCTTGTCAGCTTGTAACTGGAAGTGGCTGACACAGCCTTAGTGGTTGTGAATGTGAAAAATACAATAACAGCTGCTACAGTGTCTTTAAAATGATTGACAGGATTGTTTCCTAAGGTACGCAAAGCATGAAGCCATGTCTGAGTCCATGTTTTTGAGACTGTCAAATGCTCAGCCAAGGTGCCAACTACTCATTTTGCTCATGATATGTCTTCTATCCTAATAAAAAACACCATGTGACCATGTTAAAAAGGTTGAAAAATGTCATTGAAGGGGGCCTTTAAATATACGACTTACCATTAGAATCAACCTGTGTTTTATCATCTCTGTTGGAGCTTGAAGAAAACAATTGTTGCTGAGGCCCTCCTCCAGATCCAGGACCCTGGTCCTGTTTCTCTATCGTTGGGAACATCCATCTCTCCTCAGCCTCGCTGGCATGATCATCCTCTGAAAGGTTTAAGTTGGAATCCTGGAGGCCGTGGCAGGGAGGAGGGGATGGGGGCTTGGGAAACTGGTGACACTTGGAGGACGGGTTATCTTCATCCTCACTGCCACTACTACCACCAATAGTGCTTCTTGTAGCGGAATGCGTGGGAAATGTACTGCGTTTCAGAGGTGTTGGGACTTGACCTGTGTTGTTTAGCGCACAAAGACAAAAAGCTGCTGTTGTTGTAGCTTGTTTTTGACCTTTGAACCAGTTTGAGCCTGTGCTACTTTCCTGTCTTGACTCTCTGCATTGGCAAAGATGAAAATATGTTTTTGTTTCATCACAGCCTGTGGATAGAGTTTCCATGTGTAAGCTTGAGCCTCTCTCCATGTGGTCGTTCAGGGTCTTAAAACTAACAATAACTTCCTGATTTCTCCCGGCCCGAGGGGAAGTGCTGTTGTCCCCCAAACAGGGGGAAATGTTGAAACGCTGCCCTGAGTCTGCTTCATATGCAGCGCTGAGATGTTTGGTTGTCAAGACATGTGTGCTGTTTCGCTGCGGGGCTGATTCACACAGGTACTCTGAGGTGGCAACACACGAGCTCACAGCCGTTTGTCTATAAGGTGCTGTGAAGTCAAACTGACCTTTCACTTTGTCAGCAATCTTTCCTGTAATTTCAACCATGTCCTCCATTTCTTGGTGCCTCACCCTTTTTCCCCTGAAAGACTTGCTAACAGAGGGTGTTGGCTCAGAGAGTGATTGATCAATCATGCACTCTGTCTCTCTTGAATGAAGGTTATCGCTGTTCTCTTTTTCCTCCAAAAGGGATTTCTCTCTAGACTTGTTCTCTTGTAATTGTCTAATTTTCTCTTCTTTTTCTGTTGCAAGAGTATCAGTAATCTGTTTTCCTCCGAGAGGCAGATATTCAGGTTGTGTGTCAAAGTAAGTTTGTTCTTGGCTCCGGACCTGAGCCTGGATCTCTGGTTGGGTCTTTCTCTGGCTGCACTCGGTTGTCTGAGGATTATATGAACCAGAGCAAAAGTCTTGTAAAGTCCCGAACTCTCCGCTTTGCTCGGGCTGAAAGGTCAAAGACTTGAAATTTTCAAGCTGCGTTGCTTCATCTTTAAAGACCGTTGAGGGGGCAGAGTCGTGCCTCTGAATGCCAGAGGTTAACTTCCTGCTGGGTATCTGCGGGCTGAGGGAAGCCCTCCACTGGACTTCCTGCTGATCAGAGACCTTCAAATTATTTCTGTCCATCCTGGAAATGTCTTCACCCTGCCGTCTCTCTGCCAACCTCATCAGCCCACTGAGGTTCTGAAAAATAAAGATTAAAGAAAAGTTATTTCAGAGTCACAAGCACTTGTTTAAATTGCCATTTAATAGAATGCATCGTTTCCATATCCAGAGTTGTTTTTTAGCCTTATTGGACTTATTTTTATTTGATTGGATGGGTTATAATCTTTGTGATAATTTGGGTTTTTGACACTGAAAAGTTTGGCTACATACTAATATATCAGCCTCTCCTCTCATCCAATTTATGATTGAGATTGAAAGGGCTATAGCAGGCTCAACACAAAATGACACGCTAAATTAATGTCAGTCAAATAGATTTTTATCGTGCTCTTCACAGAGATGAGTTAGAAAGTGCTTTAAAATGGGTTTTACACTTTTTTACACTATTTTTAAAAAGGTTAGTTTGTCATGTAATTTATGTTACGTAAACAAGTTAAGGTTGAGTTTTGGTTTTCAATTCAATTTATTTCTAGTGTTGAATCATAAAATAAGTTATTTCAGGACATTTTCCATATAGAGGAGGTCTAGACCACAGTCTATTCACAGAGACCCAACAATTCCCCCATGAGCAACATGGTCAACAAAAACCTTCCTTTTAACAGGCAGGATGGTGGACGGCCAACTGTCTTAACCAGTTGGGATAGAGAGAGAAAGAAATTGAGAGATGAACCCAGGGATGCACACACAGGACACAAACAGCAGTCTCCTGGGTGGAAGTCCTGTTTGTTTGACCCATCCATCCACCCCAACCTCTGCTCTACGCAGACTTTGGTTAGAAATGTATTTGTGATACATCAATGACAAACATAATCTGGGACAAAATGCCTCGAAACACAATTGAGAATAAATCCTATAATTTAGTTGTATAGGAACAGAATTTTAGTAATGTTTTTTCCTATTCATATTTTTATGCCGTTAAAACATTGGTGACGAAAGGCTTGGCAAAGCTGTTGTAGTATATATATTGTATATTATTCTTTTAATCATGTTTTATGACCGTCGTGGTTTTATGTAACAATCACACTCATTAGACTGAAAGAGCAGCAATGTAATTTAACAAGTTGCAATCCTGTAATACAGGCTAAGTCATTCTTTGTGTTTGAGGTTTGGTAATTTGATACATTTGTTTGTTTTGGTTGTTTATTATGTAAAATAAGGTCATCTTGGTGGAGTCAAATAATAATACAGGACATTATAGCACAGTAAACTACTGTATAATATATTCTACTTTTGCAGTATATAATTATACTAATAGCAGTAGCTCAGTCCATGGGGACTAGGCTTGGGAACCAGATCATCGCTGGTTCAAGGATCAAGTACGGACTGTAGGCTGGAGCAGACCCCTGACAGCTCTCCATTAATTTCTATGTATAGGTCCTGTTTGCAGTGTAAAAATTGAACATATCCCTGGGGTTTAAAGAAAAAGCAAAAAAAAAAAAATAAATACCAGCAGGTGTTTTGGCTCAGAAATGTCATGCACTTTGAGCTGCTCCTCTACACACTCCCTGAAGATCAAGGTTGGAGCCCTGACAGAAAAAAAAGATGACTCAAAATAAGAAAATACCAAATAATATCAAAATAGAGTTAAGATAACACAAAAGTGACGTAAATGTTAGTTCGTATAGTCCAGGTACATTTACAAGTAACAACCCAAAAACCTCCAAAGTTGTAGGCCAGCTGTCTGAGTACCTGTCTTCAGGGCTAACAGGAAGGATGTTCCTGACTCCAGAGAGGCCGACTGGGTCCCGGTCTCCATCTCTGTGTCCAGTCTGCTCAGTCCCGGTGGAAGTGGTGGTGGTAGGTAAGTGTCTCTGCTCTGCTGTCTTTTCTTTGGATTTAAATGCATCTGGGTTGGAGACCAAGAAAGTATTACATATACAGTATGTAATGCTGATAAATCAGAAAACATACTCTGCAGGACAGCTCCACTGTGTGCACCCTGGAAGCCAAAAGTATGTGACTGGAAGGGTGCCAAACATCTCAGCCTCCTGTGAGATAGTATGAATGACAATGTGAGAAAGTCCTGCCCCCGCCGTGAATTATGGCAGCAGGTACAACTTTACACTAAGTGTTATTGCAATCACAGGTTGGTTTGACAATCTGAGTACAGTAGTGTGATTGTTAATCTGTCTGACAGGCTTCTGATGCTAAAAGCTACACTTCTCAGAGTCCTGCTGAATTCAAACACTCAAAATAAACAGGTCATAATCACGTTCCATTAGGTCAATAACAGAACCAGACAGATATATATCAGCTGATATTAGCCTGTCAAAGACATATCGGTATCTATCTGTATTGGTGTTTATGTTTTCTGATATGCTTCGTTATAAAAACTTTTATATGGAACATAAAGCGCAGAGAATGATGCTTGGGGTGATTTAGACATGGTGTCATATACAGGCACTGTCGGCTCACAGCAAGAGGGTTCCTGGTTCAAATCCAGGCACTTTTGTGTGGAGTTTGCATGTTCTCCCCGTGGTAGGTTAATTGATAACTCTACTGTAAATTGCCCATAATGGTTTTTTGTCTCTATGTGCCGTCCTGTCCAGGGTGTACCTGGCCTGGGATCAGCTCCAGCCCCCCTGCGATCCTGTTGGGGACAAGCGGTTGATGGATGGTCAGTAAGTGACTGATGATGAACCATTTTGTTTTTTTATTTATATAAATAAAAAGCAATTGAGTGGTACTAACCAGGATGTTTTTTAAAGTCATTTTTTAATTCTGTATTTTCTCAGTGTTTATTTTTTTTAAATAGTTGACAATTCAATACATTGTATGTAATGTATAATAAAGTTATTTATTTAGGAACACAACCTTAAATAAATTTGCAGAGTCATATCAGTGCACATAGAACCTATGAAATATTTAATTTAAATGAAACTTTTTGGAGAAAATGCAGCGTTTATCATTTCAATCGTAAATGTTCTTCAAGAATGTAAACGTAAATGTATCTGTGTTTTGCCTAGTGACAGAACAGACGGAAACCGCAAATTTAATTAAATATAAATGAGAATGTGCTGTGTTTTGCTTAACTTGGAACAACATAGACTCTTTCAAATTATTCCTGTGCTCATCTTTGTTGTAACAAGGAAAATTTTTTTAAAATAGTCATAATATCCATCGCAAAATATCCATGCTTCCCATAATAAAAGACATAACTATTAATAAATCACTACAATGAGTGCGAGAGTGTTAAAATAGGACATGCAATTGCCCCACTATCAATCCAAGTCATAAAACTAATCCTCCAGGCAGCTAAAGTCTTGTTGTTTAGGAGCTACAGAGGGCCATCAGATCAGATTGCTGGGCTTAATTTATACCTCGATCCCCTGCATAGTTGACTGAGTAACCCAATATACAATGCAATCATTGTCAAAGAAACAGGAGAGGGAGGGGAGATCAAGGATCAGAAAAGGTACTGATCTGACATGGTCAAGATTAAATCTAGTCTCTCAGTATAAATCTAACATCAAAGCTACGTTGTGCATAAATCTTTTCTAGCAATAAAGCAGTAAAATCATTTACTGACATGAGAGAAATGTTCAGAAAACAAACACTTTATTATATATAACTGTGTTGATTATGTTGACGTTGACGTTTTTAAAAGCGGCTTTTAAATCATGAACCAGATCTGGAAAGAGGTCACGTCCTCTCCACGTCTCTAAAAACCTGATTGAGTCTTTTGAGCTGTCTGGACTTGTAGCTGGAGCACAGAAGGAGTTTGAAGCATGCAGAGTTCGTGGCATGTACAGTTGAGTGTGAGGCCCTGGGCTAACCCCTTCTTCTTCCTCCTTAAAGAAACCCTCCTCCCCAAGGACACAACATTCCATGCAACCTCATTTACTTTTCCTTACATAGTAGAAAACACTGACAGCAGCACTGTGTCCGTCTCAATCAATCACCAATTCCCAGGGATCCACATCTGCGTACTCTAAGGAGAATTTCCCTCTGAATTTAGCTTTTTTAGCATCTGCTGAGAAGATGTACAGCTCTCAACAGTGACACTGAGCCAGGGAGCAAAGAGCTGAGATGCTCGAAAGTTGTCATTCATGAGAGATTGTCATAGAGCAGCTTCTGGGAATTACTGAACTCCTTCAGAGGACAAAATAGTTCATTCTCACACTTTGTGCCAGGAAATAGCAGTATCATTTTGCAGGAAGATGACATTTTTTCATTCCATTTTTCTCATAGGACTGTAAAAAGTCCTAGCTTGAGCTATCAGTATCTGACAAAGAGGGCTTGTCAGGACAACACAGCAGTTTGTGCTTAGTAAAATGTTTAACCAGTCTTAGTTTCCTGTTAAGAATCCAAGCTTATTTGTGTTTTCAATGTTACAGGCTGACTGTGAAGTTCCACTGGTGGCAGAGTAGAAAAGCAGCTGTTGACTCACCTCCTCAGGCTTTAAAGGCGGAGCCACGAGCACAGGGCTGAACTGCAAGGCAAACTCAAACAAGCCGTCACCCATTTGCTCTGCACACTGAGAGAATCCCTTCCAGACCTGATACTCACTCTCCCAAAAACAGGACATTCTAGCCTGAATAACTTTTGAAACCAGAAACACACAGGAGGACTGACAGAAGAATTGAAAACCTAAAAGAGGATTAAAACTGAAGACTTGTTTGGCAGGATTTTTTTTTCTTTGTCAGGTGAGACTTCACGTGTGAAGTGATTTCCTTGTCAGTTTAGAAAAGAAGACTCTGCTCTATATGTAGAGCTTGTTCTTCATATTTGTTCATTCCCTGCTCAAGTGTTTCTGACTGTTCAAATGGCAAACGCCACTGCATCTCCTTACCAACTCATTGAAGACTGTGCTGCCACGAACAAGGCACTGTATAAATTCTATGCAGCTGTCATGATTATAATTGTCATCCTGGCTTTGCCTCTAAATGCATCTGTCCTCCACCTCTTCATATTCAAGCTGAAATTCTGGAAATCTAACAGCAATAACGTCTTCCTTTTCAATCTGGTGTTGGCGGACATTCTCCTGCTCTTCTGTTTGCCCATAAAAGCATACAACTTCATCCAGGGGGAGAGGAGGAGTGAGAATGACACCGTTTGCAAAGCTATGCTCTTCATGCTGTTTTTAAACCGAGGGGCCAGCATTGCCTTCCTGACAGTGACTTCCATTGATCGTTATTTTAACGTGGTACACCCTGGTAGAAAGAATCTACTGAAGGCTCTTAAGAAATCTCCACATATCTCTATCCTCATCTGGCTGCTTCTTCTGCCTCTCACCATCCCCACCATGCTCAAGAACTTTGATTGCTGCAACAGCCACAGCCAACAGGGAGACGACAATAAAGACGATGCCTTGGTTAAGGTAATGTTTCAATGCTGACTCTGTCATTTGTAAATTGTTTCTATGCGTGCCTACACATGTTTAGTTTGTTACTGTCCCAAAAATCTGGAGTAGTGCATTTGATGAGTGCAATGACATATGTGACAAAGCAGAAAAGGGCATGATGATTCATCCCCGAGGCTTTTCTGGGAAAATTTTGTATTTTGTAAGGGTGTGTCTCATGCCATGTGTTTTTCCTCACATAAACTGTCAGTTGTGACCATGTGGCAACACAGTGCTGAGTGAGCATGTTTTGACGTCTTCACATCAAAAGCTGCGTCATTCTCATTTATGCAATACACAAAAACATCTACTCAGCTTTGATTAACAGAGAGGATTATTTAATATATATGTGATTAAGTATAATGTGAGGCCTACTCAGAAATGAAGGATGTGGGTCTGTGGTGTGCTGGAGGTTATCTCAAACCACTTAAGAGCTATTTTTGCACTGATAAACCACACAGCCTTACACAGTTGAGACGTGTTGATCTGGAGTGTCTCAAACTGCACCACACATGACCGGGCCAAAGTTTGGAAAAGATGTGTGCATGGTGAAACCAAATTAATAATGTCAAAATAAGGAGGAGATGCTTTTTATTTACTATTCTGTTATACTTTATATAGGATTCTATTCACGATAATAAAAACACATCTGTTGTGTTGAGTTGGTCAAGTTCTTCCTGCCTGCTGATAAGAGATCAGTTGCGTTGAACGTTGCCTATATTGAGTTTGATGTTAGAAGATGGTTTAATCTTGTTTGAAGATCTATTCTAACTCTTTACTTTTCACTATATTAGCTTTGGAAAGACACTATTGCCTTTTATGGTCCTGAACAAGATTTCGATTTGCTCTACACTTGGTCTCTACAGCCCTGATATCAGAACACCTCCGAGTGCATTATTGTTTTATACCATGGTCACTTACTATACAGAGGTTGTGTTTAAATATTGCATCCTTTATTTGTCAGTTTAATTAATTGTTAGATTAGTCTGGTAGAGAAGAATAAATACTGTGGGTTAATCATTTACACACCTTGCTAGTGGTGAAAAGTTAAGTAAAGTTAGTACTATATTTGAGTTCAATTTTGAATTTCAACACTGATACATTTCAGGGGAAAGAGTGTACTCGACTACATTTTTGTGACAGTTGTAATTACTAGTTACTTTACAGATTAAGATTTTACATTGAAAAAATAAATACATTTTGAACTGCTGACATTTAATTTGATATTCAGTTTGTTGTTGATGTACATGACATTTAAGTTGATCTTTTTTTCTGATTCAAGGATGTGGTGGACAGTTTGCGAGAAGTGGTCTTCTTCACCCAGATTGTCATCCCCTTTATCATCCTGGTCTACTGCACAGTACACATCACCAACCGGCTCAGGAAGAAAACAGTCGGGGATACGACCAAGCTCAGGAGAGCCGTCTTTCTTGTGACCTCCGTCATGGTGGTCTTCTCCTTCTGCTTCCTCCCCTGCACCATCGCCAGGATGGTTCTGCTGATCGCCCGGGTCGAAGAGTGGCCTGATTCCCACCAGGATAAAGCTGCCGTGGCCTTTGACGGCCTCATGGTCCTCTCCTACATGGACTGTCTTCTGGATCCGCTGGTCTACTGTTTCTGTAGCACCAAGTTTAAAGCTCTTTATCTCAACAATTATTTCCCGTTTTTACTGAAAGACATTCAGGTGCCGTTGGAAAGCTCAACGGGACACACGACCCAACCTTCACGCAATAATGTCATTTGAAATTATTGGAGAACAGAGGTGGCTTCTCTTTGTGGTGACACTTGTACAACCCTAAAGGATTACTACCTGAGACCAACAGGGTGCCCCAAAAATGTACTTACTTTATGAATGGGGATTCTGAAGGTAAAGTTCAGTATGAAGACAGGACATGCGGTTATTATTTAAGTAGAGGTACATATGTAAATAGGAAGGTCTGATCTCTCCAAAATGTGTCATGTGTTCTTCAGGATAGTTGCGGTGCCTGCTCGGAGCGGGACGATTTCTTGGTCTGCTTGCAGCATTCTCAATAAATGCTCATCCGTCAATTGGTTGAACAGTTCTTGAGATATGTAAACGACAGTCATACAAGCATACATAAAAAAAACGTAAAGTTTGTTGTTATGACGCCACCATCTGGCCAAACTGAACCAAATAAAAGACAAAGCACGTCATCCGAGATATGCATCCTTGAGAAATGCGAAGGCCACACAAAAAGAAAGACAGACAGATTCTTTGCTTTATAGGTAGATACTGTAGTAGTCAAATAGTCTAATAGCAGTTTAGAATATATTAATGTTGGTGGATTTTCTTTAGTGAAACATGAGGTGGTTTTTCTTTTTCTATTTTTAGGGGAATGCCCGTCTGCCAAAATATGCACATCTGTTTTTTCAGTTTGTCTTGGACAGTGAGTAGTTATGACCATGGAAAATTTCTTTCAAGTGTTGCCAAATCATACCAATCTCACACAACCTCAGTCCAGCATTCATGTTTAAATCTGGTCAAATACATTTTCTATGAAGCAGTGGATGGTGAGAAAGTCAAAAAGGGAAACTAAAGAAGGAAACAGATGTTACAGAAAATCATAATGTATGACCGCCTTCACCAACATGGATTCCTAAAGGTCCAAACAGGAAGTTGATCCAAAATGTGGATTAATTACAGATTGTATACCTGTTTATGTCGGAAAAAGATGGGTTTAATTATACTGTACATATTTTCTCAGAATAAAATTACAGTAAAACTGTCCCCCTCTGATGATTTGAAGATCCCACTTCAATAACCATTAATCCAGCGCTCAAAAGGACATGCCTTAAATATGTAAAATCATGAATCATGCCTTTAACCAGACTAAACAATACTTCACTCAGACCTATTCACAGAAATGTCATTGTTTATGTATAAGTCACCTGTATGATATCATTAACAGTAAAGGTGCAGTCGGTGAGAGTATGTCTGTTGGTCACTGTCTGGCTATAAATAGATGGCTTACTCATTTTAACTTGTCAACCAGCTGGGTTGATTCTGAGGTTTAATTTCAAGTTTTGTACATTGTACTCATCTGTGTGTTAAAGATGCATCACTGTGTATCATAAAAAAGGTCATCACTTTGTATTCGTCACAGCGCTGTTGGAAATGGTGAAATGGTGCAGCGATACAATGAGACATTTGTGCTGGGGAGTATTATGCCATTTCCTTGTCAAGTTTAATTTATCATAAAATCTAATTAATGAATAGAAATGAAAACAAAACTGATTTGTTTACATGGATACATGTACATGATACAAAACCGAGGTGTACTGAATGGCGAGTCATAAACAAGCGAAGAATATACAGATGTAGTTGTTTAAATGGCTGACATGACTGCAGCTTTATTGCAGCTGTATTAGCATTAGTTTATGCTTCATGATGTTTTGTTACAAATAGGAATAGATATTGATAATACTACTGATGTTAATGTTTGTTATTACATGCCTCCTTATTGCAGTTTTATACAGCCGTTTATACAGTTTATACAGGTTAACGGAATCATGGTATATAAGTAATTTACATAATGTGTTCATATCATAAGTAGATGCTTTTGATATCATATCACAAAGACATAGGAATGTTTGTCAATTTGTTAACAGAAATGAGCAACAGAGCAGGGATTACATTCAGAGACTGACACTTTATAATTCAGTTTTACAGATGGCATTGTGTAAATACTTGTCTTGTCTTAAATGTGTTTTACTACTGCTGTAATATGTGAATGTATAAATGTTTTCTATCTTTGAGAATGTGTCTGCTGACTGATCCTTTATCTTCTTTCTGGTCAGAAAATGATGATCATGGATAACTTGATTAAACGGTTTGATTAAAGCATTCTACGCTTGAGCATACTTCAGGTAATAAGAGCGCCGCTGTCGTATCATCAGAGATGAGTCAATATGCATTTAAGCAATATTGAAACTCCTGTAGCTGGGAGAAGGGGTGTGTGGGTTTTATTACTGGTTGTATTGTGTCTCATTTGCAGAAACAAGTGGCTGCTATCAAGTATCTGAACTGTACTTGTGGCTCCAAATGATACCATAGAGGTAAATGACCTTTGCACTTCCGTGACCATAAAATTCAGCAAGCTGCAAATCACAGCATGTTGGCCCTGATGATTAATCACAAAAGAAAAAAGGATTAAGAAGGCAGATTTAACAATATTTAATTTTAAGCTTGATCAAAAATATGCTATATAAGGTTAATTATTAGCTAAATCATTACAACAATCTGTTGTTTTGTCACTCTCACGTGTTTCTTTCTTTCTGCACAAATTAATCTAAAGTAAGCAGAACATCCTCACCATAAAGAACAGCAGTATAGGTCGATTGTGCAAGCAGCTTTTTACATCCCATAGGTTTGTTGTAGTGGCTGTAATGAATATGGCGAGAGCAAACGTACAGGAAACAGGTGTAAACAGTTGACGTAATAGGGAGTGGGGGGGGGGGGGTGGGTCACCCTCACCCAGGAGACCACTGTTTGTGTCCTGAGTGAAGCCACACGTCAACGTTGACTTTAACCGAGTTAACCAGCGTAACCACATTAGTGCGTTACCACGTCACAGACATGACTTCATCTCAGACTTACTTCTGTAATAAACTTACTAATTTTAATTCAATCAATGATCTTTTTCTATACTTAACTTATTATTATTATTATTATTATTATAATCAATGTCATAAAAAGTGGCAACATCTTTTGAAATCATGAAACTGTCTTTAAAGCACCTACATGTAGAATTGTATCAGATATAATTTGATCAGATTAAATAGTATAGCATACATATATACATATATATATATATTGGTTTAAATGGTAATTACTTTTTGTATGGTGCTTTTAGTTTGAGTCTTTTTTACAAATTCCAAACCTTTTAAATGTGACTCATCACCTGACTCTACATGTTAATGTAAAATCTGGGTCAGATAAGAATAGTTGTTTTGTCCGTGTCAACAAAAACGTAGTGTTGATACGGTTTCTGGAGGCGGTAGCTGGTTTCTTACCACGGCTGGAACATGTGGAGACAGGATCATCCTCAGGCCTCCTTCCATCTGATGGAGGCGATGGCACTGGGAAAACTGGGGCCTGTGGAGCCAAACAAGAGTCAGAGACATGGAAAGGGATGAGAGTGAGAGGAAGCATGTGAAGGCAGAAAGAAGACATAATAAGACGTCTCTGTTTGGAGAGACAAGAAGAAGAGAATTATAAGAGCTGATACTGTTGAAGCCGCCAACAACAATGTTTCATGCCAATGTTAAGGCACTTTGCATAACTTTTTGAAAAATTATAAATGGCAGGTTTTTCCAAAATAAATCCAATCATGTTAGTATGAGGAGCTCCCTGAATCACCTAAAATATATTCTATATAGAAGTGGATACATTATGATCTTATACTGCAGTAACCTTGATGCATTTTGAAATCTAGATGGGATAACAAATGTACAAAAAAACACATGGTATCTAATCCAGCACGCTTAAAAACTTAAATTTGACTCTGAGTTGGTTAGCATATGGTTTAAAACTGGTCGATTCTCCACCAGATTGGAGTGAACTTTCTTTCCAGCCTATCTTTAGAACAATATAAAAATGTTTTGCAGCCTGGAATTTATTTATCAAATGCTCAAAGGAAGCACTTCACCAGTCAGAAAGCACCTACCGTATCAGAACTTGTGGCAGTCAGCACAGGAAGCAAGCTGATCCACTGCAAGGGCACACAGGCAGGAAACACCAGGCCTTCAACAGAGACTGAGATAAAGAGAGTCGGAGAGAGAAGCAGATTAGAAAATGAAATAAGGCTTTCCATTTCTAAAAGATAAGGCGTGTGGGTGGAATCACAAGCAGAGTGAAAACCACTGCCCAGATAATGATTTTTGGCATTAACACTCATAGAAATTATAAGAGATTTAAGAGACATGTCCCTCTAGAGCACCTTGTTCTAAGTGCAGACAAAGTAAACAACTGAGTGTCTGTATACTGTCGCCATCATTACTGGCACTTTAAAACAAAAAGATACATAAGAATAAGCAATATGTCTGTATCTGAGGATTACTACTAAGACCTGATGCATGGGGGGAAAAAACATGTGCAGGAAATCCCAAACAGACAGATTTCAGCAGGTATAGCTGCGAAAAAAGAACAAGATAAGTCATTGTAGGCATCATCTCTGAACAGAGATAAGGCACTGACAGCTCTGTGTGCACGTAATGCAGGTAGGTAATGCAAGATACATCAGTTGAGTCTGCATGGTTCTGCTTTCAACATGGACTAGCCTGTCTTCCACGCCAGTTACACAAGCACAGTGTGCTCACGGCTGAGTGTATTATGAGCATTGTGTAAAGCATTTTCTATCCTGCAAAGCACCTTGGATGGTCAGACTACACAGGAATGTAAACAAAACTTATTTTCTGACCTAGTACATCATGCTCTGATGTTTTCTGTAATGCTTGAGAGGTTTTACCTGCATGATTGAACACTTAAGATACATAACTCAATGCACAGGATTATCGCCTTTAATCTGCTTTAAATGATATTGGCGCCATCGTCACACCGAGTTTCCAAATTTGGTTAGACCACAAAGCCAAACAGAAACTCAGAATTAGTGAAAGAGTAAGCAGCTTAGCCACATGGTCTGCAAAAACTTGTTTTATTTCAAAGATAATCCTTAATTACATGAATTAGTAAAAGGAAAAGTAATATAATTGAAAATATAAATCACTATGTTTTTTCCATTTGTGAACTACAAATAAAAAAAAACAGTTATACAAAGGATGGACACAAAATAGCAACACCCTGCATTATAATACCATAACAAAAACAATAGCAATGCTATAAATATAAGGAAGGATATTTATGAATAACAGCCCTGTTTTTATTTTTGGGTCATTTTTAAGGCCATAACTTGTGATATTGCAGTTTTGGATGTTATGATGTTGTAAGATGTTCAAGATATTTTGCAACACAAAACATCTTCCCAACAACTTAACCTTTTCTATATTCTTTCACAAAAAGTACCTTAGTTCTCATACAGGTTGCTGCTTGTTCTGACACAAGCAACATTCTTACACCCTTTCCACCAATCCATGTCAACATTTTAAATCGTTACTGTGTAGCTGCATGTAAGGTCTTAGTGTTGTTTGTCAGTGAAAACAGCAGCAGAGACTCGGAGGCGGAGGGGTATAGTTTGCTAGATGAAGCGTCTACTGCACACATCTGAAATCAACACCAAATATAGGGATCTCTACTCTGTTTCGTCCATTTTTACACTTTGTTTGGGCAGTTTTTCCTTATCCATGCAAGGGTCAAAGATTTTAAAGCCCCTTGAGGCAAATTTGTGATTTGAGTTATTGAGCTGTATGAATGAAATTGACTTGAATTGACGTTAGATTTACATCAAACTAGAGAGACCTACAACACCTAGGAGGGTTGAGACATCACTTCACCAGGGTTTGCAAATATGTCCTCAGCATTTCTAGTTCTTTGCTAAAACATGCATGTTTCAAAGAGGATGTGATTGAGCAAGATTAGTGCAAAATATAATGTCAATCTATCATTACTCAAGACAAATATTCCAACTGAAAAACAGTGATATTCCGAAGAAATCTTAAAGGCTCATCATCCGTCATGCCCACTCAATTTCACTCACTTTCTCCAGAATGTCATTTCTTCAGTAGCATTCCAGCAATAACTAGACAAAAGCATGAATATAGGCTCATGTTCCCATTTTTTTTCCCTGGCTCAACCTCAACTCTATTCATTGGGCCGGGCTATATTAACATATATATCGTCAAAGCATTATTAATATGTCTATCTTTTTTGTTTTTCTATATCATTTCTATTGAGATGTTGAAAACCCATTGGCCAAACTGCGTTACAACAATATCTACGTCCTTTTGGACACTTTGTGTTCTGATCCCTGCGTGTCATGTTTTGTTCTGTACTTTTACTTATCAAGTATATAACCCACACAGTACACAGATGTAGGCTTTACTGTTTCACTCTGTAATTCAGACTAAGCCACAGACAATGTGTTCTTTTGCACATTAGTCTGGTATTTTTTTATCTTGTATATATTTCACTATTGTAAATATTAATTTCTATAAATTTAATTTGAGTTTTTCTAATATATGTTGTCTGTATAATATTTGTTGTTTGTATATCTGGAGTTTTGTAGCAAATGTGTTTGTGTATGTGTTTTAAGCAGATTGATGCACTGAAGAGCAAACATCTTCAACTCCCAGAAATTGGCAATTGGCCCTCTACCACTTTTTTTTTTTCATTTAGCATACTTATCTATATGATGCATCCTTTTTTAAGACTTCCTGTTGCTGTTTTGACACTTAATTCCCATGCATAGTATACACATAGAAGTCTATCTTATTGTTATCTTAAAGCTTTGGCAATTTTGTTGAATTTTTTTTTCATCTCTCTCTATGGTAAAGGGTTTTCAGGATGATACACGTGGGTGTATAATTCTTCTCATTTTAAAGAGGAACAGTACACAACATTTCTGTGGCAGAGATGTTGCAATGACTATTAAAAGATGCACCATTGTGGTCAGAGGAGCAACACTTCAAATGTTGTGTGCAAATGTGTTTAGACATGTGTTCTGTTACAGAAGTCATGCAGCATTGTTCTTTTGTGCAATATTACATCATGTCTGGGACAGAAGTGGTTAAACTTTGTCATGCTAGCACACTTCACTAGTAGGAAAATTAAGTGTGGTATTGCATGTGCTTTCCAGCAATCCATGTCAACATTTTAAATCGTTACTGTGTAGCTGCGTGTAAGGTCTTAGTGTTGTTTGTCAGTGAAAACAGCAGCAGAGACTCGGAGGCGGAGGGGTCTAGTTTGCTAGATGAAGCGTCTACTGCACACATCTGAAATCAACACCAAATATAGGGATCTCTACTCTGTTTCGTCCATTTTTACATTATTAAAGGAGTTTGTTTGGACAGTTTTTCCTTATCCATGCAAGGGTCAAAGATTTTAAAGCCCCTTGAAGGCAAATTTGTGATTTGTGATATTGAGCTGTATGAATGAAATTGACTTGAATTGACGTTAGATTTACATCAAACTAGAGAGACCTACAACACCTAGGAGGGTTGAGACATCACTTCACCAGGGTTTGCAAATATGTCCTCAGCATTTCTAGTTCTTTGCTAAAACATGCATGTTTCAAAGAGGATGTGATTGAGCAAGATTAGTGCAAAATATAATGTCAATCTATCATTACTCAAGACAAATATTCCAACTGAAAAACAGTGATATTCCGAAGAAATCTTAAAGGCTCATCATCCGTCATGCCCACTCAATTTCACTCACTTTCTCCAGAATGTCATTTCTTCAGTAGCATTCCAGCAATAACTAGACAAAAGCATGAATATAGGCTCATGTTCCCATTTTTTTCCCCTGGCTCAACCTCAACTCTATTCATTGGGCCGGGCTATATTAACATATATATCATCAAAGCATTATTAATATGTCTATCTTTTTTGTTTTTCTATATCATTTCTATTGAGATGTTGAAAACCCATTGGCCAAACTGCGTTACAACAATATCTACGTCCTTTTGGACACTTTGCGTTCCGATCCCTGCGTGTCATGTTTTGTTCTGTACTATTGCTTGTCAAGTATATAACCCACACAGTACACAGATGTAGGCTTTACCGTATGTAGATCATTTATTTATTGAATTACCAGACAACATGCTGAGATATCCTTATTTTGAGATTTGATTTTGGCCATATTGCCCGTAAGTACCAACATACAGTTTATTCCGTACAATCTTTTTGTTCTTACAGCTGTTCCTTCTGTATAACATTATTGATCTTGCACGAATAGAAAGAAACTTGATGTCATTTTCCTTAAAGGGCCATGTTTTGTAACTCCTGTCGTCACCATATCCCAGAATAAAGCTAGACATGTACAGTCTTGATGGTTTCGTAGGGACAGCCAGCTAAGGAATTTCACAAGCATTTCCCCTCACACTGCTGGAAAACACCTTGAACAGGTCAGTTTCCAGTGCCGATTGTATGTCTAATACAGAAACTATACAGGGCATGTCTACTTTTCTTATCACAGGTGTCATGTGCTGTTGCATTAAGATGTTTTAAGGTGGAAAGCTGATGCTTCTGAGTCAGTTAAACCCCTCTCTTTAAACCACACCTCCAGCTGAAAACAAATTCTTCCTCTCTGTAGGCAGTCTCACATAAAAAGAGCTAACAGACTCACTAAGACCGTGTCTTTCCTCTTCTCTGTATTCTTTTTTCTTCTCAGCTCATGCTGTGTGGTTTACATTGGATGTTTCCTGAGCATGTTTTGGCACGGCCAGCCGAGTTGTGATAGAGCTCCAGAATTACTGTAAGGCGCTCAGAAGGAGACTGTTGAATTTGACGGATTACAGTGAGAAGAGGAATCAGAGAGAAGATTTTGAGACAGAGGCAGCGACAGCCACCTCCAAAACGAAGGTCTCAAGCTGCCTGGAAACACCATCAACCCTTATTCTTTTCTAATGCTTTAGCATTTTCATCAAATACTTTGACTTCTTGCACTGCTGTCGAAGAAGTGTTACTGACTACTATGTCTAGCCAACAAAACATGTCTACAGATCCAACAATTGACCACTGCAAAGCACCAAATCCAGTCACATATGAAGCCCTCTCCTGGGTGATGATTGGAGAGTTCGCGCTGGGTCTGCCTCTCAACCTGTCAGTCCTCTACATCTTCATCTTCAGGTATGAGGGAACGCAACTCTCTATTGCTGCCCCCCCCCCCCTTTTTTTTTTTTCTGTAAGCACTCAAAAGTAAAATGTAGATCAGGGAGTGAGAAGTCAGAGAAAGCATTGCGAAAGGGGAAAACTTTCAACCCTGCCAAATATTTGAACTTAGTAATCAATGTTTAGATGACTCTTGTTTGGCATTTAGCCTCTCTAAGTGATTCAAACCTTGATAGCACAAAAAGGTTGCTGAGGTCACTTGGGGATAGCATAGATACATCCATGAAACTATGACCTACTACTATTGGTACTTTCTTTAACCTGGATGACTGACATTTTCTCCAACAAAAGCTGAAATATTAAAATGGTAACATAATAGGGCTCAGTATTGGTAATCGACACCTTTAAAGGTATTGACTTAAGGGGAGCATTAGAATCATCCTGTGCGTTGTCAAAATCTGTTAATTAATGGTGCATCTCTGCAATGAAAAACACTGAACCTTAGGTGGGTCATTTAAGTTGTATGAGAGCCGTGCACCTTATTTTAAAATTGCTGTAATGAGACAAAAACAATTTGAAATGTGGTGGTAATTACCCCATTGCAAATGTAGGAAAGTACTTTAAAATGGAAAACGTGTAGTACTTTGCTATCACTTGAGAACCAAACCATAATTACCCCTGATGAATGCACTTTTTGACAGAGTGCAGATTGAACAAGATGAGCTGTGTGTGCTAATCTTGAGATAAACGTGTGAAATGTGGAACATACTGTGCTGAGGATAAAGAGTTTCTCTGACAGCACTGAAAAGGCTTCCAGCAGGCACACCAGAATGCAGAGTCAGTTTTCATTGAAATATACAGTGCAACAAGTAAAGCAAGTGCAATTATGAAATACTGAAAAAGAAAAAAAAAAAAATATATATATATATAATCGTCATATTATTGCATCTATTTGAGACACCCTATACCTTTAACATTTAGCAGCAGTTTGAAGAGTTAATTGTCACAGGGGGCGTGCATAGATGCTGTAGATAAAGCATCAAATGTAACAGGATCAGCGTCATAGGCTTTCTGCTATGTTATGTTTACTCTTGATGGAAAGTAAACTTTGTAAAAGGTGAAGCAAATAACTTTTTTCAATATCTCCCTCTTTAGGTTCAAGTTCTGGAAGAACAAAAGTATCTTCCTGTTCAATATTGTGGTTGCTGACTTTTTGCTGGTGGCTTGTCTTCCTGCCAAGGCCTACCATTACCATCACGGCCAGAGACGCAGCCCGAATAAAGTGGTGTGTAAGACGATGCTCTTCATGATGTTTCTCAACCGAGGAGCCAGCATCGCCTTCCTCATTACCCTCTCCATCGACCGCTACTTCAACGTGGTACATCTTGGAAGGAGAAACTTTGTGAAAGTGCTGAAGAAAACTCCTCAAATCTCCATCATCATCTGGCTTCTCTTGCTGCCCCTCACCATCCCAACTATGGTCACAACCTTTGAGTGCTGCAACAGCCATGGACGCAAATTCGAGACTTATTTTCACGATGTGACGGACACCTTCAGAGAGGTATTGTTCCTATTTCCTCTAACACAGCTGTAAAATATTATAGTATTGATGAACCAACACTGCCAAAGCTAACTGCTTTCAACTCTAAATAGGAACTAAGTTATTTACACTTTATAATACCTTCACACAGACTTCCCTTTTTTCTTAGCTAACAGCTTGCTGAAGGCAGCATAAATAAACATGCCCAGGCATGACAGCTTCTCAAACTCTGCACACGTTATATTTTATCTACCGCTATTTTAATAAATTAATTAAGTCAATGTCTAAGCAAAACACAACTTTCAAATGTGAATATTTACTGTTTGTTTTTTTTGCTTTCTATGATGGTAAACTGAATATTTTAGTGTTTTGGACTGTTGCTGAGACAAACAAAACAAGCGAAGACATGAAAACTGGCGCTTCAGATGACTGCGGAGGGGTTTAATTTAATGAGTCAGAAACCTCAGTGCCTGGAAAAAATCTGTCTGTCAATCAACTACCTGTAGGTACATGACTGTTATTTTGCTTTCAAGGGCATCATGCTCAATCACTCTTCTTTTTTTTTTAAGATCGTCTACTTCACCCAGATCATCATCCCCTTCATCATCCTTGTGTACTGCACGGTGCGCATCGTCAACCGGCTGAGGAGGAAGACAGTCGGGGAAAAGGCCAAACTGAGGAGAGCCGTGTGCGTGGTCATGTCTGTTGTCGTTGTCTTCTCGGTCTGCTTCCTGCCCTCTACTATCGCCAGAGCGGTGCTGCTGGCCGTCAGGCTAAAAGAATGGCAGGCTGCAGAGGATGTAGTGGTCCAGGTCTACGACAGCCTCATGGTTTTGTCTTACATTGACTGCCTGCTGGACCCGCTGGTATACTGCTTCTGTAACTCAGGGTTTAAAGATGCTTACATATCCACCTTTTGTCCTACGTTTCTTCAGGAGAGACTGCAAAAAGCTGACTTTGGCTTGGGAACACCAACAACAACAAATTCTGGAGCTAAAACAATTTCTTTGCCAATATTAGAAAAATGATTTTTTTTTCTCTGACATTGTATTGAAAACCATGCCACACAGATACCATAACCACTGGTTCACCCACACAGGTTTTTTGAGCTGGCAGGTTAGACCTTTTCTCTGAAAATGAAGAGGTGAATGCCACCCGACATCACTCCTCAATCATCTAACATAATCATCTGATCAACCCACTATCTGCAGCACATGGTCATAGTTTATTTGGAATCGTGTTTGAGTCCAGATGTTCCACTCTATATTCACACAGACTTCTTTGTTAGTCATCTGCTGAAATATTTCTCACTGCAATCCACAAAACATTTTTAATAACCTTCTATGGAGCTAAGGGACTTTGAACGTTTCAAGAACTAACCCTTTCTTTCTTCACTTTTTTAATGTGTAATATACTTATGCATGCTCAATAATTTGTTATATATAACTTGTGAGTTAAAGTGCTACATTACCCTCCAAAATATAGCAGTCATATCACACTTGATACCGTGTACCCTATCTTTTTAAAGAAGATTTAAAAATATAAATGAATAAATCCGAAGATCTGTTGATCTTAATGAATCAAGACTCTTAGTCTTAGAGTCTTAGTATGGTCTTGCAGACCGTCATGAAAAAACTAAGTTTCAATCGGAAATGAAATTGAATTGTGACCTTAAAATTGAAAGTCTCATTGAATCCTTGATTTGGAGCATCGTGACACCCTTGCAAACTCACCAAGAAAACTCACCAGAATCACCAAGAATAGATGCAGCAGAAGAGAGTCGTCAGTGAAGAAGAAGAAGAAGTCACGGAGGTGTCAGTCAAGTGTACATTCAGTCCACTGAAAAGGGTCGATCAGCAAAAAAAACTGCAAACACCGGTGTGGATGTATAGAGCTTTAAATGGATTAACAGGATTGTGTATAAAGTTGTGATACTGTCTGACTGGTCCACTTATATTTTTATATTATAGTTCACTTTATTTTATAATGGCATTTTAATTTATTAGGATTTCAAACTAGGTGTTGCAGCACTTTCCTTGTAACTGCATTTTACTGCATATAAGGCGTACAAAGTACTGTGCAGAAACTTGTTGTTACAGGCTTCTGAAGCCATATGTTTTTATGCTTACAGTGTTTACAAAGGTCTCATTCATCACTCAGGAAACTCTATATCTTTGTGTCCATCATCAAACCAGTCTTTCCTGTCCTCTTTGGGGTTTACCCTCAGTGCATCATATTGTTAACTCCACCATGTTAAAGGTGTACATAAACATTTCAATATCTCACTATTGCTTCTTGAACCTTTTGGAATTCATTTCTTACTGTGGTTGCATTTACATTTACCATTTACAACTGATGTGTAATGAATTATTCATGTTGTTGCCTCTTTTATAATCAGAGTAAACTGGCCTTTCTACATAGGAGGTTATACATTCTGTTAAACAACCACAATAACAAACCTGAGTGGACTGCAGATACATGTAAGGCCGTTTTAAACTTCCCTCATTCACACTGTATACAATTTTGTGATGTTGATTATCAAAATTGAATAATTTGTATAAGATTGAAATACTGACTGAAGATATTTGTATACCGCTGCTGTAAATAAACAGAATACAGGTCTCAGCAATGCACCAACATGCAGAGCTTTTACTATGAAACCGCCCTTTTCTTTTTCTAACAGTGTAACATTATCCCAAACAAGTACAAAAAAGCAAAAACCTCCACACCCCTGTTGTACCCTCCTATATCACTGCAGTGTCCAAATGTTGACATTGCTGATCGGCCTCTTTAGGCTTTTTTTCCACCCCTTTGCAGGAAGGTGCTACAGTTTGTGTATGTGCACTGTGTTGGCAACAGTTTGAAGTTATTTGCCATAGGTCAGATACAGCACATCCCCACATATTCCGGAAACTTTGTGTAAAGATGCATTGGCCTTGCATTTTCACCTTCTTTTTTAATTATGTTTGAAACACTTTGAGGTGTGTACCCTTTGCTCTGGGCAGGTTGTATTGGTGTTGCAACAGGAGAACTTGTGGTTGTTGTCAAGTTGAGTCAAGCAGTCTCAGAGCAGAAATATTTCAGCAGCAGCAATAACAACTACAGAGAAAAGAGCCAAGCAAACCCTAAACTCAGAAAAACACTGAATGTCAGTGTTATCGTTTTCACCTTCTTTGCAGATTGACTCCACGTCCTGTCTGTTTTTTTAAAAGCCTGTAATGGCTCAATGTCTAAGCCTCAGATTGAATTCTATTTCAAGGAATTTAGGTCATTAAAGGGGTAGTTTGGATATTTTGAAGTGGGGCTGTATGAGGTACTTATCCATAGTCAGTGTATTACCCCACAGGAGATGTTCGGGGGCAGCAGCAAAATGTATTTTAGCCACATAAAAAATATCAATTTAAGTGTGCGCTAAATTAGAATATTTTCACAGCTGTGCCCTGCCATCGCACAGCCATGTTTAAGTTTACGCAGGGGGAACTGAAGCGTTTGCAATGCTCTCTCCAAAGCCGAATCCTTCAGACAAAAACAGGTGATTAGGTTGCCCCCGTCCACAGCAGTAGATGTCTTAGCTTCCATGTCAGTACTCCTGCCTGCTTCCTCAAACTGGAGTATTGCTAGATACCACTAACAACAAGTAACGCGATTCATTAGCCCTAAACAGAGGTATGTGCTGTGCGACACTGACCTGTTCCTAATAAAGTCAGCAGTCTACTCTGCTCCTGTAGAACCTTGTGGATCTGCTCAATTTGCATCTGAACCACTTCATATGGATGATCTGGAGCCTGCCAACAGACAAACATTTAGAACTCAATCAATACACATGAATAAAACATGATCCAATGACTGTGTTAGGCATTTTCGCTTCACAGGAGAAATGATAATCTGATTTTCTACTGCCATCTAGTGGAGAGAAGAAGGACTGAACTAAAAGTGGACATGACTGATTATACAGTATAGAGCAATATTGTATCAAATAAATCCTTATCCATTATTAGTGGCCTGATTGAGATCCTATTCTCGCACTGCAAATTCAAAAGCATGTATGCTGTTCATGAGCCAGTTTACACACAGGAAACTTGACTTGAGAATGACTCTTTTCTTATGAGAAACTGACACAGGTATTTTGATATATTTTTTTCTATTTTCAAACACCTCTCTAAGTAGACTAGAAATACTGTATATAGCAACATAAGAACATTACTGTATAAAACATGAAGAGTGCTGGATTCATCATCAATAGCTGTTTTTACAATTAAAAAGTAAGTATCTGTGGTGTTTTTACCCCTTTAATCATTGAGATTTGGTTTAATACTTACATGTATAGTCTGATTTCGAATCTTAAGTGTATCACCCTCCAGGTTGGCTGGCATGTATTGCCTACTGGGGATAGCATCATCAGGGCTCAGGAGAGTGGAAAGGTCAGGGTGAGTCTTGTCCATCATTGGTTCCCCTTGAAAAGACATTGGGCCCAGGCGATCCCCTTGGTGCTGCACACCACTGTTTCCAGAAGTGGTTGAGATAGGTGCAGGAGTCTGTAACGACTGGTTTGAGTCTATGCTTGTTTTCTGGTACGTTTTCTCCATGGCTATTTCAGCAGACATCGTTGCACGATACTCACTCTTGTAGACAACTTGTTTATTCCAAGCTGGTTTTCATCTGAAAGTCGACAGCTGAAAAATGTATTATAATTGGCAATTATTAACACTGCCCTAAAATATA
This sequence comes from Echiichthys vipera, assembly GCF_963691815.1. Lineage (NCBI taxonomy): Eukaryota > Metazoa > Chordata > Actinopteri > Perciformes > Trachinidae > Echiichthys > Echiichthys vipera. Next base: position 8,684,706 of record NC_139844.1, on the reverse strand, counting down.
TACACACACACACACACACAACATATATATATATTTGCATTTGACCTCTTTCTAAAATAGGTGGGAAAAAGCAGACACTTTCCCCAAGTGACACCATCTGTAAAACTTAATGTGTCTGACATTTATAAGCAAACAAGTGTGTATACTTTGATTACTTACGCCTCACTAGTTTTTCTTTGAATCAATTATTTCTGTCATATAGGGTTTTTTCATTTTCAAAAGCAAAAACAGGAGTTTGCTGTCAATATTCAATTTACAAGTTAAGCTGCTATTAAAGTAAATAGACTTAACAATACATGTTCAATAAGTGTTCAAGATTCAGAAGTGTCAGTGGTTAAGACTATGATATATGTATTTTAATGCTAACAAAATAATCATAATTTTAAAAGCTGTGCTGGTTAATGTTGGTGTGTTGGTAGATACTAATTAACCTTACAGCTTGAATATGAACAGAACATTTTAGTAACATGTTTCTGCTTTTCAGAAAGAGCAGAAAATGCTTGTTGAGAGTGCATTAAAGCGGGGGTCTTCAATGTTTTTTGGGCCAAGAACCCCTTAGCATTAGAGCAGGAACTCCCTACTGCACACTCTAGCCTATGCACATACTTCTTTATGATGTTATTTATAACACTAAGCTATTAAAATTATGACTATTGACATATAAATACATTTAAACATAATGTTTTTTATATGAAACATAGGCCTACATGTGGAAGAAACAGTGAATAGTTAATACTTAACCATGTAGTGGCTACCTTGCCTAAAGGCCAGTAAGCCTTCTTATCAATGTTGTTTTAGATTAAATTAAATGTTTCTTAATTTCACAGATAAGCCGAGTTATCTTCTATAATATGTTGGAATCATGTTAATGCATATTTTCATGTTTGCGAGAAAAAACAATATTTTTATTTTGGCGGACCCCCTGGAGCAACTCTGACGACCTTCCTAGGGGTCCCGGACCCCCTGTTGAATATCTCTGTTTTACATAAGCCTAACTGTCAAATCATGAATTGAATTAAATTACGTCTCAAATCTGTAAAAAATAAATTAATTAATAGAAAATACCAACAACATTAGCATTTCAAACTTAAAAGTGCCAAACTACATTCAAAAACCTAGACATTTACTGTAAACTAACGTTAACTTAGCTTAAAACGGCTGAACGCTAACGGTAGAACCTCTCAACTGACAGTTTCAAACCGATGACGTACAAACTTAGTTAATACATTAAAAAAATACGTATTTTCTCCCCCTTTAGCAGAGTTAAATTCTCAAGGAGCAGTGACAGGTGACATTTCTGTAAACTAGTTAGCATATATTTCATTTTAAGTTAGCGTTAAGTTAATGATTTACCTTACGTCTCGAGCAACCGTTGATAAAAGTTTACTGTTGCTACGGTTACTAGGCAACGTCATCCCCTCCGTCACAACCTTATACAGTCACAACGCGTTTTGCGTCACAATCATAGACTGAATATGGTCACAATTAAACAACTCTCCCAAAAAATCAATGTCACACTAATAACGTTAACCCATCCCGGTGGATTTAGCAAAAAAAGGCACACCTGCTTCGGAGGCACAGCTAAACAGGTTTTGGTGATACAACTAACTCCGGTATGGAGCAAAATTGTAATTGAAACACTAAAATCTGAAGCTGAACTTTCAAGTTTTGATCTTGAACTCTGAAAAATACAGTACGAATACAAGTTCTTTTTCCCACATTCAATATAATTTGGATTCAGTTCTGGAATTATTTTGAATAAATCCCTTATTCTCTTCTAAATAAACGCATTTTAACTAGCAAAACTAGATTTAAAGGGTAACTACGCCCATTTACATAATTCATACACGTTATTCATATGGTGTTTAAAAATATAAGTAAACATTAACAACTCCTGATTCCCAAAACTGGATTTCTAAAACTCAGATTTGTGGAGAGTCCAGTAGCTCTCTTGGTAGAACCCAAAAAGCCAAAAAAATAATCTTGAAAAAAAAAAAAACTCCATGGGATCTTATTTCGGAAAAAAAACACATGTATGGTAAAGATATGCATGTATGGCATTCTTTCTTATGCCATTTTAACTGTTTTTAAACCATGTGGTCATAGTTAAGCACACCACATGATGGCAGCAGCATCATGTGGACAGATCCAGGTACAGGCCTGGTGTGAAATGGGGGCAAATTGGAAAAGTGATGTGTTTGTGTCCTTTAATATACAGCAGATTTGTTGAATTCTGGTAGCATCTTCATTTCTTGCTAACACAAAGCCTCCTACAATACTCAATACTGTCTCAATTGGTATTGGTATAATAGTGTGAAATCTTCTATGAAATGAACCTCTAACCCCCCCACATCCTACAGATCATTACTGAATATAGTAAGATAAAAAAAACGTTATCAAAAGCATTCAGTTCTTTCATGTCACGTCAGTGGTTAATGTGTTTAGTCAAAGCAAATGTGATACTCTTTCATATGACAAAGCTGGCAAGTACCGAAAATACAAAACCACAGTGGAAATCAGTTTTTAACCTTGTTGACATTCAATTCAATTTTATTTTATTTATAATGCCAAATCATAACAAAAGTTATCTCAGGACACTTTACAGAGTAGGTATAGACCACACTCTATGACTTATTTATGATAAACATAGACCCAACAATTCCCCCGTAGAGTACGGTGGCAACGAAAACCTTCACTATAACAGACAGCAAAGTCAGACAGACCCAGCTCTGTGGAGGACGGACATCTGTCTGCACCTGTTGGGGAGGAAGAAAATACATGTCTGTATGGTGTGAAAAAACATGCTACAAGACAAGCAAAATGGAAAGTCTACGCCACGGCTGAGCATTTCTGCCTTGAAACTGCAGTGTACCAATCACAGACAGCCAGGGTTTCATACATCACATACTTAAAGAACCAATCCCATCATCTTGGGGCTGAAGCGTTCCTGTAACTATGGCAGCGAAGGTGGGCGGGGCCAGGGGCCAGATCCAGAATTCTTGAATGAGGAAGAAGACAAGATGTGCTTACATGCCCATTTTCATTTTTTATTTCATTTTTTTGTTTGTTTGTTTTTGCCTTTTTGCCAACCAATCACGGGGCTCTTTGAAATTTCTATTGTTCTGTTTACAACCAACAAACCCCGAAAGAACAAAGGGTGTGTGGGGCCACACTGATTAATATTGAGCCAATGTTAATGTTCTTTGATTAAAAACAGTAACCAGTCTGTCTGGTGTCTTCATCCTTGTACGATATAACGGCTATACCGCTTGGTGCTCACAATTATTGCTACGTTAATTCTTCATCAAAGAACAAACATTCATTTCTGTTTCAGTAGAGTTTTAGTGAATTGTGGTCTAAATTGTGAGGTTTTTACTTTGCCAAGGATTAAAGGAGCAAATGTCTCAAAAATCTAAATATATATAATATATATTTTCACAAAATCTCAAGCATCAGCTTCGTTCTAGAAATAGTGATCAGGTTTAGCGTGAAAAGCCGGTCAGGTCCCGTTCCTGCAGTGTGCATCATGGAGGCGATCCAACGCAGCAGAGATCCAATGGGGCGCGCTGCCATTTCCAAAAAAGACAGATCATCTCATTTTCTTGCCTTTTTCGGCTCTGTGGTGGTTGATGCCAAGCTGGCACCAAACACTGCTCTTGCTGGGGTGTGTGTGTGTGTGTGTGTGTTTGTGTTGTACCATCAAAACACACATTTACTGTACAAACACGTGCATGCAGATCAACAGCGATGACAGATGAGACACGGACAGGAACATTACTTTAGGAAAAGATCAGAGGAAGGAGGTCATCTGAAATCCTTTCTGGAAACACAACACACACCAAACAACAGAAGCAAACACAAAAAAAATATTTTTAATAAATAATAAATCTGGTGTTCACCTAGTCTGCTGCACATTCTCTACGAAAATGTTTTAAATTATACAAGGTTTAAGCGACACAGGTATCTTAAGTGGCTAAGACTAAAGTAAGCAAAAATCAATATTAAAGTTAGCAAACCCATTTTCTCCACCTCTTGTATGATGAGAGGTGGTGAAAATGAAGTGGTCTGTGTATTGATGAGATATTCCTGAGGATCATCTCCTGTGCTATAGGGCCGCAACTAACGATTATTTTCACTCTTGATTAATCTGTCGATCATTTTCTCGATTATTCAAATAGTTGTTTGGTCCAGAAAATGTCAGAAAAAGGTGAAAAATGAGGATCAGTGTTTCCCCAAAGCCCAAGAGGACATCCTCAAATGTCTTGTTTTGTCCACAACTTTAAAGATATTTAGTTTACTGTCACAGAGCAAAGAAAGCAGAAAACATTCACATTAAATAAGCTGAAATCAGAGAATTTGGACATTTTTCCTTTAAAAAAACATACTCAAACCAATTAAGTGCTTATCAAAATCGAATTTACATAGTGCAGTGTGTATAGATTTAAAACAACACTCAGGAAAGAGAAAAGACAGGTTTTTGATTTCAGAAGTTTTTAATAGGTTATATCCCTCTACAGATTTCTATATAAACTGCATAGGCAGATTTTTATCTGCAGTTGTAATTCAAAAACTGATATCGATATAGTATCTAAAACAAAGCTTTCAGATTCTGTAAGCATTTTAAAACATTAAAATTGCCCCAGTGTTGCATTGCTTACTGGCTGTCTAGGCCTTAGTCTTGATTCCTATTGGACAGGAGACACCTGTCCCTCCCAGTCCGCAGTAGCCATCAGGGTTTTTACTCAAGTACTGCTGGTGGTAATCCTCGGCGTAGTAGAACGGCTTGGCTTCGGCTATTTCTGTTGTAATGGCACCAAAACCTTCCTCTGTTAGCACCTGAAAGAAGCAGCAAGAAAGACACAATATTTGTGGGTTTACAAAGTTTCGGTGCCGATGGAATGGAAGTCTGTCACTACTCAATCCATCCAATATTCCCTGACCCATGGGCCACTCTAACCCTAAACCTGTGTCTATACCACAGGCATCTCAGAAGTGTTTTTCACTTGCAGATCTCACGCAACAGATCTACTCGTGCTATCTGCCTCGTGGCTTCGTCTGCCTCGTGTGTCATTTACGTCTCACGGCTGTAAACGTGTCTTGTCGCGTTTATTTGCGCTTCAAGTATATTTTTTCCAGTAATACGCACAAAAATAAGGCTGAAGGCATGGTTTAACCATTCAAGTGCACCAAGTGCCCCAATGTTGCCTTATTTAACCCAAACTGTCCTCTATTTCTAGTAGTTTTTTCTTTCAATTCATAGCGCTAACCACATGTTTTGGAAAGATGAAGAAAAATGTATACGCTCCAGGTGGGATGACACCTACAAAAAAACAATATTAAGAATATATTCACAGTCGAATTGATTCTGATTCTGATTAGAATTTGGTGATGACACCATCTCCTCCTTATGATGAAAATAACTCAACCAGATGGCATGTGGGTAAATTAAAAGAGACAAAGAGACAGCAAGCATGAAAACTCATTTTTAATTTGAGTGCGGGATGGGTGTTGCTGTGTTTTTACTATGTGTTTACAACGCAGCTTGATCGAACCACGAGCGGTGGAGGAGCCTAATTTGGGTCGACATTTACATGTTTAGCCTTTAAACCGCAAAGCTGCCTTTTTTCTCACCTGACACGACACCTATCGACACCCATATCCTCTGGGTTTATGGTTATTAGCCTGATGGTCATCATAATAATAAAAAAGAGCTATCCTTCAGGCGTTCAAACATGACGACTGTACTTTTAAGAAAACAGGAACTTTTGTGGCACAAATTAGGATCAAAGCACGATGACGTTTCTTTGATTTAAGTTTAATGTGAATGCTTCAACCGTTGGCTGAATATTCAGGTTAAATATTTAATAACTGGATGCTTTATTTGATGGTGTGTATTCAGCTGCACTACAATCACAATAATTCACTGCTTAATTATATGTTTAATTTCTTTTGATTATGGAGCAGTTTTGATTCTGATTAACAGAAATAGTTTATATAAAAATGATGCACAGCTGAAGCTACACAGGCAGATCCATGTCGTTTAACGGTTATTGCCTGTTGTTAAAAATGACATGTTTTATAGTTATATGACAACGACTCCTAGCATTCAACTGGCAGCAATTTTTGAACTAGCAATGCATGATTCCATTCAGTGCCTTCACTCAAACTTGTTTGGTTTTTGCTCCAAAAACATGCATGCTAATTATTTAAAAAAAATTATAAATGATCACCACAGGCATCCAGCTGTGACCTGATCAGCCTACTGTAAAGAGGAAGGATGACACCAACTGAAAAAATACCCATGATAATTAAAGCCCCACGTATCATTATGACCACAAGTGTCACAAGTGTTTACTTCACTCAACACCTCCATCATCCCTCCCTCCACTCCTCCATCTAGTATTCTGTTAATTAGCCAGAGAACCAGAGGTAAGGCATGCTTCAGGAGCTGGATTTGACCTGAGGTCCCAGCGGGGAGCCTCTCCTCTGGGCTGAAGGTCCCTCATACTGATCCCCAGACTGGTCAGATGCGTACATGAACTAATGAAGCCTCTTGGATGAGAGGTGAAACGCCTTCCTAGACAAACGACCAAGTCTAGTTGCTTTTGACTGAAATTGCTTTGAGGATAACGATGACCTGGACAAATGAGAATTTTCACAGGCTTATCGTCCCTCATACTGTAGCTCCAGAGACATAGAGCCTCTACCAGCTGCAAGGTTTAAAGAAATATTCTAAAAGCTTTCTTTTATCCAACATTTTGAGATAATTTCAATAAATTCTATACCAACATGCTATAACACTGTGTGAGACATGTAGTTGTGTCTGAAGCCTTAGTATGAAACCAAGAGTATGTGAACTGCTACTATTTCAGGTAAAATATTACGCTATACAAACACTGACCACTACACTGGCATAAATATCCCACAATGCAATGCAGCAGTTACTACAATGTTCATAACAGACAAACGGACAGCGACCGAGTCAGTTATGTAACGTCAATAAAGGCCTGAACACATGTGACATGCTTGCCTGTGAATATTCATACCGGTGATGTGCATGGCTCAACAGTTACCCCTGTCTAGGGCTCTTATTGTGAAAGGTAAGAATGGATCTGACAATGCTCCTATGTTAAGGTTTAAAGGAGTAAAGTTTGGTCTTGAATCGGATAACAGAGCTTCCATGTTGTTGTTTTGTAATCCCATCGATGTATTATTTCCATCCAATTTATCCGGTGGCCACTCGAGGTACTGCAACGAAAAGTTCCCCTGAGGTCCAAAAAAAACGTTTTCTCCATACAGATTAAAGAAATAAGCCACTGTTGCAAAAGAGATGTATGTAAAACGGTTCACTGGACACTTGGGACAGCAAACAATGACGAACTCTATTACGAATTTTTAACCCATTTTATATTTGTAAAAATGTCCTCAAGCCCAGAAAAGTGATTTTAAAACCTGAAACGTCATCCCAATGTAAAGATTATGAGCCAAGCAGGAACTCACCAGCAACAGAAACGCTACTGCGCATATTTAGTGTGCCGCATACTATTTTTATCCGCATGACGGATTAAAAAATGCAGACGAAAAATGCTAATTTGGTGTGAAAGGGCCTAGCGGGGGGGCCTGATGTGTTTGTTACGGTGCAGAGTGTCACTGTCAACAACTACACATATATATTCATTCAGTGTGAAACAGAAGGGAACAGCAAAGAACTGCAGTATAAAAGCAGAATATAAATGTGGCAAAATGTGTGATGGCATTATTCTGGAGACGTCAAGGCTCAATGTGAGATGGTACAAATTGTTGTTGTGAATGCACTTTCAGTTTGAGAGGAACAAAGTCCCGGGGAAATACTAAAAAGTTCTCTGTTTTTATTTTTAGAAGAAGAAGAAACAATCAGACTTAAAGCAGCACTGGGTAATTTCACACATTAGTGCCTCTAATAGTTAGTGAGAGGTAATTGTTTGAAAACCATTTCAACTTCACTGACGTCAGCGCTGCAAAGTTGTTAAAGAAGATGTCAGCAAACAAACCCACAGGGTCTGTGATGATGTTGCTATAAGAGAACATACCAAAGAGACTGAACATCTAACGTTAGCGAGTTTAGCTTTTTTTAATGGATAGTGTTTGCTCCCTGCTGTTGAATTATCACTTCCTGTACTGACACAACAATTAAATTTGAGTGAGTAGGGTGGAGGTATACAACACAGCAGTTATTCAGAATGGGACTCTCTTCTTTGTTGTAGCTGCATTTCATGATTACGAAAAGAAGACCCTCACATAGAGAAGGCACATTTATTTATACCTTTCAATCACAAAGGACAAACAAAGGTTTTTACTTTGACTTCAGAGTCTGAGCAGACCTCAGTCGCTTCTCATCAGTGTGATGCAAAAATGCAGTGAGGGAATGCCCAAAATTCGCATGCACCAGACCAATTGTGCCAACTTTGCACACCAGGTCCGGTGTAAATTATCCGCCAAGTTCCATTTTTGCTGGACAAAAAAATAAAACGAGGCAACTGTGGGTCTACTGAGACACCAAGACACCCAGCATCTACGGGTGCACGGCAGTCTTATAGCTAGAAATGAATGAAGAGAACTGGCCGGTTGACAGACAGAAATAGGAAAAGTACTGAAGAATACAAATATGGATCTGAAAATGAGCCTAGTACATTATTTCCCATTTAAGAGAATGAATAACAGCACAAAATATTGGGAATATACACTTTTAGGCTAAAACTGTCATCAATCCAACACTACCCGTGTTTCCCAAAATGGCTGCATTTTCTATGTATTTGGTCCAGTGGCATCCTCAACCATCCTCCCTGTCTTATTTTTGGCAATTCGGTGCATTTGTTTGGGCAGATCCTGCCGCTGTGTTAGCAGCCTGCTATAGATGCATAATTCACATCCATTAATTTGCATGTCAGAGAAGTACATTCCTCATTTGAAATGCAAATATCTTGACTGCTCTGGTAAAGCAGGGAAAACGTGAACGATACTGATAAGCACCCAGGAGACATGAGGGAGGAATGGAAAAAAAGGTGAAGCTGGCATGTTAAAAAGCGCTAGAGAGGGATTACATTGACAAAGGAGAAAGAAAAGGAAGAGTAAAGAAAAGCAGCTGTTTTGTGTTCAGAAGAAGATATATCATGAAAAGAAAATGTAGCCGGAGAGGTGTTTCAACGAGGAAAGAGATGCCAGAACAATGAGTACAAACAGCTTTAGCACCCTGCGAGCGAGCACACATTATTACATAAAGCAAGCATGCAAGTACACACACACATACTCACTCACACACATACACACTGTTACCACTTCCACCTGCCATTTTAGACGCAGTGCACACCCTAATGATGGGTAGGAGGCAAGAGAAGAAAAGGGAGGCTCCTTTCATGCTGCAGACAGCCGTCTGCAAGGTAATTTTCTGCAGTGCTGTTGTACTTGCACACACACACGCACACACACACACACACACACACACACACACACACACACACACACACACACACACACACACACACACACACACACACACACACACACACACACACACACACACACACACACACACACACACACACACACACACACACACACACACACACACACACACACACACACACACACACAATTCCCCAATCACTCTGTGTGAACAATACAATCAAGCCAGGCGGCATAGAGAACATAGTCAATACCCTGACACCAAATTATCCAGACTATTCTCTCTCTTTATCACCACTCCTGGCCTGAAAATCCTCTCTTCTTCCATCTTTACATCACTTTTTCACACTTCCCTCTTTTATGTCTGCATGTGTGAAATGTTTCTGAAAAAGAAGAAGACATTATTTCCCTCTGGGGATCAGAGCGGATACTAATAAAAATTCAGCAAGTGTCTGGGAGGCGTGTCCTGGGAAAATCTCTCTGCGCCCTGATGCATTTTACATGTTCAGGTTTGTTTGGAATGAGGAGAGAAGAAGTCCGGTAGTTGGCATTAGCGGCCACCGTGACTGCAGGGACAAAGAGAAAGAACGCCACCTTCACAGACTTCATTAACAGGAAGGAGGAGGACTCCACCCAAGGTTTTTTTGGGAGCACAGATTCATTAATATTTTAAAGACGGCGCTGTACGAATGCACGCAGAGTCGACGTAAGGAGGTGAATGCTGCATTTACTCTCAACCGAGAAAAACCCCCACTGAAATATTAAAATGTCCTCGTCTTTTTTGGCACAAAAATGTTAGAAATTTATATAAAACAACAGATAACTTCAGAATATATACATGTATTTAAATAATTTCCCCCTGGGATTATTAAAGTATTTAATATAAAAAAAAACATTTAAAAAAAAGAAGAATGAAAACAAAATGTGAAAAAACCCAGTGTATGCATGTGTGTGCTTGTGCACGTTAGTTTTGCAACTAAAGCGTTTTTTTTTTTTGTTGTTGTAGAGGACAGATTTAAGGCCCAGATGGTTTGGCATAGAGTGAGTTTGCTGTAGGCCAACCACACACGCACACAAACAACCCCACACACACACACACACACACACACAGACACACACACACACACACACACACACACACACACACACACACACACACACACACACACACACACACACACACACACACACACACACACACACACACACACACACACACACACACACACACACACACACACACACACACACACACACACAGATGGGAGAGGGTGGGGGAGGCAATCTGGTGAGAAAAAAATGAGAGAAAAACCAAAACTAGAAAGATTGATCGAGAGATGTAGCGGTTGGATGAAGAGATACTTTCGATACATCTGTGACCAGCTTTTTTCATTACACCTCACAAAAGTCAATGTATAGGTAAAAAAAAAAGTGATATTCTCAGAGCCTTTCTACCTGCTAAAAATGGAAATATTGACCACAGGATGGCAACTATTTATGTCATCAAATTTCAAAGGGGTTTATCCTCTGAGGAGCAAGAATGTGCTCAACAAATGCTTGTTTTCTTATTATATATATATATATATATATATATATATATATATATATATATATATATATATATATAGTATTTATTGTGAAAAAGTGGAAACGCTGGTTTAAAGGTGTGTTCAGACTGACAGCCATGCATCCTTCCTGCAGATTTCCCAGCTGGACCGGTAATTTGCTGCAAACAGCCAATGTAGTTGACCCATTGCGTCAATTCGTGCCACCGTCTAATTGCGTCTTTACATTGACGTTGCCGAAATTGCTTCATGTTCTGTCTGCCGTAGACTGCATAAAAGAAGTGGGCATAGACACCCATAGCCACTCGTCACCCATTGGTTTGTGGGGTACTGTTTCGAAGCCTCGATTTTGGGATTTTGGCCGTCAACATTTTGTTTTGTTTTTTCAAAACCAGAGGAGACCATATTTTGGGGCAATCTCTAGCTCACCCGGTAGAGTCTGAGCCCCATGTAGGATGAATTCTTGGCATTGTCCCGGGTTCGAATCAGACTCTATGGTCCGTTGCTGCACGTCCTCTCTTCTCTCTCCTCACTATCATTCTTTAGCAGCTCTATATAATAAAGTCAACAAAAAGCCCTTAAAATAATATTTGAAAAAAAAATATATCTGCTGGCTACAACGGACAGTCCAAAAATATTAACCGTTAAAAATGACTTGAAACAACAAGCAATTGAGACCATAAACACATTAGGAAAATGTTCACTGAAGTAATTAATCAAGTGAGAAGTAGGCTTATTTTCTCATTGACTTGTATACAATCAGACTTATTTTTACAGAGAGCGGAGTCGCCCCCTGTTGGACATTAGAAAGAATGCAGGTTGAAGGCAGTTTCCGCTCGGCCAGTTAAAGTAATATTCAAAAGAAAGATCACAATACCAAAGCCAAAATCTGTCAATTTCTACAGTAATCTGCCTGATGTTGGCGCTAGAGGGTAAAACCACTTGGATTCATCCTCTGTGTATTAAATACATCCACAGCTTGAACTGAGGATAATCCAGACATACATTTGTGATATATTGTCTGTGCTTGTACAGGTCGATCCTCTTGGGAGCATGAATGTTCTCAGTCAATTTCTTGGCAAAACTGCTTGGATTCTTGTGTACATTTAGGGCGGCAATAGCTCAGTGAGCAAGGCACCGAACCCCCAACTGCTCGGGGCGCTGGTCACTGGCAGCCCCCTCGCTCTAACATCTCTCCTTAATTGCATGTATAGGTCCTGTTTGTGCATGTGTGTATTTCGGGCCTGTGTGTGTAACATGTATAATAATAAGAGTGAAAAATTAAATTTCCCCGTGCGGGATAAATAACGTAATTCTTCTTCTTCTTCTTCTTCTTATTTCTAAGATACCCTTTGTCTTGTTGCTCAAGCTCGTTTTGATTCTCTTCTTTCTGTGTTGTGTTGTGTTGTGTTGCACTTTTGTTTCTCAATGATATCCTCTTTAGACAGCACACAGCTAACGTGACATAACACATTTCATCATAGTTCAACTCCACGCAAGAGGGAACAAAAGCACACTTGCACGCATCAGCTACTTCTCCAGTTTATGTCCAGTAAATGGGCTTTCTGGGCCCTCAAAAGTCCTGCACATATAACAAGCTGCATGACATTAATTTAACAATTATCTGAACATTAAGATACTTTTGGGGAAACACGCTGCTGGTATTTAAGGCCTTGGGAAATCAGTGCTAAGATACTCCAATATAAAGGCAATAAAATTGACTGGGTTTTAAGTAATTGTAACATTTCCATATCAGTCTGAATTGAATGCCGTCAGATTAACATAAAGGCCACAGCAGCACAAGGTTAAATACACACAGAGAGAGAAAGATGAACGCCTTCTCAGACCACTGTAATACATTAAATATCATCAGCTCTTATGCACAAATCGGTGAACTACAAAAAACTCTGTGAAAGAGTTGTTGAAGTGATCCATACTTCCCTCCTCTTACCTCTTAAAACTACAGCAATAATCAGATATCTCTATATTTCACTCAAGTCAAATGTTGAATAACTGAATATCTATCAAGACACATGTTAAGAATTAAACAAATGTCAACTTCCTGTTCCATCAATCCATCCCCAAGCACTTGTCCCTAACAGGGTCGCGGGGGGCTGGAGCTAATCCCAGATGACATTGGGCATGAGGCGGGTTACACCCTGGACAGGACGCCCAACTTCCTGATATTCAATCCAAATAACGGGATCGGGATTAAACACTTAATAAAATACTTGGTGAAAATATTACAATAGACCCAATGGTGGCCCTACTAGGTCTATTACCAAGAGGTAATGAAGGAAGAGCCAAAAAATATCTCTTACAAATACTATTACCAACAACATTAAATGCATTACAGTAAGCAGGTTGAAGCCTGACCATCCAACACACAATATGTGGACTGAAAAAATAAAGGGAATATATCAAATGGAACAGATAATATACTCCCTGAGACTTTGAAAACATATACTCAGTAAAAAGTGGAGCCCTGCTATGGGTATACTGATATAATTCTATTTCTTTTATTTCATCTTGCTTTATTCTATTTTATTTTATATTTTTCTTTGTCATTAAAGTCTCTTTAGTTGTACCATAACTGTTACCTTGTGTATGAAACAGCTGATGATGAATATGATTCTGTACATGACTTTGAATGGAACAAATAAAAACCAAGTTAAAAAATAAATAAATAACTACCGGTATTAACAAACATACTCAATAACATTCTGAACTAAACATAGTTTTTTTCCAGAGCCAATGATGAAAATAATAAACGCTTAATTTCCATCTTTGCTAAGAACTGCACACAAGCCTACCGCTGGCAGTAGTGGATCAGGTAGCGACTGTCACATTTCCCCTCAGAAACTTTAAATCAAAAGCTTCTTCATGCTTGCATTTTTATTGTGACACTACACGTGTTTATTATGTTCCTGTTTCCTTGACAGGAGAGGGCAGAGAGGCATCATGGGGGAAGGAACAGATCAGAAAAGGCAGAGAGTGCGGCTGTGGAGAGGGGCTGTGGAGCGGGGCTTTGGAGCGGGGCTGTGAAGCGGGGCTGTGAAGCGGGGCTGTGAAGCAGGACGCAGAGGGCACAGTGGCCGATGAGCATACAATTTTCAGAAGGGGTATTAAGGCCAGACAGAAGGGTGACGAAGGCCACAGCAATTCCTGTCCTGGTGGCTCTGAATTAACAATGAGGGCGTCTACAGAAAACTACAATAATGCTTTCTAGCTGCATAGTGTTTGAACCCAAGAACCAGGTTTTTTTTTCGCAACACATCAGCTCGTGTTTCCATGAGATCATAAACACAATATGTTGACTTCGGCAGTGAAGGAGGCACAACGAGTGAAACAAAGAGACGAATCCTGCTGAACAGATACGAGGCTTTAGACAGAGAAAAGGAGGCATGAACAAGGGGAGGAATAACAGAGATAAAAATGGAGTATGATGAAGACCAGACTACGATAGAACAGAATAGAAAAGAATAAAAGAGCGTAACCTCCTCCTCGTCAGTTTCCATGGCAACAAGCCCTGTTGGTGGGATAGTGGTGCAGAAGTCTCAGCAGGAGTTCAGCAGAGATAGTGTGTGAACATCTTTTGTGTGTATGAGTGTTGAATTGAAAAGCACCCATACATACACATATTTGAAATGTTACATACACACACACAAACACAGAAATATTTCAGTATTCATCTGCTGATGCCAAAAACATCTGTGCGAGTGCTTCTGAGACAGAGAGATGAAAAGATGGATGAGCAGTAGAGGAGGATGCTGGGAAATTGAGTCAGAGAAAAAAGAAGGGAGTGACAGAAAGATGATGAGGACAGAAGGGAAGAGATGAATTAAAGTCATAATCAGTAAGATTTAAGAAACCTTGTTTCTAGCAGCCTCTTTGGTGGTAAGAGGTAACTGCACATGAGCCTGTTCTTTCAAAGCCTCCATCTTGTCACGTTCATAGTCGCTATGTGTGTTGACTTTTTTTTTTGCTCTTTTGTAAACTTTGTTGAAAGTTAAGAATACATTTCCTATAGAACATCTCTATACCTTGTCCTTTGAGTAAACAAACTAAACAGCCTTATGTTATTGATCTTATTTACACGACAGCATGTTAATTCTGTCTTTATAATTCTCAGAAAACTCGACAGTGTTGGAGATTCACTTGTTCAAAGATCGTTTGTTAGATTCTTTGGGAAGAGGCTCCACTCCTAACGGGAAAACGAAACTGAAACTTATCAGAGATCCTTTATTATTTAGTTTGAGAAGATGATTCACTCCTTCAAAAAACAACTAAAACAGAACTAAACAAACTGAAATTCTTTATTTTTACTTTATTTTGTTGTGCTTGAAACCATGAAGTGATTTCTGATTTAACTTTGGACTGTTTCTGTTGGGGAACATTATTTGGACCTTTTGGACAATTATTTAAAAGACATTTTCTGATGCTGAGTGTAGCTAATTGTGCAATACACTGATTTAAACTGACTTTGCATTGTGGTTTGGATTATTGCTTCTATAATTGCGATCCTTCTTTCTGGTGATTTGTAACACCTTTTAACACATAATTTATCCATGTGGGGATTGACCTTTCAATACAAACCTAACCATTAAATTGTCTGATTAAACACCGACTGGCACGTTAAAAATCTTTTTTTGTCATTGCCCCCCCAACGCTGTAAACCGGGGGGAAACACTGTATTACACTCCTGCCCTTATACAAGCCTGACTCAGAAGTTCCAAGTTTCCAATTCCAATTCCAAGTGAACGCAGCATAACCGGCAGTGACGATCTGGGCTGACAGAACAACCACTGTCAGCGGCATCACTAACATGGCCGCTTATTTCCATTTAGAGAGGGAATCTCTCCACAGAGCAGAGATTGGAAAACTTGGCAAAGACACAAGTGCTTTCATTAGTGGGTCATATGATCATCACCATTTTTTAAACTGACTCCTGATAGATAGTGACTTAACAGACAATTAACTATCTGAAAATCTTACAGATTATATCTTTAAATGCAGAGATAGAGGAGAACTGACAGTGAACAGCGGGGTTAAAGGATGGTTGGTGAACAGATGTGTGTACCTTCTGGTATTGATCTTTGGAGGCCAAAGCTTCCTCAAGATGCTGCTGTGTGTAGACGTAGATTGCTGAGCGGTATGTCGTCCCAACATCGTTCCCCTGCCGCATCCCTGAACATACGCACACAAACATAATAGCAAGATTTCAGCTGAGGCCAGGTGCCTCCGCCCTCCTCAGTTCTGGGCTGAGGCAACATCACATCACCTGAAAACAACAGCTGACAGCATTTTCCAAAAATATGACTTGTCTATTCTGGCAGAACTGAATGCTGCATTTTTTTTTTTTTTACCTTGAATTGATCATTTCATCATTTTAATGTCAGCTTGTCGACCACAATGTCTGGCTAGCTTTAGTCACTGCAGTGGAGCGGCTCTAGAGATGCCAGCCATGGAGGGAATACTGAACGGGCATACTGAGTACAGGCCCAGAGGCCCAACAAATGTTGCTGAGAAAGATTCAAAACAGAATCAAAGGGATACTCAATGACCACAAAGATATTTTTGTGGCTTTTTATTTGAGAGAACATCAGAAGATTGAGAGAGAGAGGGGGCGACATGCAGCAAAGGGCCGCAGCAAGTTTATGGGGCACCTGGTGAGCTACTGGGCGTCCCAAATGACCAAAAATATACACATGATTAAAACAAAAACATAGACAATGACTTAAAATAAATGCAAAAACACCACAATATAAGCATTAGCATGCCAAAATGTAAACATGCTAATAGTCACATGATAAGCATCAACATGCTAACCTCTCTTTTGTGGCTGTGGGCGTACCTTGAGTCGGGTTGTGGCTTTCCCAGAAAACTTTGAGCAGGTTGGCGAAGCTGATCTTCTCTGGATGGAAGACAACTCTCACCACTTCGGTGTGACCGGTCTTACCTGCAAAATACAACATGGCCAGAAGGTTACATAAGTGGGTTTATGACTAGAAGGTTGTTGGTTCAATCCCTCAGGGTGAATCTAGGTGGGGGAAGTGAGAATGACTGTAACATGTTCCTGTGGGTTAAATAGAAATGATCTCATGTCTTTATCTTGTCGTTGCTGACAAAACACTTCTTCCAGACTTTTGACCTATCGTGTAGTTTTCATCATCAGATAGAATTTGTTAAGTTGTTGTGGAATTGCAAATGTTTAACCATTTCTTTCAGGACTCTTAAAAACACTTTAAGCCAAAGATTCACGACGAATTGAAACTGGCTGGATATAATGTATAGCACCTTAAAATATGAATGAGGACAGTGAGAGTGAGACACTTGCTACAGTTGCATTTCTAGTAGTGATGAAACAGAAAATTAACATTTTATATCTGTGATTTTTCTTGAGAATGGCGCTCCCTCTCTTCATCTACTCTTCATCTACTCTCTAGCTCAACTACCGTTGTTTCTCTCGCTCTTTCTCTCTGTGTGGCTTGCATGCTTGTTTGTAACCAACTTGACAAGCGGATTTTGCCAGAAGCAGGTGGTTTAGACTTACGTTCTAAAACCAACCACTGGCGACTCGACAAGCTGATTCACAGGAAACACCATCGGCCGGCTTGAGTCACACTGCTGCAGCTTTTCTCAACAGCATTCTACAACAGGTTTGTCTCATTGTGAATCTTTGGTCAGCTTTAAACTTCTTCAAGAGAATAGGTGGAGCTTGAGTTTAGACTGCTCTGTCAGCTGCTGATTCTAAGGTGAAGAATAAACTGTCAGGCATTCAAAACCTTTGAGCCGACATGAACAAGAAGTCCTAAAAGTGCTCAGAATAACGGAAAGTCTCAAGAACTGCAGTCCCGTGCCAACTGATAAAGACTGTGTGATTCAACTGAAAGCTCTTGAACAGTGATGATGTTTGTATTTTTTTAAAACAAATGTACACCTTAACAGCTAAATAAAATGTATGGTCCTTGAAAAGCTCATCCAAAAGCTGATAAGAATGCTGGACTATAACAAACGACTACTCCTGCAGACAGACAGACATCCGCTGGTGTCTGTAATGAGTGTGACCCATTACGCTGCACCTCATCTTCCTCCTGTCTCTCATTCTACCTGCACTCTCATCTCTGTCTTATTACTTTTTTAATATCAGGAGTTATGGATTCCTACGGTAGATATTGGCCAACAGAGACAAAGCAGCGGTCGATATTAAATTAATGCCTCAGCAGGAGAATCTCAAAGGAATAAAGACGGAAAATAAAGTAGTGGCTGCAACCAGACAGAGAGTCAACCTGCCTGAGCTGTTGTCCACTTCATGTACATTTAACTGTAAAATGATCTTACACTCTCATTATGTCACTATTTCAACATGAACAACTAACTGTGTGTTTGATAGTTAACCACAGAAGTCTAATCGTAACATGCTGAGAGCAGAGACAATGACTGGTGGAATGTCACGAAGTACATTAGACGACCTTCCTCGACAATTGCATTGAGAGAGAAATGCTGCGTTCAGGTGCCATGGGGTGTCCGAAGTTTCAGGAATTCCAGTGCACTTTGACCAGTTGGAGGTCCGAAACTTCGGACTTCCCATGGCACTTGAACGCAACATGAGCAGAGAAAGTTAAACAGAGCAACAAATGACAGGCAGAAAGCTCGGCATATCATTTTATTTGGACCAAATAAAACGATTAGTCAGACCTTTATGAGAAATATATGAAAATTTAATATTGATTCCAGTATCAACACCTGGAAAATTTATTTTACATTTTAGTGTGCAAAGTGCTTATTAGGAGTATTTTAAGATTACAAAAGAAAAGTGTAAAAGAGCTAGAAAGGTAAGAATTGCTTTAATTGAATATTTCCATTTTAAGCCACTTTATACTTCTACAACACAACACAAAATTTTAAAAGTGGTTGTCACAATGCCAACCAGGCATCACAGCTTTTGGATGCTGAAACTGACAATGCCGTAACCATTTTGAGTAAATAAAATACTATGCAGATATACAATGACGATGTAAGCTTAATAATGAAAATTTGACTTGAAAAAAAATAAAAGCAAACAATCGTTATTTCTACAGTAAAACAACTTAATTTGGGATTCACGTTTTACTGTCTGTTCTTTTTATGTTAAAAAGTGTCAAAAATTGGTGGCTGACTAGAGGAAGATGGCTTTTTCATCTGGTAAATGCAGATAGATTTATTATCAAAATGAAAAATATCCTGCAAATTTGAAACCTTCATTGATCTCACTGTAAATAACCAACAGCAAATATTTTCTGACTCTCCTGAAGGTGGAAAGGTGTGAGGAGCTCTTCATTTAGCCAAGTGTCATGTTTCAGGGTTCTAACAAAAATACTGTGTTGATTACAAAAACACATCCAGCAATTCAAAACAGGTTAAAATCAAGGTGTTGCTGCAAGATTTTAGCTTTTGAGAAAATCTGAGACATTAGTGTTGAAAGAGACAGGTATACAAATAAAGTGATTCAGGAAGATCGGAATAAGCTGAAAAACAAACAATTTATTACCGCGCAACAATTCCCATTCAAAGGATCAGTAGAGATACTTTCAGCTCTATATTAACATGACTGTAATGTGTTTATGTTCAAGTTTCTAGAGGAATTAAACTAAGTTAGAAAGAAAACAGACATGTGGTGGTGATGCAGGTCTAATGATGGCTGTACTGGCTGGCAGGAGGAATCTGCGATGTCTGGACATGCATCACACTAGCACACGCAGGCACGCACACACACAGAGTCTGCTCAGAGTGGTCAGGCTTCAATAGCAGCCTTATCCGTGCCCTGGTATAATAGGGCCTGAGGGAGATGATTCACTCTTTCTGTTTATGTGTGTCTTGTTTTTCCACAGTCTATTGACTCTCAGTAGACAACACACTGCCCAGTGCACTAAGCGCGTGTGTGTATCAGTATGCAGGAGTTACCTGTGCAGACTTCGTTGTAGGTGGCGTTAGGTGTGTATCCTCCCTGATAGCCCACCTGGGTGGAATAAACCCCTTTTTGGCTCCAAAGCTTTCTCTCCGCTCCCCAGAAGCAGCCCATACCTTCAAGAAAAGATGATTAACACCAGCCTTTAACATCCAATCCATTTCGAACAGACAACAAGAAAAAATAGGTCTGTGTGTGTATATGTTTGCGCCTCAGTCAGATGAGGTGTGTCTAATGTGCCCAAAGTCAGTGACCAGAATGAGTAGTCAGTGACCAGAATGAGTAGTAGTGTGCAGTGTAGTTTAGTGTGTTTGTTTGAGTGTGTGTGTGTGCGTGTGTGTGTGTTTGTTTGTTTGTGTTTGTGTGTGTAGGCGTGTGATTGATCAGAGCGGCAATGATTTGCCAGTTGATTAGTCAAGGAACAGAAAATAAATCAGCAACTATTTTGACAATCGATTAATTGTTTCAGTCACTTTTCAAGGAAGTATTCTTGGGTTCCAGCTTCTAAAATTAGATGATTGCAAATTGAATATCTTAAAGTTTTAGTCTGTTAGAAAAAAAACTAGACGTACCCCCTTCTCAGTCAAGTTGCAGTTTACATCCAAACTGCCCAGACCTACATAACATTTAGCATTTTCAACCCGTCAGAAAAGAAGATCTATAAAATCAGCACAGTTTCAAGATTAGTGTCACTGATTCAGTATCCGACCAAATGTTCGCCCTTCTATTCCTGAGTTAAGAAACATTTAGAGATGCACCGATCCGAAACCTGGATCGGATATCAGCTCCGATATTGACTAATTAGCTGGATCGGATATCGGATGAATGAGGCAGATCCAGTCAT
Organism: Echiichthys vipera; assembly: GCF_963691815.1. Taxonomy (NCBI): domain Eukaryota; kingdom Metazoa; phylum Chordata; class Actinopteri; order Perciformes; family Trachinidae; genus Echiichthys; species Echiichthys vipera. The sequence goes on along the minus strand of NC_139844.1, from coordinate 8,663,909 downwards.
TTCTTTTTTATTAATATCACACACAGCAATAGACTCACTTCAATTCTATGTTTGCAACACAGGTTAGGGTTTTAGATCACATTTTAAAATATCTATTTGCAGCGCACTTTACATGGAAGTGTTTTTTATGTCTTTTTGCTGCTAATGTACACTTTGTTATTTGTTAATAATATGAAGTACATGTATATCTGCGTTCATTTGTTACCTTTTTTAACAAAGCTAAATGTTTATGTCAAGCCTGATGCCTTCACTCACATGGCAAGTTATACGCTTCATTCATTCAACAGTAGGACCGGATCGGTATCAGGTATCGGGCCATGCGCTCAGCCCAGGTATTGGTATCAGATTGGATCGGAAAAAACTGGATCAGTGCATCTCTAGAAACATTATGATGTCAAAGTGAAGTTGACCTTTGACCTTACTGCTGTACCTAAAGCGCAATTTGAACTGAACCATGACTTTGAACCCTAAATAGTGACTATTATTGAATGGCTTTCCTGTAGCAAAATAAACTGTGAAATACATTTTAGCTCATAGCAGGATTAGCAAAACTACCTTCATATCCTGGTATGTTTTTTTTTTACACTCACCAAATGAAGCCATCTCTGTCCCCTCTGGAAAAGGTGGAACAGTCTGGTTGCCGTTCACATCGTGTTTGGCTGCACAAGAAACAGAGACAGACTGAGAGGTTATGAACATTAAAGTCATAGGGGGAAATGAAAAATTAAATGGCATGAACATGGCACCTGAGTTTTATGAACAAGTACAAACTGACGTAATCACACAATGCGTGAATCAAAACAAAAACGGATCTGGTCCGCAGTCGTAGTGGCCGATGTTGACTGCTGTCCTCTCTCACATCTCAGTGTAACTGTCTCACACACTTCTTGTCGGCGCGTAACCACAATGCTCCGATTACGTTCTTCTTTGTGTTCTTCTGCATCGCTTCTCAAAACAAAAGGTTGACACAGAAAACCGACAATTCAACAGCGAATGGACAGACAAGTATTTCTTCATTACTGTCGCTGTGAAGCCCATGTGTTTATTCTGCAGCAAGTGTATATTGGGGTGAGGCAAAATCATAATTGGTAAAGTAACTAGTAACTTAAGTTATCAGATAAATGTAGTGGAGTAAAAAGTAGAATTTTTTCCACTGAGGTGTGGTGGAGTAGAAGTATAAATCGAAAAAAAAAATACTCAAGTAAAAAACAAGACCCTCAAACTTGTACTTTAAGATAAATATACCATGATATAGGTTAATACCGTTACGCTTCAAAATGATACAGTGGTACACATTTTAGACCACACGTACAGCCCAATTTGTAGGTGTCAAAAGTGTTTTGAAACAGCAGGAAGGAATCTCAGGAAACCTATTTTTCTGTTTAATAAGGAAAATAAGTGTAAGAATAAGTCTCTGCTTGACAGTTTGTGAGTATATCTATGTTAATTAGCATAAAAAAATCGAATACATCTGAGGGGAGGGATGCCAACGCACACACTTGGGTGAATATATCTACAATTGCCAGTTGCTGGGCTGATGGTGGCACCATTTTGGAAAATTTTAACATAACGCCCACTCCTAACACACACAGACACACTCACACACACTGACCCACTTAAACATAGGCGAGCGGCTCTGCATAACTCCATAGCAGCTGCATTCACTCCAATCAACACAGAGCCAGAGGTGCATGAGGATTCATTTGAGGCCACCCAGCCACCTGGCTGAGCTAACACGCATTAGCGTTAGCATGCCACGGGCTGTGTGTGTGTGTGTGTGTGTGTGTGTGTGTGTGTGTGTGTGTGTGTGTGTTTACAGATGGCTCCCTGTACAATACTGTGGGGGATGGAGATGGATTAAAATAAATGGGATGGGGTAGAATGAGGATGAACCCAACATCTGGACTCCCTCCTTCTCTCTCTAACACACACACACGCACACGCGCACACACACACACACGCACACGCACACGCGCACACGCACACACATGCGCGCACACACGCACACACATGCGCGCGCGCACACACACACACACACACACGCGCACACGCACACACATGCGCGCGCGCACACACACACACACACACACACACACACACACACACACACACACACACACACACACACACACACACACACACACACACACACACACACACACACACACACACACACACACACACACACACACACACACACACACACACACACACACACACACACACACACACACACACACACACACACCATGCATGGAAGCATAATTGTTGTGTGGGGCAACATGCCTATAGACAAAAACAGCCAGATGGATACTGCCAACCAATCAGTAGCCCCCCAAACACACTCACACAACAAAGCCTGATTGGTGAGTCAGACTTCATCTTGTCAATCAGTATAGATTCTGCAATCTCTATTCACTGATTATTTTCTCTCTCTCTCTCTCTCTGTTTCTCTCGTCCTTGTTTGTCTGATTACCGGAGGAGCCTTTCAGCTGAAAGGTGTCAGTCCCACTGTCTGACAGACGTTTTCAGAGACTCATTCTCTTCTTCCTCTACATTCGGAGGGAGGAACATTTATTTGGAGCGCTGTGGCCATTTTCCCATCTTGATCGGTGCAGCAGCTCCTCACCTCCGGTCCCTTTACAGTCCATACTGTTCATTTAGCTTCAGTATTCCTGCTGTTATTGCCGTCAGGGAGAACACTAGGGCTGGACCATATGATCCAAAATCTTTTTATCCCGATCGTTTCATATCTTGATAACGATGTATATCACAATATAGCATGTTTTCTGGTAATTGAAAGTGAAATAACCACATGGTAAAGCCTATTTTTGTTTACCCCTGTGTTGTGTATGTTTAATTAAATATATGGAACAAATGACAATTGTCATCTAATTAAAAAATTTAGTGCAAAATATGTATAAACAAAATATTTCACATCAGATTTTCTATTGAAAATTTGAGTCAGTGCGTGCTTGTTATTGTCAATTTATTGAAATATGATTTCATCACGATACGATTCCATTTAAAGAAAATAAAATATCATATCGAGGTGCGGCTGGTGAGTGGTTAGAGCAGTCACCCCATGTTAAGAGGCTGAAGGTCTCCCCCTCTCTCTCTCCCCCCTTTTCCTGTCTGTCCTATATAATAAAGGCTTGAAAACTAAAGCTTGAATTATCTAGCGCTGCAACGGTTAGTCAACTAATCGATTAGTTGTCAACTTTAATCTTACATGCCAACTATTTTGATAATCAATAGAATTATGCTGTAGATATGTTTAAATAATTGTCATATACCGTTTTTATGCTAAATATGTGAGGGACTATTTTGTTAAGGAGCATCAATCGTGTTTCTTATTAAAAGTATTTTTAAAAAGAGTGTCTTCCTCCTCCTCCTGCCTCATTATCCTGTGTGTGCGTTAGTAATGGCTGCCTTCAGGGACCAGTGAAGGCATGTTCCTTACTGGCTACAGACACATGCACACATGATCACACACACACTGAGGGATAAACAATTTAAATGTAAATGTCAGTGAGGAAAGACAATAAGTCCAGACAGAATACTAATGAGCCTTATGAGTTTGAGTGTGAGTGTGTGTGTGAGTGTGTGGTTTCTGTTATTTAAGATGTAAAATAGCTCTATAGCTTAGGGTCTCTACACCTCCTGCAAAACCTGGAAAAAAACTTTTCCAGTCATGGAAAATGTGAGGAAAATATGGCGATGGCTGTGACACATCTCATTAGCCTGAATGCATCTACGTATCTATGGTTTGATCTCCCCAAAAACAGAAATAAGAAACGAATCTCACCGTTCTCCCTTCTGCAGTTTCGTCTTACATAGTGACAGTGGCAACTGGTGAATAAAGTAAACATACTCTAAAAATAGGCTAAGACGATGGATAAATCATTTCCACAACGCAAAAAAGAAAGAGATAGAAAATGAATACTCGTTCATTAATATTCTCAAGTTATCTCTTCCTTCACACACATACACGCACACAGTCTGTATATACAGAGGTATTTTTCTGGAAAGTAATTATTCCATACAGCACTCTTTTGAAATGCCTGTTCTCGTGGTCGCCTCTATCTCACTGGGAATGATACGCTTCTTGTTGATTAATTGAATTCATATTCTTGTGTGAGGTCGAAAGCAAACAGTCTGTGTGTGTGTGTGTGTGTGTGTGTGAGAGAGAGAGAGAGAGAGACAGCGAGAGAGAGAGACAGAGAGAGAGAGAGAGAGAGACTCAAGACTATGGGTTGCTTGTACTTTCACAACATTGTTGTTAATTGTGCATTGCCACAGAAATTGAGGATGTGCTTAATAGCGATATCTAAAAATATCTTTTGGTTTCCATGAGCAGAATGATGTTTGTTTCAAATATATGAAGGACGGTTTCTGACTGGTTTGCACTGAACAAGGTTAGAAAGCACTTCAGGACACTTCACATCAAACAGCTAGCCACTTCATTTTAGGTACAAATGTGTGTGCGTGTGACCAGCCTGCCTCCCAGTCTCCGAAATCCTGTCACAATAATAAGCCTGATCACAGAATCGGCCTATATCCATGGTGACATCTGTGACACACACACACACACACACACACACACACACACACACACACACACACACACACACACACACACACACACACACACACACACACACACACACACACACACACACACACACACACACACACACACACACACACACACACACACACACACACAGTTAGTTATTAGTGCTGCTCTATTTCAGCTCAGGCCCTACATGCGTGTGTGAAGGCAGGCAGAGCTGCCCCAGAATCAGCCAATCAGCAAGTCCTTTCATCACGTACCATCATCACTTTTTAATTTTTCTGCAGTGAAACCTTAGTAAAACGATAAAATATACAAGATAAAAGTAAAAAAATAACATTAAGATTGACTTGGCGTGTTGATGACGTTTTTTCATGCGGCTTGTGGTCAACAGCAGAAGAAAACAAACGGTGAAGAAAAACGGTGGTTCCAGCTTGGTGTACTCGCATCATGTCCCGCCTCCTGCACGCTCTACCAAGGCGCCATTAAATGAGACAGTGAATGTTCTCATTTGTCCAGGTCATCGTTATCCCCAAAGCAATTTCAGTCAAAAGCAACTGGACTTGGTTATCTGTCTTTTCTCCTATGTGGCTGGGGTATCAGAGAAACTCAGGAGGAAACACTGTATCCCTGTGTATTTCAAACCCAGTAACACACTCCGACAGATACTAGTACATCCCAAGGACAGAACACCACACACCCACAAAAGCAATCTGGTTTATGCTGTCCAACGCAACGAGGAATGCAAAGATCTCTACATTGGAGAAACAAAACAACCACTGCATAAATACATGGCCCAACACAGGACAGCTCACTCCTCAGGCCTGGACTCCGCGGTCCACTTACATCTCAAGGAGAAAGCCCACTCCTTTGATGACAACAATGTCCACATCCTGGACAGAGAGGACAGATGGTTTGAAAGAGGAGTAAAAGAAGCCATTTATGCAAAAGTAGAGAAACCATCGCTAAACAGAGCAGGAGGTCAGTGACACCACTTATCTCCAATTTACAATGCTGCCCTTTCATCCCTTCCCAGGAGATTCAACAATCTAACCTCAAAGAACAACTGTTCACAAATGTCATCGTTAAGACTCAATAGAGCACTAACTAATCGAAAACCAACTTCCGACCAAGGACTGTCACTCCAACAACGTTTTTTGGCACTTGGAGCACAAAGGGTTCCAGTGACATCATAAGCCTTGTGAAAGGTTAAATACCTGGATCTCCACACCAGTTAGTTGGACCAGTCCCAGCCTGGTCAGATGCATACATGGCCAGATGAAGCCTCTTGGATGAGAGGTGAAAATGTTTTAGGCAAATAACAAAGTCCAGTTGCTTTAGACTGAAATTGCTTTGGGGATCACCAAAACAAAAAGAGTATTTCCAGTGAGTAAGAACGTGAACGTCTCCTGTTGCTGAATGCAGGAAAGAGAGCCTCTGTATCACTGCAAGGATTTCAGTCCTATGAACTTGCAATTCCCCTCCCCCCCCACTGGGGAAGTCTGATCACAACCTGGTTCACCTAGAGCCACTGTATACCCCCATGGTCCAAAAACAGCCGGTGATAACTCCTACCATCAGGAGGAGGTTGCTGATCAACCCGCACTCCCCGTGTCTGCATTGGTTTTCTCCGGGTTCTCCGGTTTCCTCCCACAATCCAAAGACATGCACGTGATTACTCTAAGAATTGCCTGTAGGTGTGAATGGTTGTCTGTCTCTGTTTGTCTCTATGTGCCCTGTGATAGACTGGCGTCCTGTCCAGGGTGTACCCCGCCTCACGCCCGATGTCAGCTGGGATCGCCCCCCCCCCGCGACCCCGACCCCGGGATAAGCGGTTGAAGATGAATGAAAAATAAAATAACAATAAAACAATAATAATACATTTATATAGCACTTTTCCAGATGCTCAAAGATGCTTTCACAATAGCAACTAAATCAAACCAAACTGAACAGAACAAAACAAAACAAAAAAAAGAAAGAAAGAATTTTAAAGGTTAAAAGCAAGAGTGAAAAGGTAAGTTTTGAGGGGCGTCTTTAAAGCGCAAGAAAATTCAATATTTTCATCCATCTGTTAAATGTTTTAAACCAGGTTCAGCAAATGCATGGTGCTTCCCAGAGACCAGACCTGGGCCTCACCACGCTGCCCCGGAGAGGAGCTACAACCCCGGAGTTGACGTCCAGGCCTCCCCCTTCTTCTTCTCAGCTCCAGACCTGACAGTGATGAATGAAACACTGCAGCTAATGTCTGGCTAGGGGATATTGAAGAGTGCACACACACACACACACACACACACTGACACACACTGACACACACACACACACACACACACACACACACACACACACACACACACACACACACACACACACACACACACACACACACACACACACACACACACACACACACACACACACACACACACACACACACACACACACACACACACACACACACACACACACACAAAATTGCCACAAACTGCACTGCAATTAAATCTACAAAGTAACCTTCCCCCACCCTCTCCTCCTCCTGTGTCTCTCTCTGATTGCCTGGTTTCTTCATCTTCCTCCTGTTCCCCCCTTCTCTTATCAGCCTCCCTTTACATCTACGTCCTCCACCCATCTCCCTACCTCTCTCTTTCCATTTCTTTCTCTCCCTCCCTCTATCTGAGCCCCTCAATCAGCTGCTCTGATTGCCATCATCGTTTTTATTACTGCCCATCATTACAGCCATCAGTGTTATCCTCATTGTTCTTGCTGCTGACAGCCTTCTGCGCTCGTCTCACAAACACACAGAAAAATCTCAAGGAAGCCGTGTACTTTGTTGAATATTTTAAAAGGTTTTATGTTAGAAAAACAAACTGCCTCGTGGGCTTCAATGGGCTTTGGACACAATAGCCAAGGTTGTAGTTAAGGAGATGCTTCTGGAAAATGATGAAGGTTGTACATACTGGATTTATATTGAAAGTTTAATCAATCCAACTATTTATCTTCAACTCAATGCTTTATATGGAAAACCTTGTTGGTGTTCTTTTTCTCGTGCCTTTTGAGATGACTGCTTTCGGGTCTCTTCTTTACAAAACAGTTACACCGTTTGGTCGGGTTTTCCACGGGTTCACTCTACATCACATCCCAAATCTTGACCCCTTAAAGACTTACTTGAATTACTTCAAAGTATCAATTATAATCTTACTTGACGTTTTTTACTAGTGCATTCCAGTTTGTTGAAATAAATAATGAAGATTTTCTGTTTTCATTGCAACACTAACTCACTCATCACTCATCTTCAACCACTTATCTGGGGTCGGGTCGCGGGGGCAGCAGCTTTAGCAGGGAACCCCAAACGTCCCTTTCCCGGGCCACATTAACCAGCTCCAACTGGGGGATCCCGAGGCGTTCCCAGGCCAGTGTGGATATATAATCTCCCAACCTGGTTCTGGGTCTTCCCCGAGGCCTCCTTGCAGCTTGACACGCCTGGAACACCTCCCTAGGGAGGCGCCCACCTCAACTGAACCACCTCAACTGGCTGCGTTCAACGCAAAGGAGCAGTGGTTCTACTCCGAATTCCTCACGGATAGCTGAACTTCTCACCCTATCTCTAAGGGAGACTTCTCCGGCCAAACTCACGCTCCATCGTCCCCTCACTCGTGAACATGATCCCGAGGAACTTGAAATCCTTCACTTGGGGTAAGGACCCATTCCCTACCTGGAGTAAGCAATTCCCCGGTTTCCTGCTGAGAGCCATGGACTCAGATTTAGAGGTGCTGATCCTCATCCCAGCCGTTTCACACTCGGCTGCGAACCGATCCAGTGAGTGCGGAAGGTCACTGACCGACGATGCCATCAGGACCACATCATCTGCAAAAAGCAGAGACGAGATCCTCAGCCCACTGAACTGCAACCCCTCCCCACCAAGACTACGCCTCGATATCCTGTCCATGAAAATCACGAACAGGCTTGGTGACAAAGTGCACCCCTGGCGGAGGCCAACCCCCATCCGGAACGAATCCGACTTACTGCAGAGGATCCGGACACAGCTCTCGCTTTGGGTGTACAGAGATTGGAACATGATTTTTTTTAATATAACAAAACATCTTTTGAGCCAGAACCTGAAGCATCTACTGCAGTAACTAAAAAACAGCTGCCTGGGTCCAGACCTTTGAATATGCGGTTTATTTTTTTAATTTTTAAAAAATTATTCCTTTGGCACCTTTATTTCTGATAGTGCAGATGGAGATTTACAGGAAATGGGAGAGAGAAAGAGGGGGGTGACACACAGCAAAGGGCAACAGGTCGGAGTTGAACCTGGGCTGCTGCGGCAAGGACCTTAAGGCTCTGTATATGGGGCGCCCGCTCCAACCACTGGGCCACTAAGTGGCCCTGAAACTGCAGTTTCTTAGGGCGCGCTCACACTGTCCTTCCGCACCGCGACCCGGGCTTTAGTGTACTTGTCCCCCCTCCCTCTCCCCCCGCGCCCCAGCCCCGGTTTTACTCACACTGCCTGGGCCTCGGCCAATGCTTCTTGCTGTCCATACATCATCACGCCGTAACACGTCACACGCATTGATCGCGTGTGTGTGGCTTTGTTTACAAATCTTTCCGTAGACCTCGGAGTTTTTGTGCGTCTTGTCAACTGTTTTTGAATATTTTCATCCGATCAAATCTACAGTAAACACTCCACCTCCGCATCACACCAACGTGAACCTTTCACCGCCATTGTTGTTGTTGTTAAATGTCCGCGCATGGTCCGTCCTTCTATTTTCTATGTCCGAACAGGCGCACATACTGCTACCGCCGTAGGGCTCGTGCTCGTGCTCGTACACGTGCGCACGCTCGTGCTCGTACATGTGCAAATGGCTCTGGTAAAGCCCACCTTTTTCAAGCGGGCCGTGGGCGGCCCGCTGTCCGCAGTTATGCGCGGAGCGGGTGCACTCACACTGCTTAAAGGTACTAGGCGCCCTTAAATTACAAAACAACTGAGCCAATAAGGGCCGCAGGTGGTACCTTTACACAACAGGGGCGTGACCAAGCCCCCACCAAAGCGACTTCCCTGTTGATCCAATAAGGAAGTGCCAAAAATGTCAGTTCTCCGAGTGTCCACCAGGGGCAGGTTTCATAATAGAGCAGTTTCTCATTGACCCCCATGTTAAACAGGCCGTTTTCACAGCATAATTAAACCTATTCAAGGCCTGGTCAAGATGGCGACTCCCATAGGCGAGGACGATTGGATCAAGTTGAGACGCTACATCCATTTTTTATACAGTCTATGGCCGCATGGCCGCAACAAAAAAACAACATGCAAATTCAGAATGCTCGCCTACGAATATTGATACTAGTGATATGCTCGGCCTGCCAGATCGGCTCACAGGTTACATAGTCTAGGGCTTTTATTATGAAAGGTAAGAAAGGAAAGAGTGAATGAGCTGTCTTTGCAAAGATGAAATGAGTAAAGTTTGCCGCCTTGAGTCAGCCTACGGAGCTTCTGTGTTGTTGTTTTATAGTTGTTGTGACTTAATTTGCGGTGCAAAAGCTCAGAAAAAATTCACCCTGTTCCAAAAAGCAATATGCGCTTTGTTGCCGCATAATAATCACATTCTGTGTGGAAGTACAAATGACAAAAACAGTTGAAGAAATATATTGACAGTCAAAATAATGGCTCAAAAACTATTTATTTTCCTTAATCATTTTTTGTTTGTCTGTGTGCAATTCTGGGAATATCAATCAAACTGGTGATGGATTATTCATTTTAAGAATGGCTTTCATCTTCAAATAAATATTCATTTATTACAGGAAACGTTATTATTATCATTATTATACAATTAACCACATACAGTGGTTAATTAAACACTTAATCACTTTATCACTGTGGACTAAGACTATGTTATGCTAGGAATTAATTTGATTTAATTATTAAGAAATGTACCAATTAGACAGTTTCCCTTTATTTAGAGCAAACTTAAATAGTTCTTCACAGAAAATACTTGCGAATGTCAAGTGGCTGGAAGAAGACACTGTGATAGAGTCTTTTTCTGGTCACACAGGTCAAATGTCGTAATAATATTGAATTGTTACGGAACACTTTCTTCACCTTATAAATGCAGGCGTTTCCTGCTTCTTTTCTACCTTTCTTCATCTTCTCTAAACCTTTGAAACACTTGATTGACAGCTATATTTGTGGTTAGAGGGGTGGTCGGGGTGTATGTGTGTGTGTGTGCGTGTGTGTGCGCAACTCGATCAATCACTCAGAGCCATTAGTAGTGAGTCAGTGTGTGTGTGCGTGTTTGTGGTGTAGGATGATGGGGTGCAGCACTTAATGCACTTTAAAGATGGATGGTAAATGGTAAATGGACTTGTACTTATATAGCACCTTTCTAGTCTGACTACTCAAGGCGCTTTTTACACTACTTCACATACACCCATTCACACAGACATTCACAATGATGGCAGTGGATAGCTACATACCATCAAATCTAATCTGACCATTCACACCACATTCACACACCCATGCTCAGCACAGGGAGCAATACAGGGTTCAGTGTCTTGCTCAAGAACAATTAGACATGCAGACCGGAGGAGCCGGGGATTGAATCCCCGATCTTTCGAATGGAGGACGACCCACTCTCACTCTGAGCCGCAGACGTCATGGTGGACAGATTGGACCCTTTTGGACATGGAAACAATAAGACTGTTGTGTACATCTATATATTAAAGTAATGACTTACATTTGACATTAACGTGCTGTAAGTCTGGAAAATGTTGATGTTGACTATTAGAAGTAATAATATTAGTAATACTAATTTAACAAATGATGGGAGTTTTTTTTTTAATGCAACATGTGCAACACCAATATAATGATATTTTGCTCAACATCATACGTACGTTGTACATTATTATCTCTTGGTTCCTGTGTTTAACGCTAAAACTACAGCTAACACTAAAGACATGTTGACTTTCTATGTTTACTTTGGTGTTTTAAAGGGTTAGTTCATACCTACCAAAAGTCACACAATTACACAAACGAACCGTTCGAAGCAGCGAAGGAGAGATAAAATGACTGTTTTTGTCAATGGAGTCTGGTGGCCTTGAAGAGGGCCAGGCTGACCTCAATCATTCGGCGTATGCTGCGTGTAAGGAGGCAGGTTGATTTGGAGGACGGGTCCCAAAATTCAGGACTTTCACCCCGGGGGATTGGAATTCGTGTCCCGGAAGTACTAAGCCAAACCACAATATTTTCTCTAATCCTAACCAAATTGCTTTTATGCCTAAACTTAACTTACACCTTTTGTTTGTCTGAACATAATTGTCCGGGTCACTCTTTCACGGAATTTAGTGTGTGTTAGGATGGATGCCTTTTTCTGCTCAACATGTACTGCAAACCAAATAAATAACCTGAACCTGAGAACATCATATTTCGTAAGCTTTGGGAATTTTTGTGCACAATATCATGACGCCAATATATTATTTGCACATCCTGCACAAGCTATTTTTGTTTAACTGTTAAAGTGTACATATCTGTTTCATATGTATGAACTACATTACTAAGCTTTATTGTTTATTTATTTGTAATTATTATTGTGCACGTTGAATTCTAAAGCAATACACTCCTTTCTGATTCTAATTTCTGATTATATCATATGAACCTGTTGATGAGAATACGTTGAGAGCACAGATGGATATAGCGGCTTCCGATCCCCCTGTGTAAAGTTAAACAGTGCTGTCTAACAGTGAGGTAAAGCAGTGAAAATATTCTTTGGTTAAAGCATTCACTTAAACTGATACTGATTTTTTTAGGCGGTTAAAACATCTACTGTAGTAACACACTGACTATGGATAAGTGCCTCATAGAACCACACTTGAAAAACCTGAACTATCCCTTTAAGAATCAGAATCAGAATCAGAAATACTTCAATAATCTCTGGGGGACATTGTTTTTGTTTCAAACACCAGCTATACAAACAACATATTTAACAACAACAAAAATATAAAACAGTATATACACTCACCGGCCACTTTATTAGGTACACCTGTTCAACTGCTCATTAAAGCAAATTTCTAATCAGCCAATCACATTGCAGCAACCACATGCATTAAGGCATGTAGACATGGTGGAGAGGATGTGCTGCAGTTCAAAGGGAGCATCAGAACGGGAAAGAAAGGTGATTGAAGTGACTTTGAACGTGGCATGGTTGTTGGTGCCAGACGGGCTGCACTGAGTATTTCACAAACTGCTGATCTACTGGGATTTGCACGCACAACCATCTCTAGGGTTTACAGAGAATGCTCCCAAAAATATATATCCAGTGAGCGGCAGTTCTGTGGGCGCAAATGCCTTGTTGATATATTGTTGATATATATTGTTGATATATGTACTGTATATATATATAAAAAACATCAAAATTACAATGGTAATGTATATACATGTCAAAAGTACTGTGATAACGTGCAAAGTAAAGTAGAAATGTGCAAAGAACAGATTGTTTATGATTGAGTCTGTATTTAACCCCTCAGTCTCCCTCATCTGTTGTGTCTCTCACATTCTCCCCCTCAAACGCCCTTCATTTTGCCCCTCAAGGTTATCAGGCCACCGTGTAAACAACAAAGAGCGCTGCTGATGGACTCACACTCACACACACACACTTTCACTCGCTGGCATCCCTCTGTGTTGTCGCGGTAACGGCTGTGACTAGGGTAAGATGGATTGAGTGGCGCCTGAACCTGATAACGCTGCAGAGTGGCTTAACGTGTACAAGAGACATGATGCTCAGACTGATACGAGTTTATGACGGCAGCTTCACCTGGATTCACCTGAACGTCTGTGTATCTGATCAACTACGTGGTCACAAGTATGTGGACACCACAGCGTTACACCCATATGAACAGAGGTGCAGTGAAAATGTTGGATATGTAAAAGTATTAATAGAAAATGTACTGTACCCTGTTACTTTTATACAATTATATCTTTAATTATTATTACTCATGCATTAATGAAAATAAAAGTTAGATTTAACTGTTGTAGTTAGTTAAGCTCACAAACAGATCCTAAATGACCACAAGTATACAGAAAACGACCACAAAGAGACAAAAAATGACTGTAGGGAATATCGGACATTGTAACATTATATATCTGACAGAAAATAAAGAGTTATCACAAAAGTACGCGATAACACCTCCATTACCACGAAAATAGGGTAAACTCCAATCATGCCGTATAACTGAAAGCTCCAGAATATCAGATACTCAAGGGACCATCCCAAAAAATGTATTTTTCGGACTGCAGTAGTTCTCGGCTTGTAACCGTAGGGTCGCCGGTTCGAGTCCCTGTGTGGACCATGAATGAGTGTGGACTGGTGGCTGGAGAGGTGCCAGTTCATCTCCTGGACACTGCCGAGGTGCTGTTGAGCAAGGCACCAAACCCCCAACTGCTCAGGGCGCCGATCCTCTTTTACTAAACACATAACTCTAAGGATTGTTTTAATGCCACCACTAGATATTTAATATTTCGTAGTCCACTCCTACTTTTCCTGCTGCTTCTGAGGTACAGAAACAAAATAGAAAAATGAATCGTCCAATTAAAAACAATCAAACAGTTCTTTTATCTTTACCGACTAAAGCTACAGTGCTGGACTGCAGCTGGAGCAGTTAATAGGGAGAGAATCAAATCAGCTGGCCGCAGGGTTTCTGGCTTCAACTGAGCTGCTGCGTTGCCAAGAAACAACTCTGTTTTTTAAACAAACTTGATATCTTATTAGCATAATATCACTCCTGATATTTATGTCAAATATTCCCTGGTAGAAAATGACACGTTCCACAACAGCGAGCTGCAATAATAATGATTTACACCCACAAGTACACCTGCTAATTAAAAGAGCAGCTGCTGGATGTCAGAACGCATCTGCATTAAGATGTGATGAGCATGACATTAACTTCTTCATTAGGTTTTTATTTCCATCTGTGTGTGTCTGTATGAAGGGAGAGAGGTTGAGAGGCAACATCGGAATTAGCTTTATCAATCTGATATGATTAACCAGTGAAAAAATGTTCAATTCCAGCCCCTATGAGATCAAAACATAGGAATTATTACATTATTCTGCAGTCAGAAGAGGCAACTAAGGCATGTAAAGGGACATCTACTCTTTTATTGCATTAATTCAGACATAACACACTTTGTGTGATTACTGAATCTAATAAGAAAGAGCATCAACAGGTGTGTCTTTGCAGGTCAGCGGTGTTTATGTCGGACAGTTTGGGAATAGAAAGGCGTTTAAAAGTAGAGATGAAACAATTACAAGATCAATTGAGGATTCAACTTTTTTCCTGCACATATGCCAAACAATTGCAGATTCCGGCTTCTCAAATGCGCTGATTTATGGCTTTAGTCTTTGTCATAAATGACAGCAAAGAACTTATGTTTGGGTTTTGGACTGTTGGTCAGCTAAAACAAGCAATTTGAAGAAAGCACCTTGGACTCTGGGAACTTCTGACGGATCAACTAAACTATTTCCTAGACAAAATGATTCATTGATTAATTGATAAGCAAATCTCAAAGTGGATCGATATTGAAAAAATATTGATAACTGCAGCCGTAGTTGAAAGCCTTTTTATATATAATTAAAGTCTGTGCATGGCTTTACTCACTACTTGTATGTCCAATATCCTGACAGATATTATATATTATATGTACAGTTGGCAAAGTTAAATAACTGAAGCATTTTAAAGTAGCAAACTTAAGTTTTAAAAACATTATTTATGCTCTATGATGCATTATCCATCTATGATCAATAAAAAGGCCCAGACCAACTACGAAACGGACCCTGTGGTGAGATCATAGCGTCAGCTGCTATTTCCAAGATCAATGGATGAACTTCAATCTTAACTTTTCGGACAACATGCAAGACAACTCCTTAAAGAGGAAAGTAACACAACACCCCCGGAAATCTGGTCATTGCTCAACCTCCAGTGGTTAACGGGATATTTTGGGTAATTTGAAGTGGGGTTGTACGAGGTATTAGCGACAGTCAGTGTTCCTGAGCAAAGCTGGAAATCAGGTGGCGTAGCATGAGAGCGCTTAACTCTGCGTAGGGAGGAGTGTCGAGGGGATGGATGTGTCCCAAAACACAGGACTTTCACCAAGTGCAAAGACATACCACACCTTTTTATGTAATCCTAACCACGGTGTTCTGATACTGGTGCAGTCCACTTCCGATTTCCAGTTCACAGCGTTAAATAGGACTACATATTTCATAAGATATCTTACGAACCTGTTTGATGGGAATATGATTAAGTTCACCAAATAAAAAACGCAGATAACTAAGATAATCAATGTCAGTGTCTATTCATGCTATGTTTAGAATATTTTCACTACTTTACCTTACTGCAGGTAAGACCTTTCCTCTGGGACTACATTGTTATCAACTGTAGAACTTCCGTACTGCTACCCATAAACTGGCCAGGGAAAGTGGCGAAAGTATTCTCATTCAGTATCCACGAATAGTTCAACAATCCTTATGAAACATGAAGTTCTGTTTAGATTATCTTAGGTGCCAACTGTTGATTAAGATCGTAAAGACAATCTATAATAATGGAAGGACAAAAGATCGGCTTCTAGTATCGGCGTTGGTGGCTGGATGATGTACAAGATAAAGCAGTTACATTAGTCACAATCATCATCATGACTTCACAGTGGCATACCAACAGTGCGATAACATTAGTCATGTTTATATCACAGGACAAAAGAGCAGTGTAATGTTTATATCACAAGACAAACAGTGAATCATGCTTATGCCGAGATGCACAATATCTCTGTGTATCCAGAGGTGGACATGCTGCAAGTCCTGATATAAAACTTCTGCGTGGCGGGGAGAAGGAGAAGAATGCGTTTGTCCTGTGTTGTAAAGCCCACAACATGTCAATTGTAATTACTGTCACACCACTGCAGGTAATACACTGACTATTGATCACTACCTCAAACAATCCCACTTCAAAATACGCAAATTATCCCTTTAACATGTCACCTTTCTGCAGTGATTTACAGGTGTACTCCAGAACGACGTGACATCACAGTTGGGTGCAGCTACAGGTGCGATTTAGGACCACAACTACTTTTTCTAAGACTGACCTTAGATTTCAGTCGCATCGTTCATCCTGTTTGCTCAGTTCTGAATCTGAAAAACCATCAGATTGAATACCAACTGATATTCACGGGGTGAAACAATAAGGAAACGCCTGCTGTGGTCTTTAGTTAATGTCTTCTGGCCCGACTTGGCCTGCTTCACATCCTCTGGGTCAGTTTCCAGAAAAAACAATCGATTACATTAACAAAAAACACTCCGCGTTTTAAGTCACATAAAGATTTTGCAGTTAAATTGACACGAAACCATTCTACCAAAACGCTTTAACAACTATCCAGTCGATTTGGTCAAACACGTTCAACAAGTATTCACACACAAACCTCCTGCCTGGCGCGTTGGTTGGCCTTCCTCTGGCTGCTAGTGGAGTCTTTGAGGTCAAACATCCGTTCTCCGTTTCGCAGACATTGTTTAGTTCTTCAGAAACATACAAATACTTTCATGGCCGTTGAAATTATGAGTCGACTTGTCGGTTGTTGCGGTCCCGCTACACTTTGTTTAAAAAACCCGGTCGGGTCCGATGGCTCGGACGCCGAATATCGTTCAAAAAGAGAAGATCTCTTGTTTTGTTATTTTGGTTCCCATTGCCCTTTCAGAAGCTGAGTTTTCAGTCGTTTGAAAGTACTTTTCTCCGTCTCGTCTTTTTCGGAGCCGAGCTTGTCCCAATCCACCACCACCACCACAGCCGCCGCCGCCACCACCACGCCTGGACTTTTCCTGATTTCCTCTGGCGCTGCAGCCCTGAGCCAGACGGACAAAGGAGGGGAAGCCCTGCCAAGTCTCTCCACTGCAGGCATGGCTTGCCCCTTTTTCCTTTCTGCACCGTCGCTCTTTCTTCGTCTCTCTCGATTTGTGGCGGCGTTCCCGGGGAAAATTTGGCGACGCTCCAGCATGTCTGCCACTCCATCTGAACCTTTCCATCCATTCCAGTCGTCCTATTTGCAGTGGACCCACCGCCCTCCTAACCCACATCCTCCTTCCTTCCTCCCCTCCAGTCAGAAAAAAATACTGAACACACTTTGGGTAAATCAATCCAAACTAAATTAAAAAATAAGACTCAAACATCCGACTTTGAACTCCACGTATCTTCCCATTTCTCTCTGTCCAACACTTCACCATGCAACCTTTACATATCCTACTTATTACTGTCATCTTTCTCTTTTTAAGTATAGAGGGTGGCGAGAGTGTGTGTGTGTGTGTGTTTGTGTGCGTGTGTGTCTTTTGTTCGTTGCCAGTGCGGATCTATTCATCATGTGCCAAGACTCAGCGCCCTCACTTGAAGTGAAGAGGGGGCAGGTTGGTGCCAAATGCCCCAACTGCCAACTTGGTGCTGCTGTCGGTCACACACACACACACACATACACACACACACACACACACACACACACACACACACACACACACACACACACACACACACTTTGTTTAGGTGATCTACACTTTAGAGAGACAATTTTCGTTAAAAACATAGAAATAAATAGATGCATGGATTATAAAAGCCAGTATTGATATTTATGAATAGAAACTGCTTTTAATTGACGATCAATGTCTTATCATATCATGACCTATATGTTGTCAATATGTCTTAATATTAAATACATATTTTTTAGATTAAGCTACACAGCAACATTTAAGATAAATATACTTATCTCCAACTTCAGCTGCAACATTAAAGGGATATTTATATGAATCTATCAATATTTAGAGTCTAATAATCTAAAATTCTGAATTGGCAATTATGCTAAATGAGTACTTTGTACTTTGAGTACTTTTAGATGCTGATACTTTTTACTTTTACTCCAGTAACCTTCTGAATGCAGGACTTTTGTTTGTAACCACAGAGTGTATAAAAAGTTTGTAACTGAGTATTTCTACCACAGCGTAGCAACTGCCACGCGCATGCGCCGTACGGTCTTCCTCAGCGCTGATAGTAGCAGCAGGTGCTAACTGCTACATCACTGCTTTTTTTAACTTTATTACATCTTTATAATGGATTTAACTCACGTCGTGCACGGAAGTCAACACCACAAACGTCCCGCCGAGATAACCACAGCACAGAGTAAACCAGCACAGCGGTTCGTTATATAACGTCAGTGTGTCTTAAAGTTAAACCATGTCACCTAATAACGCTTATATGTTAAAGCTAGCTTACCGGAGACTTTGATGGCATCAGCCCGTCCGGGCAGTGCTGTTTCTGGGGTCGGCATCTGGGATTTAGCGGCAATATCTCCCATTTTACTGTTGACAAAGTGACGCCAAACCAGACGGAGTCTCGAGGCGGAGACCATGGATCCAACAGGACGCAGAGAGGGCTCAGCCAGCTACATAACTTACCAAACAAAGCTTGTGTAACATCAGGCTGTCCACGTGTTACCCAACCCTGACCACACAAGGAGCACTAAACATGGCCCCAGCCTCAATAAACAAATAAATTAATTAATGTATATAAATAGATACAGGCATAAATAAGGCCATAGTTAAAGGGGACATCCTACGTAATTAACATGGACAGAAATACATAAGTAATAAATGTAAAGCATGTATTTCTTTATTCCTGTATTTACTGATACATCTATTTATGCATTTATTTATTTATTTATTGAGACTTCAGTCATGTTTAGTCCTCCATAACCACAAATAAAAAAATATAAGCATAGTTAAATGGGACATCCTCATCATTAACATATGGACACAGAAATAAATATGTAAATAAATGTACGGAAACTAAAATATAGAAATAAATGTAATTTATTATTTTTTTGTATATATTTATTTAAGAATGTATTTATTATTTTATGTATTTATACATTCATTTATTTGTTCCTGTATTTATTTATGCTGCAAAGTAATACCAAGGACATTAAGACACCAACTGTATTACAGAAAACACACCATTAATCAAGTGTTTTATCATGATTTATCATAGTTGTTATGTTGGGTTCAGGTGCTGGTGAGCGAGTCTGGTATCTGGAAAACTGCATTCAAATTACTTGTATTACCTTGAAAACACAATAAAAACATTTGTGGATGAGAGACACAAAGTATGAAATCCTTATTCATACTAGGCCCTGGAACCAAAGATACACATTCACCTCTTTTAATGTGGAATATTGATTACTTTATTTAATGTGGCTCAATTGTTAGTTTGACCTACAATCTCTATCACCATAATTTCATTACTCATCATGTCAGTTTGAGGCCTTTTGCTCTGCCCTATGTAAATGCCTTTAGTCTAATTACTTTAACTTAATCACGCTCATAATCAGGCATAACTTTATTACCAAGACATACATACAGAAACACGGATATAAAAGTGGAAGGAAAAACACTGGATTTGTTATTGAGTTGTCATTTTAGATGCAATCAAACCAGTTCCTCTTGTTTCCTTCTTACTTTTTGATAATGTTTCCGGTTCGCAGCATCCACTTAGATATTAATCATGACTGTTACATTTATATTACCGTAATGTGCTTAATGCAGAACTAAATGAAGTAGAAATGGGCTTTAATCTGGGAATCCATATGCATTAATGTTTCCATTTAAAACTGCTGTACACATATTTAAACTAAAACATCACTTAATGTTAAATTAGATGAATCAAACCATGTCATGGTAAAAAAAAATAGCAGTAAAATAAAACTATTGTGGGATAATGCAGTAATAACCTAAGTAAATAAGTCAAATACAGTGCAGTGTCAGTAAAAATTGCAGCGCAGACTTATACAGTTGATATAAATACAGATAAGGAGACCATGTTATAAATGTATAAATCCATTTGTATTGTTCGGACAGACCAGTAAAGCTTGTGTGCGGTTGACTGCAGAAAATGAGGCTCCTTGAGATGAAAGCCACTGATTATTTCATGGTTCGTGGCTGTAATGGTGCAGTCAAATGAGCGCACAACAGCCCCCCCACCAGTCTACTGGTTCCCAGTGTATACGCTGGGTGGGTGGGGAGACAGATGACGAGCCATATGGAAGAACCCAGGAGGAAACTGCTCATGTTGGGGAAAAAAATATTCATTTCAGCTTCTAATTGTGGCTGTATGAAGGTGAAAATCATCTATAATTCACAAGGTTTCACAATCCAGTAAATGGAGTACATGTAGTTTAATGTCTGCAGGGTTTTAAAGGGGCGGCGGTGGAATGTAACTCAGTACATATACTGTGCTTAAAGGGGTAGTTCAGGTTTTTTGAAGTGGGGTTGTATGAGGTGCTTACCCATAATCACTGTGTTACCTACAGTAGATGGAGGTCATCACACGCCCAGTTTGGAGAAGCAGACACATGAAGCTAAGAACACACTTTATTTTTGTACACTTTCATGCATATATATAAATATATATGTAATTTGTACATTTTCTGTTTGCAGTATTCCACTCACCTCCAGATAAAATATTTGCACTATTGTATATTTTCATCATATTTTTCTCAAAATTGTAATTCTACTATATTTTATATTCTGTAAATTTTCTGCTTATTTGAGTGTAATAGAAACTTGAATTTCCTTTGGGTTCAACAATCTATCTATCTGTCTATTTATCTATCCATCACATGTATTGCTGTGCACTGGGGCAACAGGGGGGAACTGCAGCTGCTCTCGTCAAAGCCACCAGACTCCATTTACAAAAACATTATTTTTACCTCACAGAACACAGGAGTTTCTGCTCTGTCACTAACCTGATCAATTAGTTTGTTTGTGTGATTGTGTGCCTTTGGTGTTTTAAATGGTGAGAAAATAACAAATCTATAGCAAACAAATGAGCCAATCAAGGCGGCAGTAGACCAGAAACTCTTGTGTTCTGTGCTTTTTTCAGTGGAGTCTGGTGGCTTTGACGAGAGCAGAGAAAAGCTTCAGTTCCTCCCTGTGTAAACTTAAACATGGCTGGCTGACAGCAATGTAAAGCTTTAGAAATATACTTAATATAGCGTTTACACTAGAGTTTTTTTATTTATTTCAGGCGGTCATTTTTTTCAGGTGTCTAAAATACATTTAATATTAACATACTTGTGGTATTTCCATTCTAATTTATACTTCTACTCCACTACATTTATATGACTCTTTGATGCACTTAAAACGAAATAAATGTTCTTATGAAGTAAGAAGACAAACGAGCATTGAGTCATATATAGACAGCATGGGCAAACGTATGTGGACACTCTTATCCTCCAACAATTATGTCTGGGTGTAATGTTCCTCCACATAGTTTTGACAATGACGCATTTTCTTTAGTTGTTCTATTTGTTGCTTTGTATAATATGATGTTTCCTGAAACCATCTAGATTAAATCACCATATTAACCACAGTTTAGTTTAAAGTCAGATGCATGTGCGGCTGGTTTGGTGAGACAGATGCCCTCACTCGTTCTTTCCTTCCCTCCATCCCCAGGACGAAAAGCAGAGGGAGGACAGAGCTGGAGCTGAGGAGGATGTAAAAAAAAAAAAAAAAACCTGGCTTCATCTGCCTCCCTCTCTTTCAGAGGACCACCCCCTCCCCTTCTCCTCTCTCCCTCTGACTGCGCCCAACTTCTCTCCCTTCATCCTTCCATTCGGCTACTGTATCCACCTCCTGACTGCACCCAGCACTCACAACAACCTGCTTTTGGAGGGGCTCGGGATATTGTTTGGCTCCGGCACTCTTCTGGGTTTGGACTATTTGTGCTTGAAGAGTTCTTCTGCAGAGAGAGAAAAAGAAAAAGCATTCTCTCGTTTTTTTATAGTCGGCAAAAGAAGAAGGACGGTCCGACCTCCGCATCCCCCCCAACCTCCATCTCTCCGCATCTTCAGCATCCCTGCGCGGACCTCCAGGGGAGAGCACCGGGCGGCGCACGCGAATCAAGCCGGTTTATCGCCTTCTATCAGCGGACGAACAGAAACTCCTGCATCGGTGTATTTTATGGAGGTATTGACTGCATCAAACCTCAGTAAATGGTAAAAAATAAAAAAAAATAAAAATAAAAATAGAAAGCTGCGCCATTCATCGTGCATCCGACCACTGAAAGGTATTGTTCGGTTTTCCACACATATGAAGGTTGCGGCGTGTATTAATTTGAATCCAATATGCTGGTTTTGTTTGGGCCTTGTGGGTTTTAAACCTCCATCAGCTCCTTTCATCTGCGCTAAATCTGCTCCTGCAGCAGCCGCAGTGCTGTCGTGCCCTGCGGAACTTCTTATTTCTGCCTTTCTTTCCTGAAATTAAAAAAAAGCTGCACACACACTTAAATATAGGCTATGCATCTGTAATATTGTGCTTTGGTAGAACATGGTGTATCATGATAGTTATGGTGTTCTAATTAGCCATATATATAAAACACGACAACCTTATCGTTATATTATTTATCATAATGTATATATGGTGTTATCATTTGAGTCATTTTAAACACTCCGTGCACTCGAGTATTGTTGATTTTTTCTCTTTAGGCTCTGACACACACGCCCGACCCCCACAAAGGCAGCCATCCCCTCCTCCCCCTCCTCTCCTCATTTTTAGCCCACATGAGCTATCTGGGTCATTAGCATTTCAGCGGTTAATGAGGCTGCAGATGGGTCCTCTGCGCTGCCGGGGAGCCGTTGAGCAGCACAGAAGCTGCAGCAGAAATTTAAATACAATAAAATGCAACACGACATGATGTTTTTGGAGCTGACAGGGTTGTGCCCTCAGTGGGACGAGGAGGGACATTTGCAGCAGCAGCTTCCTCCCCTGCAGCTGTGTCATTAATGCAGTGGTGTATAAGAACGTGCATTATGGCTGCTGCTGCTGCTGGATAATGGAGGATAATGCTTTAATGGTCCGCAGTGCTGCTTAAAAGACCGTGTTTTCTGCATTCTTAAGTACTGCACAGCACTTTGAATCATTTCCCCATGCATGCTGCATTATTTCTTCTCTTCTTTCTTTCTTTCTTTCTTTCAGGATGGCAGTATTGGTTTAATGAGCATCAGTTTGCAGAGACTTTAATCAGACAATACATCAAACATATCTGCTTGTACTGGAGTGGAAATTGCATTATTAATGTTTAATATGCAGTTAGATGTTTTGGGGAATGCTGTCTCAAGCAAGAATACATCTAGATGGGGAAATATGTATAGGGATGATAAAGAACACAAAATATTTCTGACATACATTACAGATAATATTAGCTTATTTTGTCTTGTGAAATACTGTACACTCTAACCTCCTCAGGTGTCTGGAACGGGAAAAAAGGCAATCTGAAAATCATAATTTGGTTGAGTAGCTCACAAATCGACTTAAACCATCCACTCTGATCTGTGAAGATTTGTGTTTTAGGGGTTTTAAAAAGGTGAGAACCATTAAGCCTCAAGTCTCTGGACTTTGATTTTATTTCATAGCAGAGTGAGAAATGAATGGAAACCAGAGGCTCCGTGGACGTCGCACACCACACTATGGGCCGTTATAGCATCTTAAAATCTTCTGAGCTGCTTTTCTGTCTTTTGACTGCAGGAGGAGACAGAGCACTGCAGAAAAAAACATGGAAGGGGTCGAAGCGTTTTACAGTGCTTCTCAAACTTTTTTTTCAATAATGATCCTCCTTTCACATATTCTAGTACACCCTGACCAACACAGAACATTTTGGGTCGGATGAAAAAAAACGCCTCTATACAGAGGTACAATACAGCACTGCACCATCAGTGTCTGATTTCCTGCACGACCTTGTAACTGAAAAACACCCAAAATGTACATTTCAAATGTTTAGAATCCATCACTTACTTCCTTTCTTATCATAGGATAATTAATATTTAAAAGAAAAATACTTCCCAACCCGTGCTGTACTCCAAAGTACCTCTAGGGGCAGGCGTACCCCCATTTTTATTAACACTGCTGTAATATATAATGATAACGATACAATACAATACCTTATAATATGTTACGTTACAATATAATACAATACATTGTGTTATGTTTTGATACAACATGATACATGTGTATGTTATGTCACAATATTATACAATATGATAAGATACAATATGTTATATTACAATACCCAACAACACAATACACTACGTTATTACAATCCGTTATCTTATCATACAATAGGATTTGTTGCGATACATTATGACACGATACGATATGACACGGTATGTTATCACACGATACATTATGACGCGATACGATATGACACGATACGTTATGACACGATACGTTATGACACGATACGTTATGACACAATACGTTATGACACAATGCGATATAATACAATAACTTATGGCATGACAGGTTACAATACGTTACAATACATTGTCACGATACATTATGCTAAAATACGTTATGTTACAATACGTTATGATACGATACGTTGTAACAATACGTTACGTTACGTTATGCTACAATACGTTATGATACGATACGTTATGATACGATACATTATGATACGATACATTATGATACGATATGTTATGCTACAATACGTTATGCTACGATACGCTATGTTACAATACGTTATGTTACGATACGTTATGTTACGATACGTTAAGATACGATACGTTAAGATACGATACGTTATGATGCGATACGTTAAGCTACGATAGGTTATGATACGTTATGATACGATACGTTAAGCTACGATAGGTTATGATACGTTATCATACGATACGTTAAGCTACGATAGGTTATGATCATTATGATACGATACGTTATGATACGATACGTTATGTTACGATACGTTATGATACGACACATCACGATGCGTTATGTTATGTACCTTACATTATGACACGATACGTTATGACAGCTGCCTCTATAGTAGTAATAATAATAAACAAACATCATATAAACAAAGCAACATGTAATGAAGCATCCTTGCTGTAGGCAGTATACGTGATGTTTGTATAAATACAATGGTCAGTGTGAATTTGATGTTTTTTTATGAATAGTCATTGTGATCAGTGTAGCCAACATTTGTACATCTATGCCTCATGCAACATTCATGCTTTAAATTGGTTTAGAAACATTTAAATAATCAATGCTTTGGATATTAAACCCCATAAATAATGCCATAAATGACAACATCATGATGGTTGAGAAGACAATTGTGAAGGATACCACCGGTGAGGGATAAAGTGAAAGCCCAGAGAAGCTGAACGTAGAGGTATTTATAAAGTGGGATTGAGCAGTACTGGAAGAAATGGGATTGGTTGAAATAGTCCAACCGGAGCAGAACAAAATAGCAAAACTGAACTGAATTGGACAAATGGTGAAAAGTCAGATCAGGACACAGTGACTATGGGTCGTCTCTCCTCGTGTTCACAGCGGACCTTGATTTAAATGTCCATACAATTAAGGCACGCGGTGAATGCCAAGGGAGTGGCCTGAAAATCAACACTGAACTCACTGAACTCACTGAGCGAGACTGCCTCCAGTGGCCACATTGGAGATGCACAACTAACAGTTTACAAATGACTAAAAATCAGTACATTTTTCAAATCCAACTTTAAAAAAGATGGCAGATTTCTGGGCTGAAGCTTCATGTCTGGAGCTCGATGCATTACGACTACTGGTCACTAGATGGTGCTAAGAAACCTTCAAAAGGGGCGTCACACGTATGTGAATGCGGCATTTCGTGTTTACTTCCACGTGGATTTGCTTTGCCAACAGAAGCAAATGTTTTATTCGTTCCTTCCCTTGTACACGTGACTGTAACTTAACAGGTCCCAACTTCTCTGTTAAACAACAGTGTTTATTTTTAAAGTAAATTTTTACCTTTTTACATGTCTCAGGGATTTGGAGAATTTAGAGAGATACACTACATTTCTTTTTTGGTTACTTTTCAGATTAAAACAAAAAAAACCTTTAATGGTTTCTTAAATAATATATTGTTGAGTGTAAACCAAATAGTAACATAAATAAAGTATTAAAATTAATTCCACCTCAACCAGCTACAAAATGTATAGTAGCCTAATATATAATAAAGGACATAGTTTATAATACGGTAGCATTACACTGATGGGCGTCAATCTGCCACACAGTGTGAGCACTTTTACCCTTGATACTAAAGTACATTTTCTTGCTAATACTTTTATAATTGTATTTTTTAAAGCAGGACTTTTACTTGTAACAGAGTATTTCGATAGTGTAATGTTGCTTCTTTTAGTAATGTAAAGGGTCTAAAAATGCTTCTTCCACCGCTGCAGGTTGACTGATTTCACATCATTTAGGACACTAATATCTTTAGTTTAATGCATGAAGAACAAAAACATTATGAACTATTGGTTTGTGATGTGAAGCTCATCTCATCTTCAGCTTTACATGTTCTTAATGCAGTTGGTTGATTTTTACCATTTAAAAATCAAGTCAACACATCATCCCGGTCCTTTAGCTGCACAAACTGTAGCTTCTCTCACCTCTCTTCTCCATCACCACCACCGTTGTTTATGTTTCTGCTTGGTTGCACCTCACTTGCGTCACTCTCCTCGAATCAGCCTCCCAAATCACAAGAAATCCTCCTGAGACCTCAGGACCGTCTGACGTGCAGGTCGAACGAACGTCCTCACTCATCCCTCTGATTGGTTCTTTTTAGATTTTAGAGTTAAATTAGAAGTAATGACGGAGTACAGCAAAAAGAGTATAAAAAGAACGTACAGGGATAGTTTTAATAAATCTGGGAAATGTAGGATGATACTCACATTAACAGGGTGACAGATGTATGTTTCGCTTCACATATGTGTAAATAAAATGCAATATAAACTAACTGATAAGGATAAATTGTTGATGAACGGCCATTTCTTCTTCTTCTTCTTGTGTTTTCTATTGATTCCTTGTCGGCCTGCTTTGCTTCAGAGCCAGTGAGGCGGACGATCATGTACCTTTACATGTAAATTCACATGAACCATTATGTTTTGTTTTTCTGACATGCAGAGAAAGCCGACAAACACTGAAAACGACAATAAAAAGAGTAGAAGTATAAACAAAATGGGATTCAGTGGGATATGTGTAAACCTTAATGTGTCGAATCCTTCAAGTAAAATGCATTTGTTTTGCAATATAAAATAAAAAACGTCCTCACAGGAGTCGCAACGCCTCCTGAAATGAGTCTGCAGTATTGTGAATGTGGATATAAAACATTGAAGCGTGGGCTGACTTCAGTAAACCTCCTGACTTATCACTTACTAATACATTCTCCCCAAACACACATTGTTTTATATTGATTGCAGATTTACAGTAGCTCTGCTGGGAAAGGAGGCTGTATATACTGTACACACATATACTGTAATACTGTCAAGTCTGTGAAGTATAAAGAGAACAGATTGACCAAATTGAGTGAGTTTAAAAGGCAGGACTTCATGTTATTTGGATTTTCAGATTGAGTTTGAACTCCTAAAACCTGTTTTTTATGTGTTGTGTCTGTTTTTATGTACGGATCAGATTCCATTATTTGTCAATTTGTGTAGTAGAGTACTTTCATTGTATTTGTGCTGTAACATTAAAAATTAAATCTTGCAGTTCATTGTAAGTTTATATCTCAAATGCATTTTTTTAAACATTTATTGGTAATTCCCATAAACCATTGGGAACATTTAGTGTATTAACATCTGTCTATTACTTTGGTTTATGATAATACCAACAATACCGTGACTGTATGTATATATGTGTATATATATATATACACACATATATATATATATATATATATATATATATACATAAGATTTTAAAAAATAAATATGTATATATATTATTGCTTCTTATATGTTATATTTTACATGCCCTTTTAATTTATAGTTTTTCTCAAATAGATTTTTTATTTTGTCATTTTTCATTACCTGCCTATTATTTTTTATCACATTTTATTTTATTTTATTATATTTTCTATGTCATTTTACATTTACAACATACTGTTTTTTCCCTTTAATGGAGCCTCCCAGAAGAAGTATTTTACACGGCTGTACTGGTTTTACCAGAGTGGCAATAAACTGGAAATCTTGAATTCTCATCAGCCCCGGCTGTACTTTGCACTTGGTGCTAATTAGAAAATGTTAGCATGCTAACACGCTAAACTACAATGGCGAACATGTTAAATATTAGACTGTTGTGGCAAAGTGCAGCCTCAGAGAGCAGCTAACATGACTGGATTGTAATATTAAAGTTAATAATATAAAAAAATGTTTCACGTTTTCTGTAATATTGTTGTTTGTTAATAAAAATGTATTTTTTAACTGTGCTTTTTGTGTATGTCCTTACTGGAAATATTGTTTCTAAATCAATAGTATGGATGAATAGATTGAGAGACTGAAATAAATATGTGCACAGATTAGTCATGTCAGGAAAGTATTTGTAATTGGAGAGAAAATCTTTCCAGTTTTGTCACTTACTGTCTTTCTTATTCAGGACTTAAAATATCACTTGACTTTCCGAAAATATGAACAACTGTGTTAGCATCTGAGCAAAGATTATAGACTAACAAAAGCGACACTTTAAAAAGGGATTAATGCAAAAATGCTTGAAAACTATCTTTTACTCTAACTTTATTTAACAAAATACATTCCATATCAAACACACAATAAAGGCGTTGCCAGAGATACCGGATTCTGAAACACAAACACAGAAAAAAACAGCTAATTCAGACATTAAGTAGTCCTTCTAACTGTCAGCGGAGTACCGGTCGAACATATTACAGTATCGTAATATCCGCCGGAGTAGAAACATTGAATTTTTGTTAAAATTGGACCAAAACCTGTGGTTTTTAATTCAGCGATGCCATACCAAAGTTGATCTGATGAGGTGAAAAAGAGGAGAGGTAAAGATGGTTGATACAGGAGAGTGGAGGAATGTGTTTCCATGGTGACGGCTCAGGATAAACTGACTAGTCGGAGGGCAAAAATCAAAGTGTGAGCGCAGGAAGTGAGTAGGAGGTTTCATTCATTGTTGTTGGAAAACTCATCGGTGGGTAAAAATACTCGCTGGAGCATCAAATGTAGATTCATCCGCTGCTGAAAATAGTCCCCAACAAATGCACGTTTGTTGGGGACTATGTTTATTATTATTATGGGTTGAGTTTACTTTGTCCAGTCACACCCATATTCCTGTTATTGGGATATCTGGCTGATTTTAAGGCTGATTCTGGTAGTCTTTTTCAGATAGAACTGCACAAAAAGTGAAAAAAAAGTATGAACAAAAAATAAAGGGATTACATACCTGTGCAGAGAAGACTTTGAAAAAACATGTTGACCACTAAATTTACAGAGGATAAAAATTAATAGTTGAATAAATAAATAAATATAAAGTTGGTTGGGAGTCACTCTGTTTTTAAAAATAAGGGTTTTTAGACACATGAACAGCAGAACAGAGAAGAGAAAGATGAAGAAGAAAGCAAGAGGAAAGATGGAGGAAGTATTTTAAATCTTGCTGATAAAATGGGAGATTGTAACACAACGAGAAATAGCAGTGTGTGTGTGTGTATGTGTGTGTGTGTGTGTGTGTGTGTGTGTGTGTGTGTGTGTCATTGGAAGGAGAACCCAGATGCTGGCAGGCCGCCGCACCACTGACTGATAAACTTGAGGACGTCCTGACACTCTGGACTGTGGATGGTCTGCAGGGGGGGAGATGGAAACATATCCACCAATCACAAAACAGATCAAACAAATCATTCACTGCCACTGCTGCACTCAGAGTATAAAGGTGTGTGTGTGTGTGTGTGGTGGTAGATAACAATGGTGCAATTAGTTTAGAAAAATCACTGATGTTGAGATGATGAAACTCAGTGAAATGAGTTTGGGGGCTTTATACTGAAGCAAAAGTACTAATATGTGAAATTGTTACTAAGTAAAAGTATGATAATTAGGTATAATCAAAAATATATAAAGTATAAAAAAATGTCCCATGTGGCTGCAGGATATACTGTTGTAGTTGCTGCTTTAGCTCATGTAAACTATTTTACATTCTTTTTTCATGGACTAATCTGCTGATTGTTTTCTCCAGTTGACCGGTTGTTTGGTTTGTAAAAACCGTCACAATTACCCAGAGCTCAAAGTGACACTTTTGTTTCGTTTTGTCCAACCAACAGTCCAAAATGATTAAAAATCCTTAAAATAATTAAAAGGAAAAGAGAAAAACTTCCCATTTCTGAAGATAAAACCATGAAACTATTAAAAAAATAACAATTACATTTCTGTCAATATGAAAAATCATATTTCATACATATTCATATGTTTTGTGCGCAAAAATCTTAATTTCTAAATGTAAACAATAGTAAAAGCACCTCAAATTTGTACTTAAGTGCACTTGAGTAGATGTAACGAGTTACTGTCCACCACTGGATGTTCCTTTGGTGTCTCACCTTTGTGGCCACGAGGAATTTGTTCCAGTCTTTCTTGTTGGCTGCTTTCCCCACAGACGAAAACTCGATCTTATCCCTCAGCACGGGGTAGCCTGGAGGCAGGAACAGCACACAGTGAGGGTGTGTGTGTGTGCATGTGTTTGTTTTTGTGTGTGTGTGTGTGTGAGTGAGTGAGTGAGTGAGTGAGTGAGTGAGTGAGTGAGTGAGTGAGTGAGTGAGTGAGTGAGTGAGTGAGTGAGTGAGTGAGTGAGTGAGTGAGTGAGTGAGTGAGTGAGTGAGTGAGTGAGTGAGTGAGTGAGTGTGTGTGTGTGTGTGTGTGTGTGTGTGTGTGTGTGTGTGTGTGTGTGTGTGTGTGTGTGTGTGTGAACACATCAGTCAATTAATGGTATCTGAAAGTATATGTTATGTCATATCACTTATTTTAAAATGAGATGAGCCTTTTCATCCATTCAAAGTAAAAGAACATCCATACAAAAAAATGAGCAAAAATATTTTTTTTAAATGAAGAACTTGTGTCCCGATGTCTTGAGATAATATTTTTCCATCTGGCCTTGTCACTAGGAGTACACCTAAGTTGGTCTGCCTTGTAATAGTCTTTTAAAATAGGAAGAGCTAGTCCTCCTTTTTCTTTTCATAGCTGGAGTATCTTATATCATATCCAGGTTTTTTTTCCCCAGCGTATGTATCTAGAAATTAATCTTGCCCCATTCTTGAAATAGTTTTTCTGGTGCTTCTAAGAGCAATGACTGAACTAGGTATAAAACCCTTGGCAGGATGTCCATCTTAATGGATTCAATACGTGAGCTGAGGCTTAGATATGGTATCAGGCTCTACGTATTAATATCTGGCTTAATTCCCTTAATAAGGGATTCATAATTGATTCTTGACAGATCTTTAGGTAGATGAACTCCCAGCTATTTTACAGATTTTTCATCCCAGTTTAGCTGATATTGCTGACAGAGATCAGTAAGGGGATTGTAGTTAAAACTAAGAATCTGTGTTTTTTTGAACATTTTATTTATAACCTGAGAAAGAGCCATATTCATTCAAACATGTCATTAATGCTGGCAAGGATCATGTTGGATTACTTAGATATATTAATACGTCGTCTGCAAATAATGCCAGTTTTTGATCATCTACCATTTTTATCCCCTTAATCACTTCATTTTGTCTTATTCTGAAATTGTAAGGAGAAGAGGGCTCAGTGGGCCTCCTTGTCTCGTTGACGTTCAAGTATAAATGATTCTGAGAGCTCTCTATTGATCTTAAACCGTGCTGATGGGTTTTTGTATACTGTTCTGTCCTATTGTTTGTATTATTGTCTCATTAAAGCCATTACCACTGTCTTGAATAGGAAAGTCCATCTCACAGAATCAAAGGCTTTTCCGCATCTAAGCTCACTATCATAGCCTGGAGATTGATTTGGGTGGTATGTCTGATAATCTGTAGTGTACGTCTTATATTGTCTTGGGTTTGTCTACTTTGAATGAACCCTGTTTGATCCAAATGTATGATCTGTGGCAGAATCTTGTCAAATCTTTTAGCAAGGATAGAAGTGAACAACTTGTGATCTAGGTTTATTGGACTGTAATTAGTGCATTCTGATTTAGTGTTTTTTTTTATTTATATCAAATTACATATTCATCTGTAACAGTTAGCATTATGCACGTGTGTGTGTGTTTGTGTGTGTGTTACCAGTAAGGACACAGGGCAGAGAGCGGAGGCCTGTGTTGGCAGCCACCAGCGAGGCTTCGTACGAGTTCCTCTCGTCACGTGGCAGAACCTGCTCCAGCCGATTGTCCATGGACACCATCAGCACCCAGTCACGGATCTGCTCCCGCTGGGCGTCCTGTAACATACACAAACAAGTGTGTCAGCACTACAAGCAACATAAAAAACAAAGTCGTTAACCACAGCGTGTCAAGTGGGATGTTACGGCGTTTGTTTGGAGGAAGGTTGTCTTACGGTGACACAGAGTTTGGTGGGAACTGGAACCTCAAAGGGAATGTCGGTGTCCATGAAGTCGGAGTGATCCAGAGCGTCCAGCGTCCCCTCGTCAATCGCCTGGAGACAGATATGACAGGCGACCAGAAGGATTTGTGATCATCTATAAAATACTGGATCTTTAACTTCATGCATATCAGGAGATAGATTTCGGGGACAGGTTTTGTCCTACAGTTGATTTGTGATAGTTAACTCACATCACACAGATCCAGGAAGTGATTGAGGAAAATGAACGCCATGTTGTCCCAGCCAACAGCCTGTCAGATAAAATGAAAGAAGAATGTGTAGTTAAACTGGTAGGCAGCTTCATGCATCAGTCAGAGGAGTTGGGACGGTTGATGTTGACATTCAAGTTTCTAACCAGAGAGACGCAAATGAATGGACCACAAAGAAACAGATAACATAGTTTTGGGGTTTTCTAAACTGATCTGTCTATGTGAAAATGTAATTCTAGGTTTGCCCCTTGTCATGAGCGTCCTAGAATATATCGTGACATACTAAGATTTACTTCAGCTGAGGAATTTAGGGATTTTACAGAATATCTGGGAACTTCACCAGGTGGACCAATAAAATTTCAGCAGTGGTCTTTCATCTAATTAAATGTACTAATACCACACTGTCAAAATAATCCACTACAAGTAAAAGTCCTAAATTCAAGAAGTATGTACATATTCTCATTAAAATGTACCTTAAGAAACTAAAAGTTCTCATTGTGCAGTAAAATGTTCCCTGTCAGTTTTTTATATTTTATCTGATGTGTTTGGATGAATGTATGTTTTATTTTCCTGCTGTAGATGTTTAAGCTTGTGCTCATTGTAACTCCTTTATTTATTGGTGAGTAGTTTAATCCACAGCAGATCACCATATGTTTGTTCTGTCCTGTGAGAATCATGTATCTGTAAAAAATGTTCATGTTTTCAGCTTTGTGACGATGCATTTTCCAGCTGACCCAAGAGGCTTTTAAAGACTTTATTTAGCTGAAGAAGGAGGAGATTTTTCTCACTTCATCCTTCAGTTTATCACAAACATTCAACATCAACACATCTGGAGATAAATTGTTTTCACTGGACAGGAAGTAAATAGTAACTCAGAAAAATGACTGCAGTAAAAAGTACAATATTTACCTCTGAGATGTGGCGCAGTAGAAGTATAAAGTTGCAAAAAAAATGGCAACACTAATAAAGTACAGTACTTGAGTAAAAGTACTTAGTTACATTCCATCACTGCATTTCAAACAGTAGAAAATCAGAAAGTTGATGTTCCACATTATAAGTATAGAGAAACTCCAAAAATCTAATCTTAAGTCTAAGAACTCCTCCTGTGTCTTCCTCTTTCATTGGTGGACTCACCCTGCAGGCCAGGCCGGCCTCGTAGAAAGCCTTGTCTGCAGGAACAAGTTCAGTGTGACGCAGCAGGGACACCGACAGCTTGGCTGGAACAGTGACCTGAAAACACGCAGCAGGAGAAGAGAAGCTTTGGTGTTAAAATGAGTACTAAAACAAGTGAACTATCCAACAGTCACCGCCGACTGTGGAGGAAAAAACAGCCCAAAAGCTCTGGTATTAAAAAGATAAATTATCCTTCAGACGTTTGAGTTTGTTTTGGAATATGAATCATTCTTAGACAAAGACTGCATATATTCTAAATATGAAACGGTTGATTTTAAGTTATTGGTGAGTTGCATCGTTTCCAATAGTTCCAAATTTTTGATAACAACTGAACTGAAATATATTATCTCATATCTTGTCAGGTAAAATGCAGGTAAAAGTTAAGAATCAAGCCTTCTGCGCTCCTCTCTGAGTGTTTCTGTGTTTCGTGTACCAGCTGCGCGACTCCTTTTGCGGCAGATCTCGTGGCGTAGTAGTGAGCGATCAGCAGAAGCTGTTCGAAGTCTTCGTGAGCTGGAGAGTTGGCCTCAGCCGACCGGGACATGTTCTCACACTGAAATCATAAAACACATGCCGCACAGGCGTCAATTCACATTATACATCAGGTAAATACAGGAGTGAACCCATTTTGCTTTGCACTTAACATTAGATTGCTTTTTGGCTTTGGGGTGGTTTAAAGTAGATACGGTTGGGATTTTACCAGCTGCTGCAGGAAATTGCGGAGGTCAGCCAACATCCGATAACAGTCTGGTTCATCGGTGTCAGGAAGGTTAATCAGGTCCAGGAACAGACGCTTGTAGATGTTAAAGTTCTGAGAGTAAAAAAAGATGAAAGTTATTGGTTAGACCCAGAGGTGAGAGAAGTTCTCAAATCATTTATTTAAGTGACAGCACAAGGGCTGTGTAAGAATCTGGCAATATGATGAGTATCAAGAGGCAGAGGTTATGATTCAATATATATCATTTTAGGAATACTGTAATAGTATAAAGAACACATCATCATCTGCATACATTGTTATGTTGTGTTGGAAGAGTCAAATAGATGACAATACACCACTGAAATCTAGAAGTCAGGGCTTTAAGCAACACTGTGCATGCACACTATTAATCAATACAGTATCATAAAACTTAATATCGAAATAGCTATTTCTATAACTCTTTTTATACAGTTTATGGTCAGAAAAGGTCCGATCCCTGAATAAACATGGCGGCGGCTGAGACGCATCTCACAAACCCAGATGCAGCATTTACGTAAAATATCTGTGTAGGTTTTTGAAGAGCTGTCACCATCTTGGCAGTGCTTAACTCCGCCTGCTCACGGCTATTTAAAATATGGTTAAAAGAGGTGGAGCTTGGGTGGAGCCGAGGCAGAATTAAGCATTCTGTTAGCTACCTGTGAGCGACTAGCCCTTAATCATAATAATAAAAATTCCCCACGTGTAGAGTTGTCATGGACAGGGAAATTAATAATAGAGATATACATAAACTGTTTTTAGTAGGAGGCTGTAAACATGGAGGTCTACGAGGATCATCGCGCTTTTGGAGCCTCAAGTGGCCGTTCAAGGGACTGCTGTTTTTGGCACTACCCCGTTGGCTTCATTTTTCAGCGGCGGAGGATGGCGCTTACCTATAATGTAAAACTTCCATAATCTCAAGAGTGTTTTTCAATACTTTTTCAACTTTAATGGCCATTAATGTCATTTTGGAAGGTAGGCTGAAAGGATCTGTTTCCAGGCGATTTCAAACAGATCTGGCAGCAAAACAGGAAGCATGAGAAACACCTAATAAGGACATCCCCTGTGAGCAGTTTGACTCTGGTACCTGAGGGTTAGGTGGCGCTCCGTGCTGTATGTACAGCTGCAGAGCCTTCGGAGCCTCTCCCTCCTTGATGAGGTGTGTAGCGTATAGAGCGACGTACTTATGGAGGATCTTAAAGTTCTGACAAAACACAACAGTTATGATAGGGAGCACTGACTACATGATATTTATTACTTTTCTATTTATGGAAAACTTGAATACATCCACTTTTACTGCGTTATTTGTTTATTTACCTGTTTAGATGCGGTCTCCAGACATTTCTCCCACTGGCCTCTTTCTGCGTACATGTCCAGAGCTGCCATGACATCCACACCCACCAGCTAGAAAACACACACAGGCATAAAAAAAAGAAGCATTCCAAGTTTATTAGACCATTTAAAGTATTCAAGCATGTTTTTGCATGCTTTGTTCGGTACAATGTAAACTTTAGAATTTTCAATCAATGGCAGCTACAAATACCAGTGAATTGGAATTATTTGCTTTGTGCGGACTTGAATAACCAGAAATCATGTCATTTGTTATTTCTATTATGATATAAAACATTTCTTTTGTGATTTAACTAGTGTATTGTTTTCGCTGTGTCCTGTTTTTTATACGAGTGTTATTGATATATATACATATATATACATGCTATATATATATATATAAAATATATGTTTAACTGATATTATTAAGAAATAGTAATTTCAGTCAAATGTATACAACCTTAAACTGGATCTTCCTACAGGGATGAAACGGGTGAAAGGTGAGTTTTAATGTTTCTTTTATACATATTTTAGATTGTTCTACGTCTTGTGCAATATGATGGGATGATATATGATAAAGGAGGTCTCATATTTTGCTGATAGTGGATCAAGATCGTACGTGTTAGATTGTAATTGTACGTACAGAGTCAACTTTGCCTTGGTTCTTGAGGTGCTCTTTGTATTTCTGGTCCACGTAGTCCTCGTACCTGCCAAAGGGATCGGACTTATGAGATACAGGGTGAAGACATTCTGAACTGGAGACAATTTTGTAAATTTAAGGGATTATAATTATGTTTAAATGAGGTGGTACCACACTTAAAATAACCTGTTTATTTTCTTTAGGGTACAAGAATATAGTAATTTAAGTGTTTGTGTTGAAGTACTCAGATGTTTCACTTAAGTAAAAGTATCAGTACCACAGTGTAGAAAAAATTCAATTTCCCCGTGCGGGATAAATAAAGTAATTCTTCTTCTTCTTCTTCTTAAATACTGTTACAAGTAAAAGTCCGGCATTCAAAATCTGATTTACAGTAAAAGAACAAAAGTCTTGTTGTCAAATTATACTTTAAGTACCAAAATTAAAAGTAGTCATTATTCATAATGGCTGATTTCAGATTCATATATATTATAATATTGGATAATGATGCTGCGTTCCAGTTGTTATAAGCTGATGTTGCTAACAATGGCAACACCAGGGTAACACGTTAAATATAATGGTTTTCCGACTTTGTAACTGGGACGCGGTCAACTCTGGTGTGATGTCATTCCCAGTTCTGACTTCAGAGGTCAATGGACGGGGTATAATTATTGATGCATGCATTATGAATGTGTTCATCGCTTTAACTACATTAACTACACAATGAAGAGGAGTATAAAGTGCAATCTTTGCCTGTAAAATGTGTTGCAGTTGAACTATTAAGCAGGAGAAAATGTTAATACTTCTTGAGGTGCTGTATGTGAAAGTGTCTGTTCAACAAACCTTGGCTCCAGTTCCTTGGCAACTCTCTTGGCTTTGTTCCACTCCTCGCCCTGGATGAAGACATCGATCGCCTCTTTGATGAGGTTCATGTTCAGGTAGAGCTCAGCAGCCTGAAACACAATGGGAGAAAAGTCAGGCAACTTAAAGACACTGAAGATGAAACTGACTCATACGAACATGTCACCATGTTACCAGGTTTAAATAAGGCCAGTGTGTGTGTGTGTGTGTGTGTTCACCCACAGCGTTGTACTTCCTTAGCTGTGTGAGTCGTGGTCCAACCACTTGGACCACCTCCACCGCTCGATCTCCGCTGAGGAACTTGATGGACAACTCTGCTGCCTGGACACACACACACACAATAAATTATTAGAATCAAATGTATTCATGTAAATTTACGGATATAAAGCAGATGATACAAAAGATACAAGATTTTGTTTTGAGATTGATTAAATATGACAGATAAAATACATGTGCGTGTATAAAATAAAAACATAAAATACATTTAAAAATAGGAACTCAGACAGTGGCAGTCTGTGTTTTTTGCATAGTGACCAGAGACGGCATTTGCGAATCTCTTGATTTGTCAATCAACAGTCCAAAGCAAAAACATTTAAAATTTAAGAAAATAATAAATATATTGTATCATGTCTGTTTATAAGTCTTAATCTAAAAAAATAAAACAAATAAATATATATAAACAAAGAAAAGCTGGAACTGGAGAAAGTTTGTCATTTCTGTACTTTGGCAACTGTAACTGATAATTTATTCATCAAAATGGTTGCACATTATTTTTCTGTCGATCCACTAATTATATAATCGACTAATTGTTTCCGCTATAATTTCTAATCATTTCAAAATTTGCTTGGATGCTTAAAACCTCCCTCACTTCTGTCGTAAGCATACAACTACAATAGTTTTCAGATGTTTTGGTGACTCTGGAGAGGAGCAGAGGTTAAGTGATCACCTGTCCTTCAACAATCAAGTAATTGGAATAAAACATGCATATTGAGGCTTTCTACAGGAAGCCACATATTGATCTTGTTTACCCTCTGACCTTTCCTCGAGCACCAACGTTCAATTCTCAAATGAGCACACACTATGGGCCCTTCTTTTTCTCCTACTGGTTAATCAAACTCCCAACTATTGATCTCTGAGACCCTGTGACCTTTCTTCTTCTGCCACACCAACAGGCCGAAGCATTCAGATTTCAAATGCTCTGACCTCTGTAGCACTTCGGTCAATAAAACGCTAGATTTACTGTGAACCACCCCCCGAAGGAAATCTATGGATGTTGGTGACACTGTGACCTTTTTCCCTTCCTCCTCCATCAGGGAAAACGATGGCTACTTGCTTATTTATTCTTTATTTAAAAAAAAAAACAATTGACTGATACTGAACATATTTATTTAGCTATTTTTTTATTATTGATTTAAATGGTCAACAATTGACTGATACTGAACATGTTTATTTAGCTGTTTTTTATTATTGATTTAAATGGTCAACAATTGACTGATACTGAACATGTTTATTTAGCTGTTTTTTTATTTTTTATTATCGATTTAAATGGTCAACAATTGACTGACACCAGACATGGTCATTTAGCTATTTATTTTATTTATTTATTATTATTTAAATGGTCAACAATTGACTGATACTGGAAATGTTTATTTAGCTATTTATTTTATTTATTTGTATTTATTTAAATGGTCAACAATTGATTGATACTGAACCTGTTTCTTTATTTACTCTTTATTTTTCTCAGGGTTTATTTAGAATTGGTTGACAATGCATTACATAATTTATAATATTGTTATATAATCTAAGCAGCCTTCTGAACACCTTTCATATCACCCAAATTAGTCCACAATCCAAATAGAAAATAATTAATTACGTAGTGATTCAACTTCAGTCCTATAGAAATCTATCTTTTACCTTCATCCAGCACTTCTCCATCAGGGACGTGTTGGAGTCATCCTTCACCTTCAGGTACCACTCCACGGCCCGGGAGTACTCGCCTGACTGCTCCCACTCCTTGGCCTGTTCCAGCAGGCCCTCCACACCCCTGAAAACAACAAAACAAGCAAACAAACAAACACACAGTCACATACGGAGAGAAAGACAATTGCATTTCAATTGAGGTTCATTTTCCAGACTCTTGATTTCCGTCATCTTGCTTTGACTTAAATTTCACTGTTCTCATATTAGCATAAAGCGAAAAATGATCTTGTCGTGCCTGAAGACTGAAGAAGAACTTAAAAAAAAAACTAAAGATAGAAAACTAACTAAAAGAATAATAACAAAATATTAAAAGGTGAAAAAGTGCACTGTTGTTTAAACTGTGAACTAACACATGAGAAGCTGCTGAATCAGAATGCGCACAAACATTCTATCATGTAACTTCAATTTCTCTCCAATTTTAACACAAAATATTTGTAATTTTATTCTTATAAATCTTCTTGTTTTTTCATCTTTTTATGTATGTATTTATATATTCATTAATTCATTCTAATATTATTATTTTATTTTATTTCATTTCATTTTACTTAAAAGTGTGTTCCTCCTATGTTCTGTATTTTCTATGAAAAATAAGCAATGATCCTCTTTTTTTTTAAATGATGCTTTATAATAAAAATAATGTACAACAAAAAAATGTCATTTAACACAACACTGTCTTTTTTTTTGTCCCCAGTTGTGCGGCAGTGAATGAGGAATGAATCCATGTCTTTCTCCGTCTGGATCACACCCCATGTTTTAAAATGATCACAGCACATGGCTCACAGGAATCATGTCCACAGTTCAGCCATTTTTAATCACTGAGAATTTCTATTTCTATCCCTCTCTCTTGTTCTTGATGTCGGTCTTCATTACTTTAAATTACATTTCATGAAAAGGCGTCGGACTCAATTTTGATCACGGTACAAAACGGGAAGCATGGCTGTAAACTTTGCAGCAATAATTCAGTGTATTCTCACTTTAACCCTCACTTCCTCGCTCGTTTCCATTGGTAACTTCTGATGTTTTCTCCCACCAATGATTAAAGAGGGAGAAGTGATGTGAGGAGGATAAGAGCCGCGT
This sequence comes from Echiichthys vipera, assembly GCF_963691815.1. Classification (NCBI taxonomy): domain Eukaryota; kingdom Metazoa; phylum Chordata; class Actinopteri; order Perciformes; family Trachinidae; genus Echiichthys; species Echiichthys vipera. The sequence goes on along the minus strand of NC_139844.1, from coordinate 8,622,909 downwards.
GCTGCTGCTGGTCTGTCTGCTAACGAGCTATTCCGTGTTGGTAGTTTCAATTTGGGGTAATACATGAGCTGTGTTTTAATAAAGCATCAAACTGTCTTTCTGTGCATAGATTATACTGCCGGATGAGCGGGGAGAGCCTGTGAAATGTTCACAGTGGGTTTTGTGGTTTCTGCCAGGCTGGTAAGAGGTTTCTCAATAACATAACAACATAACAGGTGAACAAAATCTAATACAAACTCTTAAAATAATGTCCCTCAAATGCCAAACCACTGATCTATAACTATGAGTCAAGTCAACAAGGCTTTTGGCCTGGGCTGTTGCTACTGTTGTAACTATAACAACAGTATATACCGTACATGTGTTATAAAACATACATTATAAGAAAAGCAGATGAGGTTAAATCAAATAACCATTTTAAGATTCTCTGGACTACGATACATACATGACCAGTAGTGCTGGGCGATATGGCCAACATCTTGTATCCCGATAAAGGTTATTTTTATATCTCAATAATCATATATATTATGATTATGGCTAAGGCGATTCATCGACGTAATCAACATCATTTATTTTGAAAATACAGATAGTAGAATAGATAATATAAAATAATAATAAATAATAAAGTCTAAATTAAATAACTACATTGTAAAGTCAATTTTTGTTTAATCCTGAGTGAATACTTAACAAATTATAAGTACTGACTATTTTCTCATTCTTTAGTGTAAAATGAGCAAAACCGATGTAAGATTTGGATGTAAAAACAAAACCACAATATTCAGAGGATCCGGCCTCAAAATATTTCACATCAGATTTAATGAGAAATTAGAGCCAGTATGTGCTTGTTATTATCAATTTAGATGAAGTAATTGTGTAGCACGATATCTCGATATATGATTTCATTATGATAAGATTCCACTGAGAGACGATAAATTATCATACTGAATTATAGCCCAGCCCTGTTGACCAGTACACGAAATGATCAGAAATGTATTTCTAATATTTCGTGGTCCTAAGCTCACCGGATTCCCTTCTTGGAGGTCTCCTTCTCGTACTCCTCTTGGAGCAAGGAGAGCTTGTTGGGGAGATACTCCTTACAGATACGCATGGCATCACTCCACATGTCTGCATCCTGAGAAACACAAAATATGGATTAAATAAAATAAGTCAAAGTCTATTTTTTCTTTTCTGGCTCTTAAAGTTACCTTGTAATATTTAACAGCAAGTTCGGGTCTCTGTGCACGGAGCAGGAAGGCTTCAGCCTTCTGGAAATCTTTCTGTTCAAAGCAGAACTTGGCTTGTCCGACCAGGACCTCAGACACACTCTCTGGATCGTGGCCCTCAGCCACCCGCTGTGCACTGGCCCAGTCCTTGTTGTGGACATACCTGGAGCAGTTCATACCCAGAAGAACAACATAAAAAACCCAGAAGGTTTTAGAAGTAAGTTGAAATCCTATGTGTAGAAATTGAACATGAAAACAAACAGTACTGTATAAAGTTTTGATCATTTAAATTTAAGGTACAGTATTAGTAAATGTTACATTCCAACACTGTCTGTGAGTAGATATAAATCTATCCTTGATCAATAGCTGTAAGCTAAATCTACTCACATGAACACGGCTTCTTTGGGTTTTCCTGCTTTAATGAACTCAACCTCGGCTTCTGGAAACTTGCCCTGGCAGATGAAACATTGACAGAATCTCAGTATCAGCAGAACCGAGAGTAATTGACAAGCAGTCTAGATCTTTCTCTGTGACAGTGAGTCCGAGCAATAATTCAATGTACAATTTTTTGGTAAAAATTCCTCCAAAATCCAACATTAAGACAACCAGACCTCGAGGAACCCCACAGAAAAACCCATGCTGTGATTTGGGATCAAGAACATTTGACATTTAGAGATTTCTGCAAGAATTGAATTACGCTGATTGGATGCAAGCACTTGTGTTGTGTAAATTGCTCAGAAAAAAACCCTTATTGTCAATATATACATAGGAAGTCCATCCATCCTATGAATGCTCCAGGTCTCTAGTTTGTGTCTGTACATTTTTAATTATCCTAAAGGTCACAACAGCTCATTTTAGACAAAAAATGCTCTCACTACGATGAAATGTCTCCTATAGGGACAGACATCATCACATAAAAAGACTCTCATTGAATCCACAAGAGTCTCAGCTTTACAGTCAGACCCAAGTTATGAGATTCAACACTGTTTATTGACACAAGTATGCAGAAATATTCAAATACTCCATTTTAGAATAGTCAGAGGTCAAGGAACCCCTTTGAAAATGGCAATGGCAGTTTTTCCCTTTTCCTAACTGGAGCATTGTATTTACAAGCTAGCATGTCATGGTTGGTACCAATGGAGTCCTTAGATTGTCTAGTTTAGGTGATAGATTCATCTTCACTATAGCCTTAAAATTGTTATAAATAAAAAAGACTGAGGTTAAATGAATATAGAAATATACTGCCAAACTGTCACTGCAGCAAGGTGTTTTGTAGCAGTTATTCATTTGCTTGTTGACATGATGTGGTTTGTGGAGGTGAGATTTAAAACACACAGTGGTTTTGCTAATACATAGCATAAACATAAAGTATGCTGCAGGACTGTGACAGATTTACCTCATCTTCCAGGTATATGGCATGTTTGAGGTGGATCTCAGGAATCTTTTCTTTGCATGAAAGACGAGCCAAATCAAAGGCAAAGTCAAATGAGCTGTAAATAAAGAACAATAAAATCAAGGTTTTTACAATACAATCAAGAGGGGTGAATATTCATCTGGGAAACTACTTTTGTGTGATCCTATTAAAGCCAGCAGGTGGATGTTGTGTCAACATGTTGTGGTGCAGCTCACAAGTTATTTGAAGCGAACTCAATGGCGTATTCCAGGAGGCCAAACTTGTTGAGCAGCTTGACGGCTGCCTCTCCTCCCAGGCTCCGAGCCCACAGGTAGGCCACTTGCTTCTGGGCTCCTGCACCTCCGTGGCTCTTAGCCACCTGAAACATGTACACATACATGTGTAAATATATATCACTGTAGAGGTTCCTAAACCTCTCACTACAGATAATCCTAGAGGAAAACATCTGGGGGGAGCTATAAAGTTGCTCTGTGCTCCCAAACCAGCAGCAGCGATAAACAACAGGGAAGCACACACACACAAACACACACACAAACAAACACACACACACACACACACACACACACACACACACACACACACACACACGTGCAATAAAAGCGCACACGCATACGTGTGCACGCACACGCACACACGTGCACGCACACGCACACGCACACGCACACGCACACACACACACACATATATATATATATACTTATAACTGTATTGTAATTTGACAGGTGAAATGACGTTCACTGCAGAGAAGATGGCATTGTTTTCATTTGACCTGGTGTTTAAAGTTTTTATTAAAGCCAGTGTGTGTTTTATGTGATTATAGCTTCTTCCAAATTATTTTGGTGGCATAAGCTTGTTTGGAAAACAAATATCTATTTTTTTTTCAAGAGCATTAGTTACCCAGTGTCTTTAATCTTTATTAACTCATTTAAACCCATACTACACCTGTGTAAACCAACAAAGCTTTAAAATATAGACCTTTTCAATGTAATTCCATTGCTAGGCAACAGCCTGGGTCCATGTTATTCACACACACTGCAACAGGGAATAAACTGGGACACATTTAGAATAGTCGATACAAAACTGTACATATCTTTGAAGATGTTAACAGCCGGCAAACCAACGAAACAAATGCGACCATATATCTACCCTGTATGCATCCTCCCACATATCGTTGACTCTGTACATGTGGACAGCAGCTTTCCACTCTTCAGCCTCCATGAAGTGGTACTCTGCCTCTGAGAACCTGGATTCAGCCTCCAACTCCTACAAGAAACGTTTACGCCAAACAAAACGACAGAACAAACACATCATCAGGGACAGAAAGGTTCAGCCAGAAAACTGATTCAACTAAACTGTAAGCACTAATCAGAGTTAGAGCACATTACTGTAATGTACTTTGGCCAGGTGCAAGTGGGTCTCTGACAGCAGGTCGGGGTGATGTTTGGCCACCAGGCGAATGACATCATCAAACATCCGGTTCTTCTTGTACATGGTTATGGCGAGATCAGGCTGCTTCACTGTGGCAAACAGCCTACACACACACACGCACGCACACACAACCATTAGTAACTGTTTGCTGTTTTTAACGTGAAAGTATCAAAAGATGTAAGTCAAGACATGATAAAGTCAGATAGTCGAAACAGGAAATTCCACCTGTCAACAGACAAACTCCTGTTCTCATTATTTTTCTTGCTGTAACTACAAAAACAGTTGTGTTACTTTCCTCGCTCCATGCCCTTACTCCCAACAGCCGACAATGCACAATTACTATAAATAAATCTCCATTTACCTCTCAGCCTCCTTGAATTTCCCATCTCCCTCCAGCTCCTGAGCTCTGCTGATGTAAAGAGCCATAACCTCCTCCTCCGTCATGCACTTCACTGCCAACTGCAAACCAAAAAAAGTAAATGGCTTTGTTAATAGAAAGCCCTATATCAGGGACCAAAATACACTTAAAAAATTATGTTATTAGCGTTGTCCACCCAAAAATAAATGAAACGCTGTCACGTTTTTGTCTTAACAGGGAAGTTTACATGTTTTGAATTGTGGTTGTATGAGGTTCTTACCCATAGTCGGTGTATTACCTACAGTAGATGGAAGCTAAGAAATGTACTGCTGTGGACGGAGTATTTTCACCATCTAAAAAAATGGGTGTCAGTTCATGTGTACGCTTTACATTTAGAATATTTTCACTGCTTTAACTTGCTGTCACACAGCCCTTTCCAATGGGGAACTGAAGCAGTTGTATCCATCTAAGCTCTCGTCAAAGCCACCAGACTCCACCAGACTAATGTTTTTGTCAATGGAGTCTGGTGGCTTTGAAGAGAGTATAGATGGACATAACAACCTCAGTTCCCCGTCGGAAAGGGTTTGTGTGACAGCAGGGTGAAAAGCGTTGAAAATATTCTAAATATAGCTACACACTTAAACCAATATGGATGTTTTTTGTATCCTTCTTGATGCTGGGCAGCATCTGTTATATTATTATTATAGTATATTGTATGAAATGGGAATCCCAGAGTGTAGCTTCCTATGATGTTGCTTGTTAATTGTCTTAGTCCGCTGTTTGCAGTTATATGGGTTTATCTTGTCCTTTACTTTTCTTGCTTCATGTCTTTTTATATTCAAATCCTTTGCTACAATCCAATAAATAAAAAAAATGTTTTATTATACAACCTCATATGACCCCATGTCAGAAAATCCGAACTATAGCTAGGCAGATTCTATATTAATGGAATGTTTAATCTAAATGTTTTAATTTGTCACAATAATGCATAGTGTTCTCTTTATTTTACATACTTGTTTGTGTCCATACTAACCTTATGAGCCTCCTCCCAGCGTCCTGCTGCAGTGAACATTTCTATAGCATCTTTGATGTGACCTCCTTTCACAAACAGTTGCTCTGCCACCTACAGGCCATCAACACACAAAATACACACAACATTGTCCCCTCAGAAAATCTAAAATACAGTCTGAATTTTATAATTTTGGAGCATATTAATATGTTTAAATAGTATTTATGCAGGGTAAACACAGCACACAAAAACTCAGAACAGCTACCTGAACTGAAAAGCGTTATTTGTTACCATGGTGTTTAACTATTAATGGAAGAATTTAGGAGAGATTGGGCAGAAGGAAAAGGGAAACATCCACCATTTCAATGTGAATAGATTTTTGCTACATAAAAGCAAATGGCATTTCCCATTGAACCTGTTCTTATACTGGCATCAGTGAAACAAATGTATGTGCTGGTTCGTTCCGATTAAAAAACGTTTACTCATTGTTTTTTCTCCCTCTGTGATAATTTCTGTATTGAAATCACAGGTCTTCATGGTTTTAGTTTGCACTGAATAACACTTTTCCTGCAACTTCCACAAGTTGGAACGCAAAGAGCTTGTTATCTTAATTACTTTCTGTGAATGTGCCCGTGGAGCAAACAAGACTGAAATGGCCTGCTATTTTCAGAGGCTGGCAAGTCTGTGGAGGCTGTTTGGCTCAGCTGAGCTCATCAGAACAAGCAGAGCAGCGTCATCTCTCTTCATTTTCTCTTTTCTCTGTATTCATACCAGCTATCTCTTCCTCTCCTCCCTTTTCCAACAGTTCCTGTATATCTAGTATTTAGGCAACTACTGAAACTATTGTAACAACCATCCGACTTGTCATTATTGCCAAAGCACCCTCGGGCAAACACAGCTCCCACACTGCTCCATATAGACTGAACTAAAGCTGATCCTGGGCTCTGACTTAATGGCTCAAATGTGTGCCAGGTTGTGCATGTAATGTATTTGCCATGGATGTGTGTATATCCTTGAGAAACGTGCAGAAATTAATTGCCAGTGGCAAAATGTCACCTACTGCCTACTACCCTCTGGCTGCTTCCATCTTACTGTCCGGTGTGGCGTTCAGTGAGCAAAACTTATCTCAGGTACTCACTTAACCAGAAAGCCAAATATACCAGCATTTAGATTTACATATACAGTAATTTTACAAAGTAAATATGGGAACATAATTTATGAGGCCTGTTAAGAAAGGTCAAAATTAGGCAAGGTCCATAAACCTGTAAGTAAAAAGTTACCTATTTACACATCCAGCATGAAGTCAGTACGTAACATCATTCATTTGGATTCATGTTTCCGACTTCATAAACATACGTCCAATTTTCTTTTAGCTCTATTTTTGGTCTCAACCTGCACCTGAGACAAATGTGTGTCTCTTTAGCTGCTAAAGTCTCCATGTATTCACCAGCCAGTCACTAACTTTTGTCCGTCTGTCTGTCGTTTGGTCGCAGAGCAGGTGGCGTCCATTCCAGTTTTTCACTGAAAACAGCTGCATGCTGATAAATCTGCTAAACATGCTAAATCTCGGAAATGCAGTCAGGTGATTACGAGCGACACCCTTTACATGATACATAGCCACACAATAAAAAAATCTGATTAGTGCAGCTTTATTGACTAATGTTAGTGTTTACGTACACTGAGCTACGACCACCAAGTGTAAGTCCAGAAATAAGCTTTACCTAGTTACTTTGGCCATTTTACCAGTCACTGACAACACGGCCGTTTAGGTATAGCTTCACTGCTCATGTTAAACACATCACTGCACAAGGACACCTAAAAACATTATTTCAGGAAATACAAAAATGTTTTGAAAAATTAGAATTTAGCTATTATCAAAGGGAGGTCATACATGTCGTACCACGTGCCGCCTCTCTCACCTCATACTCCTGCATGGAGGCGTAGTACTGAGCTATCTTCACGTAGTATTTCTCTGCTGATGAGTCCTCCTGTAACTCCAGGATGTGGACGGCTTTCTTCCACTGACGAGCTGCAATGGCTGCCTCGATGGCTTTGAGCGAGCAGCTAAGAGAGGGAAGACAAGCGACAGAACTTTAGTGTTGTGCGTATATCCTCAAAAATGTCATGATATAAGCATCAACACTGAGATGTAGATTTATAGATGCAGGTTTACACTAGGACAAAATGGAAGGACAGGACAATTTGGGTTAGAATAGAATAAACTTGGGTTAGGATTTAAGTTAGACTAAATAATTTTGTTACAACTGAGACAGATTGAAACTTCATTGGCAGGATACATTGCAGGCAGAAGTAGTATTTTTTTTGTTTCTGTGGAGAGTTTTAGTTTCCCACAGTCAAAATTCAGTTTTAGATGCTTTTTCAACCTGGAAAGAATAAAAATCTGGGCGCTGATATCTGTCTTTATTTGGTATATTGGGGGAATAAAACCAAGTTTAAAGATATCTATTATGGTCCTGGTGATGATTTAAAGAACTATTGGCTGTCTCTGTTGAATTGTTTTAAAAAAAAAATGTGTCATCTTTCCTCCTCTCCATCTGCCCAAATCTTTGTCTCTTCACTCCTCTATAACGCTTACCCTGCTTCAATGAAGTGGTTGATGGCGGCGTCCATCTGTTTCTGCTGGACGAGGTAGTCTCCCCAGGCCTCTTCCAGTTTCACCACCTCAGCAGGGAAGGCGAGACGAGCCAGCTCCACCGCTACAGGGAGCAGAAACTTTATTTAATAAGCTGTCCATCTAGTATATGTATATGAGTGCTGCAGGGATGACATAGGACAACCCGGAAGTTAGCATTGCCCTAGTTCCCTTGACAAAATGCCAACAGATCTTTCCACTGGGTTTTGGATTAGTGTAAAAATAAGCACTGCGGCGAAAAAAAGATTATGATAAGTAGACGTTTTTAGCAAGATTATCTTCACAAAAGAACACCACTTTCGTGATTTTTGAAGGATAAATGCAATCGGCAGAAGTAAAAAGCTAACATTAGGCTATAAACAAACTACACCACCCTTTAGCTTCCAACTAAATTCTCTAGTACGGCGAGTTGACAGTTATGGTCTCATCAAGCCATGAGTGGCATATTTTGTCTCGTAGAACAAAACCGTAAAATCTCTTAAGCCTGTGGAACTGGAAAAAAATGCTAACTCACTTCTGGGCTTTAGGTACTACTTGTACCTTTTGCACTTATATCAAATGTAAAACAAGACTAAAAGCCATGCTAGCTGTGTGCTAATCAGCATTAACAAAGTACAGCTGAAACCAATGGGAATGTCAGTACTTATTCAGGTATTTGGTCAGTTTCAAAGTGCTGTAAACACTTGAATTTTGACCTGATGATGGTGCTAGAAAAAAAGTCAGTTAGTTATTGATATATTTCAGTCCGGACCAAAGTGTTGGACTGATCAATCGATCCTTAGAGCGATGATGTTATCATGACACACATTTTGGTAGTTATTCAAAATATAGGATAATCATATTCATGGTATCCTTGATTTACCTTTCCTGAAGGCACCTCCTTTGCAGTAGCACTCCAAAGCTCTCTGGTTGTTTCTGATCTTCTCATACAGATCTCCTGCCTGGTAAGAGGTCACAGAGTATATCAATGTATAAAGATAAATTGACATGTAGGTTAAATCCAATATGGATATATGTATGGAAACTACTGAACTATGAAAACCCCAGTTTCATTAAAATTTGTTTAAAGGCTAATTGAGTGGCTTTTCTAACCTGTCAACAACCCGTGATCCTTGCAAGATACATAAAATATAAAGAACGTCAGCAGGACATATCGGATACTTCAAGTTAAAATCACATATTATCAGCATCCACATCAACCCCTTAAACACCTAAACTGATGAAACCCTGCTTAAGCCATCAGGATACAGCGAAAAATTTTGTTGTGCAGTTTTATTCTCTCTTTCCCACCTGTTACATAAACACAGATGGCTCGAGGAGGAGAAATGAGTTCTCTGACAAACGGCTACAGAGAGACACAGAGAAATAACGAACAGATGGAGGGAGACAGAGTGTTCATCTGTTGATACTTCTCCTCTCCTGGCATTTGTTAGGGATAAGATTTAGACAGCTGTGACCAATTCTGCATTAAACAACGCTCACCCTCTCATAAAACTCTCCCTTGATGAGACTGGCGGCGATGCGGCTGACGGTGTCGCTGTTGTTGATGATGTCCGGATGGCTGATGGCCAGTCGGGCGGCTTTAGCCGGCAGTCCGGCCTTCAGGTAGAGGTTGATGGCACCCTGAAAGTCTCCCTCGCTCTCCTTCACCTCACCGGCCTTCTCGTCCTGACCCGTCTCTGTTAACCACTGGTAATAGTTTCCACGCAGGCTGTCCAGCTCTGGGTGGCCCTGAGAGAGTCATTTTGGGTTGAGAGTGGGGTTGTTTCTAACTCGGTACGGAACCAGCGGCAAAACAATTAGTTGACAGGGAGAAAATTAACTGACAACATTTCAAGCAAAAGTGTGGAATACTGTGATTTGCTCATTTTCACTGTATTATTTCACATTGAATATCTTTGGATTTTTGAATTATTAATTGGAAATAAACAATTTGAAGATGTTGGTTTGGGCTTTGAGAATATATTATAGGCTACTATCTAATATAATTAATAGATTCATTGTTGATACAGTTGTAGTAAAAACATACAGGACCTTAAATTTTGGTAAGAATCTAATACTTTTATTGCATCACAGATAGTACACATCTTTTCTTAGTGAAAAACAAACAATCTAAACTAAAGGTAATCATAAATCATAAGATCCGCCTTATAAAAAATGTGATTAAAAAAGGCAATGGAACAAACTTGCAGCGATCACAGAGGCGCTGTTGTTGAGGTGCATAGATAAATGCACAGCGATGTTTACAGAACATGCAACCAAAACTTTCACGGCCTGCTTTTTCTTTTATCTAGCTACATTCAATGAGAAAATGGATTTTAAGAAAATAAGAAAATAAATTCTACATAATTTGAATTTATGAGCTGTGTCCAAATTGTTACTTTCATTCATGATCATCCCAATAACGGAAATTCGTTTTGAGTCTGGTCCTTGAAAAATAGTGACAGTACGCAACAACAGACAGCAAGAGCAAAATGTGTACGTATGAATTTAGTGTGTTGGTTGTCACCTTGGCCTCAGCCACAGCGATGCAGTCGTCCCACATATGGAGCTCCTGGTACATCTCTATAGCTTCATCAATGGAGTTCTGCAGAAACATTAGGACTCAGTGCTGCACAAATATATCATAAGTAATAAAGCATGTACAGGTGTGATATTGATCTATGGTAAATGGACTTTACATGGCACCTTTCTAGTCTTCCACAAACTCAAAGCTCTTCATTAACCAATTACCACAGTGATAGCAGAGGCTGCCATGCAAGGAAGAAGGAGAAAACTAATGTGGTTGTATGGTGCAAGTATAAATATGTGCAACAATATTGTTGTAAAATCCATCAGTAATTAAATCTACATATATTGTATATAAATATAGCAAGTGTGTACATAAGCCTTGGTTGTTTGTGTCACCGACCTGCTCCATGTAATGCATCTCAGCCAGTTTAAAGTTCTTATCCAACATGGCCACGTGGGCTTGGACCTGGAAAAACGCTGTTCCATCTCCTGCCTGGTCAACACACACACACACACACACACACACACACACACACACACACACACACACACACACACACACACACACACACACACACACACACACACACACACACACACACACACACACACACACACACACACACACACACACACACGTAATAAAAGCGCACACACACACACACACACACACACACACACACACACACACACACACACACACACACACACACACACACACACACTCACACAGAGACACACACACACACACACACACACACACACACACACACACACACACACACACACACACACACACACACACACACACACACACACACACACACACACACACACACACACACACACACACACACACACACACGACAAAAGACGATGACTGATGTTTAAATCTTTGAAGAATATATTGAATTATTCAGGTTTTGCTGTGTCAAAATGTTCAAATTTACGGCTACTGAATATCAGGGTAGAATACTGGTAATCAATGGTGGAACGTAAGTAACTTAGTAGTAATTTACTAATAAAAATTCAAGGTACTTGTACTTTACTTGAAGGTCTTCATGTCTGTGTCTTTGTCTGCACCTGTTTGGTAATCAGCGGTAATCGCAGGTGTGTTTTGGGATCCTACTTTCACTTGTTTTTTGAAGTTTCATTGTCGGCAGTCATCGCTCTTTTCTTTGTTTGTAGGGCCAAAGTTACCGTTTACGCCAGCAGAGACCGGATTAATCAGTACGCTGCTTCACACAAAGGTTTGTTGAAGAGCGAGTCTTTTGCGTTAGCTCCACCTACCGGAGGAAACGCATCACTAACTGTGTGCTGCTTGTGATTTTTGTCGCCACAGACATCCAGCTCGTCATACTGCAAATGCAAATGCCTTCATCAGTGAACCACAGGCTCAATCGGCATCATTCAGCGGTATATAATGACTTAACAGACATTTATTTAAATTAAAATCTTTAAGACTATTACTTTAAGTGATTTAAGTGTGACTGCTGATGCTGATACTTTTGTACTTTTACTTAAGTAACATTTTGAATTCAGGACTCTGCTGTACTGTACAGGCATGTAAGACTTGGACGCTGTCTTGTGGTAATAGCCTCTTTTATCTACTCTTACTTCTGGAGATGTACTGTTTTGTCTTGTATCTGGGCTGATATGAAACACACCATTTCCTGTGAAACTTTATCCGCAATCTGGTTTGTTTGGTGGAGGAAACGCACAGTTGAGACGTCCCCCAACGCAGCAAAACACCTGGAAGAGATAAAGAGAAACAAAGAGTGAGCGAGCAAGTAATAGAAACAGAGGAAGAAAGACGAAAACACAGAAAGAAACTTTCAATAGAGTGAAGGAAGAAGGTAATACTGGCTCTGAAAAACTGCTCACTAAATCAACTAAGATGAATTAGAGCTTTTGTCTAATTAGATACGCTGCAGTCGGAGGGGCTGAGAAATGAAAAGGCACATCTTTTTGGCCACTTTATTACCAACTTTCTGTGAACGGTTGCATCAGATTAATGAACAAGTCATGAAAGAAAGAAAAAAGTTAAAGTAAAAAAAAAAGTCCTTCTGTCTGACTCTTTCTCACTTCACTCCCTCATTAACATTACCCACTTTAGACAAAAACGTTTCTTTCCCCGATTTTTCATGATTTATGCAAATCAAGCCGACGCCTAACGAACAGCACATACATTATTAATGACTGAGAATTCAGCAACGTTTCTCAAAACAGAGAGAAATAAAGATGGAGAGAGAGAGAGAGAGAGAATGCTTATGATTAAAAAAAATGTCTTTGATGATTAAAGACGTTAGAGAGGGAGGTCAGGCAGGGACACAGTTGTCTGCAGTGTGTGTGTGTGCGTGCGTATGTGCGTGTATGTGTGTGTGTGTGTGTGCGTGTGTGTGCACTTATCCAAGTGTCCAAAAGTGTGCTATTTCATTCCAGGTGACTAAAGTCCCCTCGTTGTCTCCTTTCTCTTCAGTCACAAAGATAAGTCTCTCTTACAATGAAGACTGATAAAGAATGTAATTAAAAAGCTCAGAGACACAGACATCAGCTTGCAAGGTTGTGTTTGTGTGTGTGTGTCTTGCTGACCTTTCTGCGATGTGCAGCTGGTGAGCCTCCAGAGCCAACTTGCTGAGCGTCTTCCACATGGCTTCAGTCTCTGGTGACATCTCAAGAGTCTCAAGGAATGCTGTCGCTCTGTCAAAACACACACACACAGAGCTATGAGGGATGAGACGACAGAATAGACTAGTTCTTCCAATGCTACACCTTTCAACCAAGTTTCATGAAAATCAGGTCAGTAATGTTTCCCTAATCCTGCTGACAAAGTAAAAACATGACCTCCTTGGTGAAGGTAATAATTATTACTTATGGTGCAAGCAGCAAATAGGCAGCAGAAAATTGAAAATGTTCATTTCATATCATTTAATTAAAAATGAGCAAATGCGATTTTAATGTTTTTGTAAATTAAAAACATTAAAATCGCATCTAAAGCCATTTATTGTTGAAAAATGAAGTTTAACACTTTTCAAGATACTCTTTTATCTCTGGTCAACCTCTCACCAGAAAGACAAGTATACGTCACCAAAATCCTCTTAGAAGGGGGGTTGGCCCGGAGTTCAGAGCCTCAGTGAAGAGTTCAGCTGCTGCTCCTCCAAATTGAGAGGTCAGCTACAACCATTTGAAAGCATCACTTTGGAGGTGCTGAAATCATGACACACTGAGGAGGAGACTATGCCACCCAGCTGGCCTGGGAGCTCTGAACCCTCAAGAAGAACTCGAGGAAGCTGCTGGATAAAAGGACATCTGGTCTGTTCTGTTCGCCCTGCTGTCACTGTGACTCTGATCCAGAAAAGCAGCAAGCAGTCGGAAGGCCGGATAGATGTTCAACTCGACAGTAATGACAGCGATGGGTTGGTTTGTGAATCTAATATCTGTCAAAGTAGTCCAGACTTACCTGTCGTAATCCCCATCGTCAATCGCCGTACCAAACTCGATGAGGCCTTCGTCAAGCGTGTACGTCACAGTGTTGACGCCCTCTGTCACGATCACATCTGTCCTCCCATCCACTCTTTCTAGATCCACAATGTCTCCCTGACAAAGAGAAGTGAAACCAATTTAAACCTGAATGAGAGAGTGATTGTGTGTAACTAAGTAGATTCACTCAAGTACTGCACCCGTTCTTAAGTTCAAATCTGAGGTATTAGGGCTGTTAAGGGTTGTTTTGGTCTAAGTCGACTGAGATTTCTTTAGTTGATTACTCATTTTTCCTGCTTTTTTCATGTCGATGATTTATTTCCCAGATATTTATGAGCACATCTCTGGTAAACAACACAAGATTTAGAGTGGTGTTTTTGCATCAGTCTTTGTAGAGATCATGTTCCTTTATACTTCTAGAATTCAGAGGCAAATATTATACTTTTTTACTTTTTTATTTGACATATAGTTTCTTATTACTTTCGAGATTTTACACACAAAAGATGTGATTATCTTATAAAAAATGAGGCACTATTATTGAATAAATTACTTAACAGAATATAAAATAAAAGTAGCTCCAACTCCACCGACTACAACAGTAAAATGCTACTTACACATTAATGCATCAGTAATAATAATCACATGAGATCAAATAAAGTAACATGACACTCACAGGAGCTGCGTTTCTGCATTAAGTACATTTTGCTAAGATTACATACATACTTTTACATAACATGTTCTTACTTGTAATGAATAATTTGTTCACACAGTGTGGTATTGCTACTTTTACTTAAGGACCTGAATATTTCTTCCACCACTGGGACGTTGTAATTATCATTTATTTGGTTCCATTAAAAATAAAAAAAATTAAAACATTTTTCAAAAACGATGGGCCTCGTCAATCCTTATCTAAAACACGTGATAAATTGTCCAGTTGCACCCTCTGCCTGGTTTTTATTATTAATGAGAACATAAGTGAGTGAAATTAAAAAGTATTTAAGTATAAAAAGAGGAAACTATGAAAATGATCAAACTTAGTAGCATCAGTTTACTCACTCTTAGGAGAAATACTTTACTACCAGCCTGTGAAAAACAATTGTATAATGCCTTCTGTGGTCCCATAATGTTTGACAAAATAACCGTGATGATGTCATAGCGATGTCGTCTCACCTTGATGGGGAACATGGTGATGCTCTCTGGGCTGTCTATGCTGTACCAGATGCAGAGGCTTCCCCTGTTCTGAGCGACCACCACGTCACTGCCAGGTACCCACTGGACGTAGGAGCAGAAACTCAGCAACGTGGTCTTTACGCCACTCTCTATGTCATACAGATGGAGCTGAGGAGGAAGGAGAGGGAGGGAAATATAGAAGTTCTTCATAATTGTTCATATCAGTGATGGTTCCCGCTGATATATACTTATATATATATACACTGGAGATCAAAATTAGAGAACAAGTTATTAATACTTGTTAATCTGAAATGTTTTTCACGGTCGTCTACATAAAACATGAGCATGAGAGGACAGGATTATGCAAAGACTCAATGTGGAATCGGTACAACACTGCAGCTGGAGTTGCTCGCCAGTTCAGTGCTGAACAGGGCAAGGATCTGTCTCTGCACACTGTCTCGTCATTAAAGACAATTTGGACTGAAAGCTCACTCTGCAGTGACCTCTCATCAGCAGAAATAATAAAAAGGCTAGAGCATGCTGAGGAGCATGTTGTGTGACAGAGGAGAACTGATCCAGAGTGACTTCAATAATGAGAGTACGTTAAATTTATTTATGTCTGATGGGAAACGTTATGTTGGGCTTAGGACTGGGGAAAGACTGAACCCAAAGTGTGTAAAGTAGTCAGTTAAATTTTGAGGTCCTGACCAGGGTATACCACACCTCACGCCCGATGTCAGCTGGGATCGGCTCCAGCCCCCCGCGACCCCGACAGGGACAAGTGGTTGAAGATGAATGAATAAAGTATCATGGTTTGGGGGATGTCTTCCGCAGCAAGAGTTGGGCCTCTTGTACAGCTACATGGCAGGTGAATGCAAATGTTTATGTGAACTTCCTTCAGCAACATTCAATACCTCCACTGAGACTGTCTCCCAATCAGCTGCAATTTTCATGCAAGACAATGCCCTGTTACACTGCAAAACAAGTTAAACAGTTCCTTGAAGAATATTGAAACAATGAAATGGCCAGCCCAGAGTCCAGATCTAAATTTCATAGAGAATCTCTGGAAAATCCTTAGCAACAACGCAATGTCTAAGAAACCCACAACAGTTATCGAACTGTAAGAGACTAAAGAAGAATGGACCAAGATCAAACCGGAGCAGTGTGAGAAACTAGTGATGTCCTGTGGGCGCAGATGTGCTGAAGTCATTCAAAGCTGTGGCCTCTACACTTCCTGTTCAGTTTTGAATCCTAGAGAAGAAAACATTGTTGAAGTCTTCTCTTCTGACACAGTGGTTACTGTTCTCTCATTTTGATCACTTTTTTTTTTTAGTTTTTTGTCAAAGTGCCTTTGTATTATGTAGAAGTAGTACAGCAATTCATGCATATATTGTGTATATATATATATATATATATATATATTGTTTATATATATATATATATATTGATATATATATATATACTTTCATATAATTACATATACATTCTACATTCTTACCTAGCGTTAGAGGAGAAGACTGGCTTCATCCGTCCTAATAGCAATTATCCTTATTTTCCAGTCTGCTGTCTTGGAAAGTTATAGTTTACAACGTGTAGTTGAACTCATTTGGTTTGAACAAAGTTGATTAACTCCCAGCAGCTCCGTGTGAACGCTCACACTGCAATCTATTCTACTACACTCTTGATGAGTTGAGATTATGTAGATTCTATAAGCCACAGTGGCTCCCACAGCCCTTAATGTGTGTGTGTATGAGAGACCGCCCGCTGTTGTAATCAGCAACTTTAATATCTTCCCCCCACCAGTTTTAATAATGCAGTGTGTATAGTTTCACCCTGGAGCTCAGCTGGCCACGTTTTAATGTGATGAGGAAGAACAGCCTGTTGAATTCACTATAAAGCAAGTTTCAATTAAAGAAGCATGTGTTTATTTCTTACTGGTAGGAAGTGCAGCCAATGTGGGCTATGAATGTGAATATCCCAAAAGTAGTATATATCCAGTTCAGTCTTTTAAACATATTCTGTTGCTTTTTTCCATTCACAAGATCGATGGCATGCACATAAATCTGTATGTACCATTAGTTCTGAATTAAAGGTTTTCATGTCAATAAGAAAAGAATCCCGTTTACATACGAACCACAAAACCTTACAGCATCTAAATACAGATCTTTTTTTTAATTACCCTCAAACTTCTCCTCCTTTGCAAAGTAAAGTTCTTTCCGATGCCATTCGTGCACAAATATTTCAGAATCTGCCTCACTGAAGTTCTTCGTGTACAAATCTTTTTTTTTTTACATTGAAAAATAAGTGCAGCAAAAAGTTTGAAGCCACTGACGGATTCCCAATTACCAGAGTTGTCCATGTCTTTGCCCCAGGGCCTCGACATCAAACTGTTTGACTTCCCCAGGGCAACAACTGACAGCAGCTCTCTGCCACTCTCATCTTGCTTCTCAAAATACTGTGAATCTCAGCTGCCAAAACTGAGACCTTTTCTAAATGTTTTTGGCACTGAGGTGGAAATAAATGGATGTTTCTTGACTTAAATCGGTGGAATAAGACACAAGGAACTAAAGACAAATAAATTCACCTTTTTGAAGTTATTGCAGTGTGCTTTAAATTATCACCACTAGTTTGTCACCGCCACAGAAGACCGTACACACGCCATGTTTGCACTCTCACATCCATTGTTCTTAATGTAAACGCACGGAGGGCGTTAAAGAGAGTTCAACTTTGGGAATGCGGTAGCGTCAAACATTTATGCTTGACTCATTTACATTTATGTTTAGATGACTCGTAATTTGTACTTTTTGGGAAATGTTATCAGGCCTCTTATGATTATTCAAATAAAACATGGCAACATTGCTTTGCTCAAAGGTTCTCGATTGTGTCTCGATCTTGTCTGTCTGTCTTTGTCTGTTGATCTTTGTCTGTCTCCTCTCTCTTTCTCTCTCCTTTTCTTTCTACCCAACCGGTCAAGACAGATGGCCGTCTTCCTTAGAGCTGGGTCTGTTAGACATCCCTGCCTTAAAGGGAAGGTTTTTGTCCCCACTGTGTGCACAAGCTTGCTGAATTAATACCGTATATTAAAGATAAAATATGTATTAAAGATAGTGCGACTTTTTGCTGCTCATGGGGGAATTGTTGGGTCTATGTAAATCATAAATGAGTCATAGAGCCTGGTCTTTACCTACTCTATGTGTAATGTGTCTTGAGATAAATTTTGATATGATTTAGCACTATAAATAAAATTGAATTGAACTATTTTTCCGCCAAGGACCCCTTTTCAACATAGAGAATATACCCCCTTGTGTATGTCCCTTGGACTAATTTGATGTAGTCTTACTGTAGTTATGTGAAAAAAAAACACAAGAGAAATGTCTTTTTTCCACATTTTGCGACTGACTTTGCAGCTTATGTTGTCTACCTCTTTTGCACTGCTTCAGTGTTCATCAGCACTGGCTCCACCGAAAAGAAGTTTCACCCCTACTGTGTGTACTTGTATAAAGATGGGCTGACAATAAAGTTCTCTTAAGACTTATGGCGCCCCCTGTGGCAAAGTACATCCACATTTATTCTGAATTACTATCTTCTCACCTGGATGACCAAAATGGCTCGACAAAGATCCACAGGACATTATTTGGGTGATGGACGTGCTGTAACTTTACCCTCTCTGCCTTCAGGCCGCCCTCCCATTGTCTCCACTCTTACAGTCCCTCAGGCTGCTGAGGTTTTTCATTCTCACCCGCAGCTTCTTGTCCCTGAAGAGCAGTTTGCGTCCGGTTTCATTGAGCTCCAGCCAGTCAATCTTGGAGTTTTGGCTGATGGTTCCTAGATTGCAGCCCCCGGCCAAGTCCACTGAGAGGAGGGAGAAAAGGATGGGTTAACTGAGCAGCAGTAAGACTGTCACTGTGACAAAATATCGAGCTAAAATTGGACTTTTACTCAAGTAATCAACCAGTCAATGTATAATAATTATCTATTCTATCAGGCAGAGTGGGCAGTGTCTCTACTTTAAACTCTTTGATGTTATCAGTCTGCTAATACATCAACTTTTTCATTAAAATGTAATGTGGTCCAAAGACGGAAAATTACTTAGGTATTGATTCAGAAAATAAATAAATAAATGTATCGATAAATACATTAATAATTACATATGGATAAAAAATGAATGATTGAATGCAGGAATAAAAAAATAAGTACACAAATTAATAACACAAAAAATTAAGTAAATGTTGCAATAAATATGGAAATAAATTAAAACATTATTAAATGAAAGCTGATGATAAAATGGGATATAAATAATACATTTATTTCTACGTTTCTGTACAACTACATTAACTTTCTCATTTATTTTTTTATGCATTTATTGATACTATTGATACTATGACTGAAATAGTTATATTTTTGTGGTCCACTCAATAGTAATGATACAGTTCAACTGATCTCCTGCAGTTATCGTAGTTGTAGCAGTTTGGGAGTTTAATATTATGGTGATTAAAAAACACCATTGAAAAGTTATTCACAATTCCAATTACACAAATGGCTACAATAATCATGTGCACATCCACAAAATGTCAATAGGTTAAGTATATAGTTTTTTGTTTGTTCACTTTTCTTGTGGTGTGTGTGGTTACTTTTCTATGTATTTAGCGGTGGAAGAAGCATTCAGATCTTTTATTTTAGTAAAAGTAGCTGTACTGACACAAGTAAAAGTTCTGAAGTAAAAGGACAAAAGTAATGGCATCAAAATAAAGTATAAAGTAAAGGCACTCATTATGGTCAGAATAATGTAGAGTATATTATGTAATTCTCATTACTCATGCATTAATGTGTACATTACTTTAATGTTGCAGGTGGGGCGAATTTTAATGACTTTATATACTGCTGGTCTGAGTAGCTTGTGAATTGACCCCCGCAGATCAATTAAAACTCACCTTATATTAACCTATGATAATACAGCATAATTGATTTGATAGTTATATTTTGTATTGTAACCACAGCAGAGCACTGCAGCACAAAGTAGCAGAAATTGGAATTACTCAAGTAAAGTACGAGTACAATACTTAGGTAAATGTATTATGTTACTTTCGACCACATGACAAACACATTCTTACCAATACAAATGGTTTTTATATCGATCAGATACGCAAGCTTCTTGCTGTCTTCAATTCCTCTCTGCTTCCTCTCGTTAAGTCGGACACTGCAGAGACAAACACAGGAACAAATAAAACCGACTGGTCAACTTAACATAGACTGTATCTGAATTTACACTGATTCAACGTGTAAGTATTACAATCAGTATAATTGGCATCCACTCCCCGGATGCCCCGGATCATGATGTTGTCAACGCTACAGCGTCCAGCAGCCAGAGGCGAGTCAGTCAGAGTCAGAGGCCTCAGCAGCAGTCGGCCATTAGTCGGTCACCCGGGGACTGCCAGTGCTGACACTTTTGACAGCGCTGAATATTTTAACATGGAGGCTCACTGACACTTCTGAATCCTCACTGTCACGGTGCCTTGGATTTCTGCACAGCTCAATACCGCCATCCAATGGACAGAGCTGGAAATACATTGTTTGTTAGGAATGATCAGGGGCCTATTCAAAGACGTTAGCAGTGACTGTATTTCAAATACACGTCTATTTAATTGCTGCTTTTTATATATAAAAAAGCACCCAAAATGTGTAACATAGGCTGATCTTTCTTTTTGTGGCTTTAAATGGGACATTTGTGCAATTCCGTTCAAGCTGGACGGCATGGTGGTGTGGTGGTTAGCACTGTCGCCTCACAGCAAGAGGGTCCCCTGTTTGAATCCCTAGAGTCTCTATGTGCCCTGTGATAGACTGGCGTCCTGTCCAGGGTGTACCCCGCCACGCGCCCCATGTCAACTGGGATCGGCTCCAGCCCCCCGCGACCCCTATAGGGACAAGAGGTTGAAGATGGATGGATGGATGGAGGTTCAAGCTGACCAGTTATAGCCGTCTGATGTACTGTATACCCTTTTGTTCTTTGGAAGCAGACAACCCTGTTAAGGTGTTTCTTACTAAACCAACTTGATAAGGTGTGTTTGTTTTGTGTAACTGGGCCTACCTGATGAGGTGAGGGTTCATAAATTCTGTTCTGACTGATCCCAGGATCTCATTGTTACTGTACTCCACCAGGCTCAGCTCCCCGGCGTTAAAAATCATGCACACCTGGAACATGAAATACAGCCAAATAAAACACAGTAGCATGCAACATGATGGGAGCAGTGATGAGGGGCGTGGCAGCCACACAGTCTAAGACACAAGACGTGACACAACGGTACTGTAATTATTGTAATTAGCCCACAACAGCTGTCTTAATGATAACAATCTTCATGTGTGTACTCACTGTTTCATTTTCAAAGAAGAACTTTTCGTTTCCACCAGAACCGGGCCACGACACCTGAAAGAGAGACAGCAGAGTCGAGACGTCAATTAAAAAGTCCACCTCCCTTTTATTGTGAGAAAGAAACAAGAAAGCACATGTGATGATATGACACAAACTTGAGGAGGTGAATGGATGAATGAAGAATGACAGTTTTCAATAGAAATACTAGAAGAGGAAAAAGTCCCAACAATGTTTTCAACATTTTTCCAGATATAATTTTTCAAGGCTTTTATATTCAAAATTACATTCATCTCACAAGTACATGGCTAGGTGTCACATAAAGACTTTTTTGTGTGTGTGATTGAGGTGGAATGACCCTTTATGTCTCACCTCACTCAATTTATTAGTCAGCAGGTCTCCCAACAGAAGAGTGTCAGAGGTGTGAGCCACCAGGTAGCGATCTTTGCCCATGATTTTGACCTCTTCTATCTCATAACCGTAATACGACTTCAGGACCACCCGCGTCCCTGTAGAGAGGTTCTTCACTATCACCTAGGAGAGGAGGACATGATTAAATGGAGAAAAGGGAATGTTCAATTCATTTCTCCATCATTTTTCATTGATTCATATGAATAAGGGGGTGAAATTCAACAACTTAAAGCATAATAACAATACAACTGTACTGACCAAGGTCTTAAAAGTTTATTCAATTCACAAATACACACATAAACACCAGTGAGTTAACTCAGCCTGGTAGAGTCAGAGTAAACTCTTGATTGTAAAATGTAAGTGCACATCAGCTGCCTGGTGAATTTCTCAATCATAATCTCATCGATTTTCACATCGGAATTTTTCAAACCAGCACCAGAATCACTTCATGCATACTTTACTTTGAATATGTTTTCTTGGCTGATTAGAAAATCTGTGATGGAGTTCTTAGGCCATTTCTTCACGTTTATATCAGTTGTGTTTCCAGAATCATTTTATCACAGTTTATACGTCATTTTTATTCCAGTTTTTAATGTTTATAGTACAAACTAAGATGGTACAGCAGGTGTTCTCTGTTGGAAGAATCAGATTACAAATAATGCAAAATACATAGGTTTATATGCATTTCTACCGATACGTCTGTTTATGTAATCAGATGACCATAATAATATGTATAGCTCATTTTCCCTCATTGTTAACAAATGCAATATGTTTTTGTCTATTAAAACTTTCCTTTACTTGTCTGTACATTGCTTCAAAAATTTGGAAGGAAGAAGGTAATGTGATTGTTTCCAAAAACCTTTCTTTTTTTTTTTTACTATGAAATTGATATACTGTATTGTTTTTTTGCACTTGACTTGATTAAAACTGAATTATATGCACTGCAAAATTAACTGACTGTTTTCAGTTTTTATATCATATGTTAATTGGCATTGTTTTTGCTGTTTGTGCCTGTACCGATACTTTAACTCTGTGGTTGTCTGTACCTGGCTCAGGCCAACGTAGGTAATCTCAAACTTGTTCTTATAGATGGCTCTCCGTAAGCAGCAATCAAACAGCTCCACTCCCCCACACAGTGTTCCCTGTCGAGACACAAACACACAATAAACTGGAAGGGCAGACCCCAAGGCGTGCCCTATCTCACAATGTTAATGCAGCAGAACTTTCCAAGTCAGGAACTTTCAGATTAATCCGACACCGAATGCAGCACAAAATTCAGTGGGTAACTCCCTGGTCCATGCCACCATTCAACTACGGTAGGTCAAAATCAGATCAAAAACATAACCTTGTGGCGCAGGTAATGAATACATAAAACAACATTTAGTATTTTACCTAAAAACCCAAAAAAAAGTCCCACTGCTGTAGCAACTGCTGCAAATCTCCACTGAAGAAGTAAAGAACAAAATAACTTTAACGAATAAAAAGGCGTAATTTAATCGTAGTCAGAATTTTTACGTCCCCAGTTGTGTACAGAGCAGATACATAAGATATGACATGTTAAGTAGGGTGGTTATGAGGCGTTAGTAAACTTTTAAAGAAACAAAGCTACTAACAAGTAAGTGGTGTTAAATCCACAGTCTGGATTAAAATAATGTGATAGATTAGAATATTTACAGCACAGAGGCGGGATCCGTCTTTCTTCCAGGCCAGGCTGGTGATGGTGTAGAGGTTGGCAATCTCTTTAGGCTTGGCTTCATCCCACACGCCTCTCCTGGGAGCCCAGTTAAACACCCGCAGCCTAGGTGAAATATCAGGGAGAGAAAAATGGCTTATGAGCTGACAGGTATTACAGTATATCATTACTGAGGAACCGTATACTGACCGGTCATAACTGCCAAACACAACCGACTGCCCGCTGGGGCTGGTGGCGGCCACGGTGAACTCCCTCTCTGTCCGGTCACGGCTGTACTCGAAGGTCTGCAGAACGTGACCCTCTCTGCCGTAGGCCACCACCTTCTTGTCACAGCCGCCCACCATGATGCTGTTTGCACCCCAGGCCAGAGCGTAGGGTGGGCATGGATGCATTAACAGCTTACCCTGTGTCAGAGTGGATGTGGTAGTCTCATTCAAAACACATGCACACCATAAATGTTGCAGGGAATACATAAATTTAATGTAACGTTTGTACCTGAGACTCCCCTGAGCCTTCGTCGTCAAAGAAGTAACGCACAACTGTCCCGTCGGCGTGGCCAGAGAGGATGCCTTTACCAGAAACACTGACACAGAACAGACAGGCAACACAGACTGAGTGTACCACAGAAGAAGACAATAAACAAGCATGTCATTTGTTGGTCATAAAAAATGGAATTACTTGGATGCCAGTGAGACGACACAAGACTCGGTGCCGTAGATGGTTGATGACTTGTTTGTCTGAGTGTTGGCCAGGCGGACCTATGAAAAAAAATAAAAATAAAAATGTAACATTTGTCATTTTGTTTGACATAAAACAGCTTTTAGATGCTGATCTTTTTTTGCTCAAAGGAAGACAGCAGTTAGTGCAACGACACTATAACTAACAAGCACTGCTGATGTCTGCTATCCAGCTGATGCTCCTGTAATGCTCCTACCAATTATAATACACAAACAGCAGTTATATAAACAGTAACATAAGGTGTGAACATGTTGCTGACTTACCTTGCCATCCACTAATCCATAAACAATTGCGTGCTCTGCAGGCCAAAGCAAGCAAGTCACAGCGTTCTGCAATGCACAGAGTAAAATGTTGCATTACATAGAAGACAGAAAGGTGGATATCCAAACTTCCTATAGGAAAAAATTCCTTTGCTGACGTACGGCTGCAACTAATGATTATTTCCATTATTCATTTCTTGTTTTTTAAGAAACTTCATTAAATAGGGAAACATTATTATCTCAGCCTCTCAAAGTCCAAGGTGATGTCTTTAAATGTCTTGTTTTGTCCAAAACCCAAAGATACTCAGTTGAATATGATATGGAAACAAATATAAGCTGACTTGACTGTTTTATACTGTAATGTAATCTTTACATACAACACTAAAACAGCAGCTGGAACTATACTAATTATGCAGCATTATTTGTTTATAATTGTCATGAAACACTTGATACACTTGTGATACCTTATCAGACTTATGTACGTTGCATCAGTAACATTATTGTCTATCAAACACAAAAAGCTTTTCACTCCTACAACTATCAGTGAACTTCTATTTACAGCACAGCTACTGCCCCTTTAAGCACCCTGTTGACTGCATGAAACTTAATATTTACTTACTGTCTGAACAAATTTGTTGCAAATGGCTTTCTTGTCCCCCCTAGAAAAGAAGATAACACTGATGAAAAAACCTGTTTGCACACATCGACATAGATGGATAAATCAAGATTAATATCGAAGGAGACGTTACCAATCTTCTCCAATTTTGTAGACAAAGATGATGTTGTCGGATTGGCCGATGGCGATTTTGGTGGAGTCCGGTGAGAAGGCCATGTCGGTGACAGTATAGCTCTGTTTTCCATACTGTCAAAAGAGTATGTTGGATAATTACTAACACACAACCTCCTGTTAGAAGAAGGTATTTTAAGGATATACAGTTTACTTGTAGATGGCATTAAAAATGGCGCTTTTGAATTTTCCATTACAGATATTTGCAAACAGTCCTTATCATTTAATTTTAAACTATAATGCCAAAACACACCTATAGTGCAAAATAAAAGTTTTTTTCAAACTTTACAAAATAGCAAGGGGCAGAAACAGTTCAAACACACTGAATTTAAGTGTCTTGAGTGTGTTTTGAAGTAGGCCTCTTGTTTAAAGCATTATGGGGCACTGCAATTATCACTTTCAGTGCATTTGCCCATTAGGCTTCATCACCGAGAGTCAGGATGTTCAGAAAAACCCTGCATGCTTGTGAAGAAACCGACTAAACGCAGGGAAACAGTTAAGCAGAGAAGGGAAGCGTGAATAATAGTAAATGCTTTATTTTATTGTCATTTTCATTATGCTTATAATAATTTCAATAACTGTATTTATAAAGCCATTTTCAAGCTTCATGGTTTTCAACATTAAAACAAACACAAAAAAATGAAAGATTAAAACATCAGAGACATCCCTGCATCCTTGCCTTGAAGTGATATAACAGAACCTTCTGGATTTAGGGTACCACAACTAATACATTAGTTTTCTATTTGTTCATGTGGGTGTTGGACACCCTTGAAAAAAAGACTTTATGTATTAATCAACATTAGGCTAGCTTCCCTCCTGTCTCACCTTGGAGTCCAGGGGTTTGGTGGAGAACTTGTCCCTCCTCTCTCCCTGCTCGTCATAGAGCAGCACCACCCTCTCAACACTGCAAACAGCGAACTTGGTGTTGTTCGGTGCCCAGGCCATGCAAGTCACTTTGGAAGCAGCATCCTGTGAAGGGAGGCAGAAAAAACAACAGTCAGTGATAACTAGTCCCAGCCAAGTATTTGTAGTTAGCTTAGCTAAACGTTTGTGGCATACAGTCAGAAATACTCAAAGTGACAGATCTGGTTGAATTTCAAACAGCACAATTAACGTTTAAAGCAAAAAATAACAAACTATCGTCAGATATTCAAAGAATGTTACCCAAAGAGAAGGGAGTTATTTTAATGGGGATTGTTTAAATTGAAATTAAGAAATGTGTAAAATGATGGATTAGGTTGAAAGAAGAGCCCAAGCAATGTCCAAACATACAATTATTTAAAAAGAGGTTAAAGGAAATGATTCTTGCAGGGCAAAGGGATGAGGGTGTTTGATGTCCATTGGGTGTTAATTGTATTCTTTTGTATCTGTTTTTTGTAACTATTTTTGGGGGGCATTATTATAGTTATTATATATACTAGACTATATTATATATATTATACTTTAGTTCTCATAGTATATATTTGATATGAACATATAAGTAATACATTTTATTTACAGAAAATTATATATTTATATATATAATATGTAATCATAAATTAATATGTTTATAATAATTATGAATAAGGAAGCTTATTTAAAATAAGAAGGGGTGGGATTAGATAAGTGCAAACTTCTTCCCACTTCTTTTGAACATGCTTTTTTTTCAGCAAATGTTCGTCATTCATGTGTCTAATTATGCTTTCTTTTTTGTCAAACATCGTTGTTTTCTGTGACAATTCCCTTTTCTGTTTGTTTACATCTCCGAAATAACATTTAAATCGAATCAATCAAAGTTCCGTTTTTTTCAATGTAATTGATTTCAAAATAATTCTGTGGTTTACAAAGCACTGAATGGTTTAGAGCCAAAATACATTTGTGATCTCCTGCTTTGCTGTGAACCATCCAGACCTCCGTGATCCTCTGGGACAGGTGTGCTCTGTCCCCAGAGTCACAGCTAAACAGGGAGGGGCAGCATTCAGTTTTGATGCTCCACCTCTCTGGAACAAACTCCCAGAAAACTGCAGGTCTGCTGCAACCCTTAGTTCACTGAAGACTTTTTTGTTTGCTGCTGTCTTTCAGTAAACAAAACAATTTTCTTAACCGCTTGACCTGCAATGTAACTTCTATTCCTTTGATATTCTTGGTTTTACTTCTAATTTCTATTTAATTAGCATGTTTTTATATTTTCGTAATTATTTCATCTAAATGTCATTTTGCAAGTGTTCATTTCGGTGCTTTTAATGTTTCATGTAAAGCATTTTGAATCACCTTGCTACACAAATATACAGTACTTGCCTTAGGTTCTATAAAGACAGACGCTCGCACCAAACTCCATATAAGATTTGAGAGATTTAACTGTAGCAGTGAATATAATGTGCCGACTGCTGAAACATCACTGCTGACCATGTCCGAACCATTAAGACGCACTCTTCGGCTAATTCGGGACGGTACTTTTTTCACCCAAGTAGCGCACAGTTGCGGTTGACAGATTCTAGCGAGCAAAGTACCGTTGAGGTAACTGTAAAAACATGCATTTAATAACAATTAAACATAGATTAGTCAAATCCCTTATATGCCCAATTGACGAAAGACGATTATTGTTTCGTTACATTTTTTGAGTCATTGCGTTAAACGATGATAGTTACCATTACAGAGTCCCGTTTTTTAACTGATGTCTTGCTCAGTGTAGCATTTAGCTAACTTGTCGCTGAACTTACCTGCGGTGTTAATAGTGTTTTAAGATGCTTCAGTTGCATTTTCGGAAGTCTACGAGGGAAGAACGTTATTAGTGTTGAGATTAAAGTGCACTACTTTAGATTCTGTTCATTTTGTTGGGCAGCTTCGAGCAAGCAGCTAACGTTAGCAGAGAGGACATCATGGTAAACATAGCTGTGATCTCCTTAGTTACCGTCGGGGGGCGGGGCCTTATGGTGCGTTCATGGAAATATAAACTTCTCTAACAAATTCCTTATGTTGAGCCTAAACTGTGTTTTAGTCAAAAATGAATTGTAACTGTTGGTTTGTTTAATTTTCTTAGCATCAATTATTGGTATATAGGTTCAAGACTAAGTGTTAATGTATGTAATGTATGTCTTCTTGTTTCCATGTTTTCGCAATTTTAAAGGGAGCTAACGTAACAAATTTTTGGTTGTTAAATGTAAGCCTTCAGTCAGCGAATAGTTAAGTGAGATTATGTTGAACAAGGAAAAGGATCACTTGGAGATGCCGGGGATTGAACCCGGGGCCTCATACATGCAAAGCATGCGCTCTACCACTGAGCTACATCCCCTTCCATGCACGCCGAAATGGTAGTAACAATATTATACCTACGCACGTCTGTGATCGTGGCATTGTTGGTTGTATCTACTTTATTAATCCCGCAAGAGGAAATTCAATCTTTTCACTCTGTTATTATTCATGTCTCACACACACAGGCCCGAAATACACACACATGCAGAGAACAGGACCTGTATACATGCAATTAATGGAGAGATGTCAGAGCGAGGGGGCTGCCAATGGATCGGCGCCCCGATACGCCACATCTTGATGGAAGCAACTGTTCATGTTGTGATATTCATTCATGAATAGAAATGTCAAATGTTTTACTCAAGATGAAAAAAGGAAAAACAGGAATAAATAAATCTAGGTCAACAAAAATGTAGAAATCAATGTCAATCCTTTATTTATTTATTAATTTCCTTTTTATATGTATACATTTATTCATCTATTCATTTATTTTTGCATGTATGAATTAATTAATTTCTGTATTTATTTATTTATTTATATAAACTTAAATCATGTTTAGTCCTCCACAGTCATGTACACATTGATGCATTACTTATTATAACCCATTGATATGATATAGAATAGAATAGAATTACTTTAATGATCCCAGACTGGGAAGTTATTTTGTTACAGCAGTAGTGGGTCAGCAAATAAAACACTTTGTACATAACATACATAGAATCCAATATATATAGTGTATAGTGTATATATACAGTGCACAGTGTGCTATTAACACTAAACAATAATAATATATACAACAAACCAAAATATGCAAAATATACTATAACAATAATAATATATACAACAAAACAGTATAGAGACCAGAGTTCTCTGTCAGGCAGAGGTGAGAGAGTTATTATATAAAGTGATGGATTGTGGCAGGAAATATTTCCTGTATCTATTGCTACGACAGTATATGTATATATATATATATATATATATATATATAATTCTGAAATTCCGCACAATGAGTACTTTTACTTTTGGTCCTATAAATATTTTGTCATCACTTTTGAACTTTTACTTCAGATACTAAGATTTCATGGTAATCGTGCAGCAGCTGTAGAGATAACCTGACCAACATCGCCATCCTAGTGGGTGCAAAAAGAATTCCAGCTGTTGAAAAGTTGCCGTCGCAGGTACGCCCCCCGACGTGATGACGTCGTCATGACGCCACATGTGTTAAGTTTCCTGATTGAACCGGGAATGAGCGTTCTACCACCAAAGTAAAGCCCCACATGTGTGAAAACATGGTTTTCCAGAACTGATATCACATTTTAGGGCCCTTTCACACATGCAGTCTTTCGCTGAATTGTGCAGGGTTATTTCCTGCATGTGGGAACCAGAGATCCATATTCAGGGTAATCTGTACTGCCAATGTCCCACCTCCAGACCCAACATGTTGTGAATGCAAAGCAGGAACATTTAGAGGGATAATCAATGTCCCTTCCCCCCATCTAACCCAGCCATGCCATGGCAAATGTGAAAAGGAAATGTTCCTGCAAGCATGTGTGCAGAGTCAAAATCACTAGCAGTGCCTGAAAGGCTATCCCAGTAATTTACCAGGAACAATATGTGAAAGGCAAAGTTCCTGGTTTTGTGGCACCTTATTTGCAAAAATCAAAATATGTACTTAAACTTACGCACATAACAAACAAAACAAAAGGGCACACCAGCTATTACACTTGATTACCATGCCCTTTTAAAAAATAATCAAAGGCTCGTCAGACTGGTTTTAATTGAGCTAAAGTACAACTTTACTATGCTGCTGTTGTAGCACAATTTCCCACCTGGTTTATAATAAAGTACTCCCTGAAAGATCACATCCATAGAGCTACACTATCAAATCAGTGCCACCTTTTTAAGCAAATGTCATTCTATAGCCCACCTTCTATTTTTTTTTGTATCTATTTATTTACTTTATATGTATTGTTATGTTTTCTACTTCCTTATTTTCTGATTGGATATTTAAGTACTAGGTATTTCTTATTATTATATAAGAAATCATTGTATAAGATTATAATGTTCATTGAAAAGAAAAACTACGTCCTAATATGCAGTATATATATATATATATATATATATATATATATATATATATATATATACTGTATAATTAGGAGCATAATCATCCTAGACAAGCAACCTTTAAAAAAAATGCTTTATTTTTGTATATTTTTCATTCTTATACATAGATTTGCATTGTTTGGCATTCTGTGGACTGCAAAGTCAGACTTTTATTGTACAGGGAAACTTGTTTATTTACTGTACGCATGACAATAAACACTTTGAATCTTGAATATATTCCTTTGTAAAAGTAACCAACTAACTAACTAACTAATTAACTAACTAACTAACTAAATGAATGAATAAAGTACCCCCATCTATGGTCATTGTGGCTTTTTTTATTTTGAAATACCTCAACGGAAATGCTGTGTGGTACCGCGTCAAACTTCCCGGTCCAGGCTGCGGGCCGACTTCCACACTGTGGCGGCGCGTGTGGAACACTTTTCTCTCACCGTCCCGTCCGACTAACCGGCAGATTATCCATCTACACTCGCTATTTTGTCTGATTGTTGCCTCATCGCCACCGGATCCATTGAGACGCCGGCAGGGACCTGCTCGGCGGTCAAACCTGGTGTTCATTGGTAGTTTTTTTGCATCTTCCATCTCCTGCTTGCTCGCGCGGCGTGAGTTTCACGTGGAGACCTGGTGGGGGTCATCAGTCATCACTTCTCTGAAACATCCAGCAGTTCTCCGGTTACAGCAGTGAAGCTATCTGAGGAAACGATGACAAAGATGGCAACCTTGATTCTAGAGGACGGGACGACGTTCAAAGGCCTCCTTTTTGGTGCAAATGTGTCAGTGTCGGGAGAAGTTGGTACGTCCTAGAAGCTAATATCTATTATATTATTAGCTAGACCGTGCAAAGCCCACCTGCGTAAATTGGGTAACTTCAGGGTAGTCTTTTTGGCTCTAACGTTGTGTATTTAGTTATTTTGGTTGACATGGCGGTTGTTGGTCCGAGTTGTAAAGCGCCAACCCCCCCCCTCCATAACTCAACGCTACTATAGGAACGTGTCGCCAAACTCCATTCAAAAAACTGTCAATTTAATGTTGTGTCAGCGCACGTTGTTATGAGGCAGACGTGTAAACCACATGGCATTTTCTGTATTCATGTCACTTACGGATAAATAACCAAGCATCTTTTCATTTCACTATCTGTCACTCTACTCCACCACCTGTGTTATGTTAGATATAAAGCATAACTTTCTTTATTCTGAAAGTTGATCTGTGTTGTAATAGATGCAGCTCAACGTGGAGTAGGCGTGCCGGATTAAAGATAGGGCACTATTGATTTTTATAGGAGGACAAACTGTTCTCTATGACACGCGTACTGGTGCCAATGAGCAAGGCAGCGTTCAAGTGATGGGATTTTAAGCGCAGTTTGGCGGACATTTTACACACAACAGACTGGAATGCAACTCTGCTGGTAGTTGAGTGGAGTCCCTCACAGATGCATACCAATTTCATTACGTCATTACCAGTCAATTAGTGGGAATTATAGCTTTTACTTTAAACACGCTTTGGTGTCAGTGACTTATAAATACTCTTTGTGTTTTATCATTTTAGTGCCTCTCAAATATAACTGTGTTTTGTTTTGTGTGTTCAGTGTTTCAGACCGGCATGGTGGGCTACCCCGAGGCTCTTACTGACCCATCGTACCGCTGCCAGCTGCTGACCCTCACTTACCCTCTGGTGGGCAACTATGGCGTACCACTGGAGGAAGATGGAGAGTTTGGACTGAGCAAGGTGGGCACTTATTTAGGGTTTAAACAACACTAAATCACTCGATTAGGAAAAAAAAAGAAGAAAACTAGGTCAAGCTTGTTTTTCTCTTATCATAGTATTTCTTTTCCTCTTTTTGTTGTCTTACTCAGTGGTTTGAGTCGTCAAAGATCCACGCCGCAGCTCTGATCATTGGAGAGCTGTCGGAGAGTCCCAGCCACTGGAGTTCAGTCAAGTCGCTGGACCAGTGGCTCAAGGAGCAAG
Organism: Echiichthys vipera; assembly: GCF_963691815.1. Classification (NCBI taxonomy): domain Eukaryota; kingdom Metazoa; phylum Chordata; class Actinopteri; order Perciformes; family Trachinidae; genus Echiichthys; species Echiichthys vipera. The sequence continues at coordinate 8,590,093 of NC_139844.1, read as the reverse complement.
GTGTTCCTGGATTACAAGGTCAGGAAATGACTAATCCTGGTCTAATAAAGTAATACAGAATTTAACGCACGATTTAATAGAAGGGTGAGAAGTTCAGCCATCCATAAGGAACTCGGAGTAGAGCCGCTGCTCCTTTGTGTTGAAAGGAGCCAGTTGAGGTGGTTCGGGCATCTAGTAAGGATGACCCCAGGGCGCCTCCCTAGGAAGGTGTTCCAGGCACATCCAGCTGGGAGGAGGCCTCGGGGAAGACCCAGGACCAGGTGGAGAGATTAGATCTCCACACTGGCCTGGGAACGCCTCGGGATCCCCCAGTTAGAGCTGGTTAATGTGGCCCGGGAAAGGGAAGTTTGGGGTCCCCTGCTAAAGCTGCTGCCCCCGCGGCCCCACCCCGGATAAGCGGTTGAAGATGAGATGAGAAGATGAGATGAGATTCCTAATGTATAAAACAGAGGCACAAGCTATTTAATATAAACACATAAGAACTAATAAATAATCTTTTTTCCCCAGGCATTGACACCCGCCTCCTGACCAAAAAGATTAGAGAGAAGGGCACCATGTTGGGGAAGCTGGTTGTGGACGGGACTCCTGAGGACAGTATTCCATTTGATAACCCAGACCAGAGGAACCTGGTCCAGGAGGTCTCCATGAAGGTGACCCGCCAAGATACTTAAAAACCTTTTTACATTAAAAACCCTGCAGCTAAATATTAAATTATTTGCTGTTTCTCTGTCTTTTACATTATGAACAAGTTATCTAAAACGTTTGTAGGAAGTAGACGGCACAGATTTGAAGTAAATAAAACTACAAACAGTCCCTTTACTGACCCCAGGCCTGTTTTATTTGATGACTTCTCTGTTGATTGTCTCCAGGAGCCAAGAGTATTCAACCCCAGTGGTAGTTTGCGAATCACCGTAGTGGACTGCGGCATCAAATACAACCAGATCCGCTGCCTGGCTCAGAGGGGCGCCCGTGTTACTGTCGTACCCTGGGACCACCCACTGGACAGCACAGGTCTGTGTCCGCACACTTCTACTGCTAATAATGGACTCTGCTTTGACATTTGGTATAGAGCAGCAAATTGGTCACCTCGGGAATAAAACTTAAAGATATTTATGTTTGGGATGCACAGTGTACATCTCATATCATAACGAAAGTTACATAAAAATACTATGAAAGCGATATCCAAAACATGTTCATAAAAAGGCATAAACATGTAAAAAGGATAGAAGAAAATAAACTAAAATAAGATAAAAAATAGAATGAGAAAAAAATAAAATAAAGATATAGATAAAAAAATAAACGCATACATACATTTGCATACGCACACATCTACATGTATAAAGAGTACTAAAATAAATAAATGAAATAAAATAAAGATAGGTAAATGGGCAGAGAAAAAATATGCATAAACATACTGTTTAGACGGGTATAAATAAGAAAATTAAGACATTTCTGACAAAGTGTCCAAGTTGGTATTTCTCTTGTCAATGAGACGCTCATAAGAAGTTGTTTCTGCCAGTGTTGAACCGTTCTTGATGCGTTGCCAACCATGCCAAATGTATTGCTGCTTTAGATGCTGACAAATTCAAAGTCATATGCAACAAATAAAGTGCAGGACTGACGCAGGACTGACGGTGCGATCTATTTGTCCAGCCTTCATCATCAGTGGTAATGGGTTATTTGTTCTTGACTTTTCTGTAGAGTTTGACGGTTTGTTCATCAGTAACGGCCCCGGAGACCCCCAGCTCTGTCAGACCACCATCAACAACGTGAGGAAGGTGGTCTGCGTGGAACATCCCAAGCCGGTTTTCGGCATTTGCCTCGGACATCAGCTGCTGTCGTTGGTCATCGAAGCGAAGACCTACAAAATGAAGTCAGTACCCAAAACTCTACTGCAATTGTGTACTTTCATCAAAGAAAGACCTTTTTTTTTGTGATTAATCAAAATCTCAAAGGTGAATGATTGATCAGTGATTTACTATTCACATTCTGAGATGAGAAATGGTTTCATTCACCTTTTCTGCACTTCCTAAAGCTCTCAGACTTTGTGGAATCAGTTGGTAAATTTGTGTATTAACCCCCCAAAAAAACATTTCAACGGCTGAAGTGTCAAATTCGATCTTATTATGAACATGCTGCTGATGTGCACTCACTTCTGGAGCTCAGTCAGTCTCTTGCCAAGCTTATAGAAGATCTCTGTGAACAGGACAAAGACAGAAATGTGCCCTCAGTGACCTGAACCAGGCAACCTCTTCAAACTCCAAATACACTGTCTACTGTAGAAACACAGACATTTGTGCCCACAAAACTTTCTTTTGGGAGAGTTGTGATGTGAACGGCAGATTTTTGCTGTTCTCAGCAGTCTGGGCTCTCCGTGTATGACCGGTGGAGTGTGGAGTGTTGGACTGAGCGCTCTTGTTATGAGAAAGGCAAAACAAACAAGGCGGTCCGCTCCTCCTCACTGTTAGACCTCCACAGTCCCATCTGTGAGACTCTTGACGGCAGCTTTATCAGGCTCCACGTGAAGGTCACAGCGAGCAGCCGGTGTTCCCATCGCCCTGCTGGAATGTTGTCGGCATAGCAACAGATGAGGGGATTACAGAGAAATCCAGTTTCCTTATAAGAAACTTTTATACCTGTACTAATACGTTGTTCTATCTTCCAAAGCCCCCACCTAAAGATACCTACATTTAAATTTGGGTCTTGTAAACATGTTGAGTTGTGCCTTTCTGTTGCTGAAGCACACTTTGACTACAGGATTATAACAAAAATCCAGATTATTCACATCAATGTTGAGCTCAAGATTATTTAACACGATTACTTATTGACTTTGGAAACTAAAATTAAGTTGGATTAAATATGTTTTAGTGAGCTGCCACAACTTACTGAAAATTCAAAAATATGGTTAATATATTCAGCATATTGTAAATCAGGGTAAAACAGGTCAAAACTGATGCTTAAACATTTGGAGCAACCGTTGGACAGAACTCCCACAATGCTTTAGGATACCGACAAATTATTGTTTAGGTTGCATTTGGAAAGCTTTTTAAAATGGAAGCACAGGTTGTTTAAACTGAAAAAATGTATGGTTTGATTAAGTTTTTTTTGTGCACATATCTGTCTTTTTCTTGAGGTTTTTGAACACCAACCAGACTATGTTGTCACACTCGTTTGTCTCTTCCTCAGAATGTAGCAGATTCTGTAACCCTAAATATTTATTTACTCCCCTCTTGTTGATTAGATACGGTAACCGTGGCCACAACCAGCCGTGCATCCACAAGGGAACAGACCGCTGCTTCATCACCAGTCAAAACCACGGCTTTGCTGTTGACCCCGACACCCTGCCCAAAGACTGGGACGTCCTCTTCACCAACGCCAATGATCACACCAACGAGGGCATCGTGCACAACACACAACCCCTGTTCAGGTAACACAGGGCTCAGTGACACACGGTGATGTGATTTAAAAATCACAATGTGATAAATCCTTTTTTGTTTTCTTCCAGTGTTCAGTTCCACCCAGAGCACATGGCCGGCCCCACAGATCTGGTCGGCCTGTTTGATGTCTTCCTTGACACCGTGAAAGACCACAAAGAGGGAAACACTGCCAAGACTGGTAACTGCAATTTCAGTGTTTTTTTGTTGTTGTTTTTTTTCCCCCTAATTTCTCGGTTTGTGTGTCTGTTAGTTAAACCTGCCTAAAGTGTAAGCCTGGCGAAAATGGACCCCATGGTCTCTTTCTGCATGAAAATACATCAAATAAGCCAATGACACAATTTTTTTCAAAGGGCTAACACTGATTAGCTTGGGGCAATGAGCTGAATGCATCCAAAACAGCATTTTAACAACCAATATTGTTTAAAATAACACCAAACCTCTGCATTAGCATGATTTGGGTCCCTACACATACAACAAAGCACCAACAACATAGTAAGAGAACCCAGAGTTTATTAAGAAAAGACTGTTTTACAAGTCTGTGCCTTACCAGTAGGTCCATGTTGACAGGTCGTCCGTACAAGTGGATTACCGAATGCACTGGAGTTCAGGTAGGGTTCTCTAACTACGTTGCTGATGCTTCACCGCCCCAAGCGATTCAGTGTTAGACCTTTGGGGCTGTTAGCATCTCCCCCGGATTTTGCCATACATGGTTGATCAGCGTCTTGATGGCTTATTTGATGTATTTTCATTCTGAAAAGTCCACGGAGTCATTCCAGACTAACACTTACACCATCTAAAAAGTTGTTACACTGTCTATTTATAAATGTCATCAGTTCGTTATTGTTTTCTACTTTACTGGTCGATAAGAACCATGATACAATAATTCTATGAAATGGAGCAACAAAATGAAAACGCTTGTCTGGGATTTTTGTTTTTTCCAGTGAAGCAGCGTCTCCTGGACCACCTAACCTACCCGCAATCCCCGAAGCCTGAAGAGGTATTCCGACCCAGGAAGGTCCTCATCCTGGGCTCAGGGGGACTGTCCATCGGCCAGGCCGGGGAATTTGACTACTCCGGCTCCCAGGTTTGTCAGGAATACCTTCTGATAAGAGCGGTGCAGATATCCTGATGTCGTAGATGTAAAACTGACTTTGGGATGCAGGATAAAGGAGTCTGAGGGAGGATAATCAGACCGGCATCAAACTTCTAGAGGCTTAAGGGGCCTTCACATGATCAGCTTTTTGCGCTGGGCTCACCGCGAGGGTGGGTGCAGGGACCCAGTAAACGGCTAATTCAACGTTAGTATTATAAGAACCGTTAGCTCGTGAACTGCCAATTCACAAACCTGGTGTGATGCTTATAAACCTCCAAGCATTAAGTTTTCTTCTAGGATCGTGATACGGCTTTAATCGGGGAAACTCAGAAAGACAAACTACGTTTTTTCTTCATCTCTCTATCCGGCTTGATGTCGCTCTCTGGTTGCCTAGAAAACATAAACGTCACATTTAAAGCTTCTATCTCATTGGTTGCGCTTTTGAAAGGTCAGCAGCAACTAGGTCAAAGTTCAACAAATTTGAACTTTGAGCGCAACAAGAGGCAAATCTGAGCGGTGCACGCCACTACCTTTTGGCGCCACCGCCTCCTTCATAGGAAATTAATAGAACGGCCGGCGCTAAGTGTTTTAACCACTTATCATGTTTAGGGGCCTTTAGTGTTATAATTTGACTGTGTAAGTGTTGCAAAAAGGGCAATATAAGCTGATAAAGTTACAAATAATGTTTCCAGCTTTTCATTGTGGCTGCTCCACTTTGTTTTCCAGGCTATTAAGGCTCTCAAGGAAGAGAATATCCAGACTGTGCTGATCAACCCCAACATCGCCACTGTCCAGACCTCCAAGGGCCTGGCTGACAAAGTCTACTTCCTGCCTATCACAGCGGAGTACGTCACTCAGGTATGGAGGACCTCTTCTCACTCTAATTCACTTTATGTGGTAACTGATGAGAGACGATACAATATATGTAAATACTGTAAATACAATATGGAAATACTGTTTTTTTTTTTTTAAGTCCTACAAAGTTTCCTGGAAAGTAAAATGTTTTTGTAATGAATAGTTATTGCTGTGGTACGTTTCCTTTTGATTTAATCTGACAAAGGTGTTTTGTTGGATTGGTCTTCCCACTTTTTTGCTCTCAGGTGATAAAGAATGAACGTCCAGATGGCGTGCTGCTCACCTTCGGCGGTCAGACCGCTCTGAACTGCGGCGTGGAGCTGACCAAGCTGGGCGTCCTGGAGAAGTATAAAGTAAAGGTTCTGGGAACGCCGGTGGCCTCCATCGAGATGACTGAAGACAGGAAGATCTTTGTGGAGAAGATGGAAGAGATTAATGAACACGTTGCTCCCAGTGAAGCTGCGCTGTCTGTGGAGCAGGTGAGGAGACATTTCACCTCCTTTGCTTTTAAAACACGCCTTATATTTCTTTATGTCTGAGTGTACCATCTGTTATGTCTTTACAGGCTGTGGCAGCTGCAGAGCGTCTAGGCTTCCCTGTTCTGGTTCGCGCAGCGTTCGCTCTCGGCGGTCTGGGCTCGGGCTTCGCCAACAATAAAGAGGAGCTCACCTCTCTGGTGACGTCGGCCTTTGCCCACACCTCCCAGGTGCTGGTGGACAAATCCCTGAAAGGCTGGAAGGAGATCGAGTACGAAGTGGTGCGCGACGCCTACGACAACTGTGTCACTGTGAGTAAAGAGGAGACAGATGTTGTGATGGAGGTTCTTTACAGTTACCTGCTGGAATCCACAGGCAGAGGTTCATTGATAAATCACATAGAGCAACCGTTCCCAAGATTAGGCTCTAAGTTTTAGCGCCAGATGACGAAAAAACCTTTATAAAATCTTTTTTTAGTTGGTTTTTCAACAACAGAAGGACCGCAAATAATCAAAATAAATCTAGTTTACAATAGATGAAAAAAGACAAAAAGAGGACACTAACTTGGTTGCCGAAACTAAAGAAATGGTTAACCTAATAATTCAAATTATACATGTTGTTTTTAAATATATGTATTATCACACAGTTTTTATTGATTCATGAGCCAAGATGCCGTCTGAACAAGTGAGTTTTTAGCTAAGGTGTGTAGGCTTCCTGCTTAACATCTGCATTGTTGTGGACAGTGAAACAACATCAAACTCACCTCTGGCGTTCACACACAATAAACTCAGGATGTAAAGGCGAATGTTGAGAAAACAGGCACAAGGAAATTACGAGCTATCCACTGCTGTATTAGGAGGAAAATTAAACTTTCACCATATGGCATCTCACACAGGTGTGGGGCGTTCAATAGCGTTGCAAAGGCTGTCGTGCGTTCACAAGCGTCGGACACATGAAACTTGCCGAGAAACACAATATACTATAACTGACCGGTATTTTGACTGTATATTTGAGACATTGCTTTTCTTATTCAGGTGTGTAATATGGAGAATATTGACCCTCTGGGCATTCATACTGGAGAATCCATTGTGGTGGCGCCCAGTCAGACGCTTAACGACCACGAATACAACATGCTGAGGAACACGGCCATCAAAGTCATCAGGCACCTCGGCATCGTAGGAGAGTGCAACATCCAGTACGCTCTTAACCCCGAGTCTGAACAGGTAAACACAATAATTTAAAAACAACCGATACACACACACACGCCAGGAGGACACCAGTCCAAACACACACACAGATCCTGTTATAACCTGTGCATGTTGATGTTTTTCGCAGTACTACATCATCGAGGTGAATGCTCGTCTGTCGCGGAGCTCGGCCCTAGCCAGTAAGGCGACAGGTTATCCTCTGGCCTACGTGGCGGCTAAACTTGGCCTGGGGATCCCACTGCCTCTGCTCAAGTAGGTGTCTCATTTTTACGGATAAAATATAATCAAATAAATCAGGCAACACAGCAATACTCTGTAGAAGTATGTGTTAATACTTGAAATAAACGTATAACTTTAAACTTATAATGACTTTAATTCTGCCGTGGTATAGGTAGTTGGGGAAAAAATCAATAGCAGCCAGCCCTGCTATGAGACACTGTGGTTGGGACATTCACATTTAATCAATTATCATAATCTGTGAATGCATTTTATGTAGGAACTCTGTTACCAACTCGACAACAGCGAACTTTGAGCCCAGTTTGGACTACTGTGTGGTGAAGGTTCCTCGCTGGGATCTCAGCAAGTTCCTCAGGGTTTCCACCCAGATTGGCAGCTCTATGAAGAGTGTCGGTAAGAGAAACTTCATTTAATTATCATTTTCAACCAATTGTATGCTTTGGTGCTCGAAAGACGAACCAGAAGTGTTTGATGAGATCTTCACTGTATTGTGCCATTTATAAAACTGCATTAGCACAGAACAACGGAGGTATTAAGTAGATCTTCACCGGTATTTTCCCCGACAGGTGAGGTGATGGCTATTGGCCGCAGTTTTGAGGAGGCCTTCCAGAAAGCTCTGAGGATGGTGGACGAGAACTGTGTTGGCTTTGACCACACCATCAAGCCTGTCTCTGAAACGGTAAAAAAGAAACAGTTTGTACCTCCTCATGTTTTTTGTGTTTTTTTTCCTACCACCAATACCTGTAATCCTTACGTCCTTCGAACAGTGATGAGTTGCTCAGTGTCCATTTTAAGGATGCCTTCTTTAATAAATACTATAGGAGTGACGAGATCTCATCCTTCTCTTTAAGTAAGCCTCAGTGGATCTTTGTTTTTAGAGGAATCTTTCTTGTGCGTTTAAATGATCTTGGCTTGGCTTAAGTCTTAGCTTAAATGCTCACAGCAGACCAATAACTTGCACCACGATAGTTGATCTCAAGTAAGATAAATGATCGCGCCTGGCCTCTGCCCCCCTCTGCTCACCAGGAGTTGCAGACGCCCACAGATAAGCGCATCTTCGTTTTGGCGTCGGCGTTCAGAGCCGGCTACACGGTGGACAGGCTGAACGATCTCACCAAGATCGACCGCTGGTTCCTGCACAAGATGAAGAACATCGCTGACCACGAGCGGCTGCTGGAGACGTACAATCAGGTACATTTGATGAAGGGTAACAGACGTGGCAAGATTAGCTACAGTTGTCTTTGCATTTTTTTTTGCTGACGTTGCTCTTCCTACCAGGATGAGAGTGCCATGCCTCCAGAGGTGATGCGAAAGGCCAAGCAGCTGGGCTTCTCAGACAAGCAGATAGCACAGGCCGTACAGAGGTGAGTGGGGAAGACGATATGGGTCTGAAGACACCCTAGTGATAAAATGTGTTTCAGATAGTCATATTTCCCCTCGATCAACATTTTTACCCCCCTCCTGCAGCACAGAGCTTGTGGTGAGAAAGCTGCGTCACGATTGGTCCATCCTACCCGTTGTGAAGCAGATCGATACAGTGGCGGCTGAATGGCCCGCCCACACAAACTACCTGTACCTGACCTATCATGGCACAGAGGACGACCTGGGCTTCAAAGATCAGCACGTCATGGTGATCGGCTCCGGCGTGTACCGCATCGGCAGCAGCGTGGAGTTTGATTGGTGTGCAGTTGGGTGCATCACAGAGCTCAGGAAGGTGAGTCCTACATGACCCGGGCTAATCTAGGTCTGCGCAATTATGGCCTATATGACAATTATGATTATTTTTTGAACAATATTGAAATCACGATTATTAATTGATTCTAGGAACAACATATTTTTCCTACACTGTTTTCACTTCAGTGTCATGCTACATTCCTGCAAATGTTCAAATATTTGCATCAAAATAAGACTAAAGATAAGGTTCTTCTCCTAGAAACAATGGCCCTCATTTATCAATCTTGCGTGAAAACGGGCACAGATCTGAGCGCAGAATTGGTCGTAAGGACACACGTGATTTATGAAACATTTGTATCTGACCAATCTCAGCGTAAGAATGAGCGGGCCTTGATAAATGCAGCGGCTGAATTCGATCGTCATTAACATTAACCCTTAAATATTCCTGGTTTGGAGGCCTCGCCCACTGAGTTCAAACATGCAGAGGAGAAACACTGGTACAAAAATAAACTTTTCCGACACACAGATCGGCATCCTGACATCCGAGATGGAGCAAAATAAAGATGTGCTTTTTGTCAGTCTTAAGAGTAGAGTAAAAGGGGCCCATAAAAACTGTGACCCGTGTACGTGTGCGCGCACTGCTGAACCTGCGCTCCTGCTCTATAGCGGGGTTTGCCAGCGGGGTTATTAGGTATTCCGTAAGAGAATACCTTTGTCACCTAGAACCATACCAAGATGTTAATCATCTGATACCTTGTTTGATTTAATGCAATTTATCCAGGGTAACCACTTACCGAGGAAATGACTTTGGCTCTGCAGTGAGCTTTCCTGCAGCCACGCGCCAACACATTCATTCATATATTCCTCTTCAACTGCTTGTCCCTGTCGGGGTCGCAGAGTGTGTGTGTCCCCCCGGCCACCTGAGTGATGAGAACAATCAATCGCTCGAACCACAATTTTTATTTTTGTATTTGTTTTAAGAATCCGTTTTGATCTGTTCTTAATATGTGACTGCTTAATATGTGACTGCTTAATGACAGCTGAGGTTTGTTCATTATTTTCAGACAGGTTTTGCTGCACTGCAAATACACAGGCTCAAATTTGCGTACACAATCTCAGACCAGACGTGAGATTTGATCGTAGCTCACGCTCACGTCCAAATTGATAAATGCCGAAGTTTGCGTGAAAATGGTCATACGCATGTTTTTCTGCCGTACGTTCGTTTGATAAATGAGGGCCAATGTGTTCATTAGGGAGTAACCCAGACTACAGCCGCAAGTTTTTCACAGGCTGCCACGACCAAAAGTGAAGCCGAGCCAGATTAGGAAGCGCTTGTTTTAGTTTTCAATGAGTGGAACAGGCATTTTAAATAAATAATGAATTGCCCCCCGGGGACAAATAAAGTTTTTTGAATTGAATTGAAATAAATAATATTGCAATCGATCAAGTTCATATAATTGTGGGAAGCTAAAAATGTGATCATGATTAATCTTCATTAATTGTGCAGCCCTAATCTTTGACTAAACCTTTATTTATTTGAATTTCAATTCTTTGCACATTAATGACTGATTATTACTGTTATATCAACTGATTGAGTGTGTCACTGAAATTATTAAACAAGTTGTAAATTATTGTAGTACTATGTTGTTCTGCAGATTAAATGTGCTGTTAACACACATCTTTTGTGTTTTTAAAATGTCTATTTCACCTCTAATTTAAAAACACAACTGCTTGATTTAAAATATGCAGCAAATGAATTATTGTCTAGCTGACGAGAGATGCAGTGTAATTGTAAATCTGCCTTAACATGGAGGAAGCTCTGAAGCTCTCCGCACTGTACATTAATATCTGACAAATGTCCTGAACTTTTGTTACAACTTGTTGGACCAGAATTATTAAATTAGTTCAAGCAGTTATAGTTATTTTTGACTTGATTGTTGAAAACAAGATGCCTGCAGCCAGTTAACTTGAGTAAATGTTGTTTGGATAACATTTCGATGTCACATTTATCGCAGATGGGTTATAAGACCATCATGGTGAACTACAACCCCGAGACGGTCAGCACAGACTACGACATGTGTGACCGCCTCTACTTTGATGAGATCTCCTTTGAGGTAAGATTTTCACACTAACTAAAAACCGATGACAGTAATAAATATCTTTTTAACCTCTGTCCCAAAGTCACAAAAACAGTTTTCACAAATGAACCCTGGAAAAAACTAGGAGAATCAGTTAGTTAGGATTTAACCGTACTTAAAACACTCACACTGTGCACGTGTCTCAGGTTGTCATGGACATCTATGAGCGGGAAAACCCAGAGGGAGTGATCCTCTCTATGGGAGGTCAGCTGCCCAACAACATCGCCATGTCGCTGCACCGTCAGCAGTGCCGCATCCTGGGAACTTCACCTGAGTTCATCGACTGTGCCGAGAACAGGTTCAAGTTCTCCCGAATGCTGGACACCATCGGGATCAGCCAGCCGCAGTGGAAGGAGCTCTCTGACACCGAGGTTTATATTTTTTAAAAACTGAGTTTTCAAAAAAAATGAAACGATTGTCACTGTCTCTGTGGCAAACTCTAATAGACTTTATGGTTTTTGTAAGCATTCTGCGTTTTAAATTTAGGAAGAAACTACTCAGAGTCCTCAAATCTGTTTCCTATTTCTTTTTTTTCAGTCTGCTATAAGTTTTTGTGAGACTGTGGGGTATCCCTGCCTGGTTCGTCCTTCCTACGTTCTCAGCGGAGCGGCCATGAACGTCGCCTACAGTGACAGTGACCTTGAGAAATATCTGACTAACGCTGTAGCCGTGTCCAAGGAACACCCTGTTGTCATCTCCAAATTCATACAGGAGGCCAAGGTTAGAAACAAAAAGACATACAGTTAAAGTTGAGCTCTTAAGATTATCCGTCAGAATATGAACTTAATAAAATCAAGTCGGTAACATTTTTTTGCATTTCCCAGGAGATAGACGTGGATGCCGTAGCCTGTGACGGGATCGTGATGGCCATCGCCGTGTCTGAACACGTGGAGAACGCTGGCGTTCACTCTGGCGATGCCACACTGGTGACGCCGCCCCAGGATCTCAATCAGAAGACAATGGAGAGGATCAAGATGATCGTCCACGCCATCGGCCTGGAGCTCCAGGTCACTGGACCTTTTAACCTGCAGCTGATCGCAAAGGTGAGAATCATTCTGTTCACTTCTGCTGTTTATACAGATCACAGAGACAAAATGCTAAATTTTGTGCTTTTCCTTTCAGGATGACCAACTGAAGGTGATCGAGTGCAACGTGCGAGTCTCCCGCTCTTTCCCCTTCATATCCAAGACACTGGGCATGGACCTTGTTGCCCTGGCAACTCATGCCATTGTAGGGGAGGAAGTGGAGCCTGTCGGGCTGATGAGAGGAAAAGGGATTGTCGGAGTCAAGGTAACTGCTAAGGGTTTCAAAGGGGACCGTTTTACTTGAATCGAACCTCGCTGTGAGTCATGTATTTTCCTCCTAAAATTATGTCCCTTGTCCTCCAGGTTCCCCAGTTTTCCTTCTCTCGGCTGGCCGGAGCTGATGTGGTGCTCGGGGTGGAGATGACCAGCACTGGCGAGGTGGCCTGTTTTGGGGAGAACCGTTACGAGGCTTACCTCAAAGCCATGCTTTCCACTGGCTTCAAGATCCCCAAAAAGAACATCCTGCTCTCAATCGGCAGCTACAAGGTACCGAAACTCTCTTTAAACGCTGATGAATGTTGGTAATTTAATAAAATACAAAAAATGATTGTATTATCCATATATGATTGATTGCCATTTTGTTTACTTTGTTCTGTGTGTCCAGAACAAGAGTGAGCTGCTGCCCACCGTGCAGGCTCTGGAGTCTCTGGGTTACGACCTCTACGCCAGCCTGGGTACTGCAGATTTCTACACAGAACATGGAGTCAAGGTAACCTATTGAGTAGTTTCATATTTTCATTTAATTATTCGCTTAACTGCGGAAAACTATATTGGCAAGTCAGGTAATCATGATTTATGATCTAGATGATGTGTAATAATACACACTGGCACTGTGGGGTGAAACTAGGGAGCTCTGGCGTAACAAACCTCTGCTTTTTAAAGTACTCACTACATGTGCGCTTTTTTGTGATCGACCAGCAGCTGTTGAAGTTGAAATTCGGACTACTGATTGTCAGTATTTTACTATTTTACACTGAAATGTTACATTAAATAAGAGATGGTTAACTTAATTGCAATTATCTTTAAATTAAAAAGATCGATCCAGTCAGGTGTGTTTCAAAGAGTTAAAGTCACACTAGAAGGGCACTCGGAGAGCGCAGACCACGACATCACATGAATGCAGCACAAGTGCCCTATCTCATAATGTTAACGAAAGTGAAAAATAATCTGTGTATCCGCCCCGTAATTCAGACACGCTCTAGGACATAAAGGGTTCTTTCTTTGCCCGTGCCGCACCCTTCCACCAAGTTTCACGTAAATCCGACCAGTTGTTTTCCTGTAATCCAGTGGACAAAGTGAGACAAAAACACGTCAACCAGTCGTGAAAGTAGACGATAACATCGGGGGAAATAAACCCCAAAGCATAAAACATCCCCTGTTTTCAGGTGAAAGCAGTGGACTGGCCATTTGAGGAGGAGGAGAGCGAGTGTCCCACCAAAGAGAAGCAGCGCAGCATCATGAACTACTTGGAGGAAAACCACTTCGATCTGGTCATCAATCTCTCCATGAGGAACAGCGGCGGTCGCAGGCTTTCCTCCTTTGTCACCAAAGGATACAGGACGAGACGCATGGCCATCGACTACTCTGTCCCGCTCATCATCGATATCAAGTGCACCAAGCTCTTTGTCGAGGTAATTTATAGATTTTTTAAAATTATTCTTGCCATTATTCTTTAGCTTTTTATTTGATGGCAACATAAGTAATGTGAACGGATGTGTTTTCAGGCTCTTCGTCAGATTGGTCGGACTCCACCGGTAAAAACTCACATCGACAGTATGACATCCCAGACGCTGGTTCGTCTGCCTGGTGAGTCGCTACAACCAGCTGAAACAACTCGTGATTGCATTGCTCTATTATGACTGACTGAAGGTTTTTTAAGGAGCTCTGATCTTTTGTCTGCAGCTACACAGTGGAGATAACGGTCTTCAGGTGAAGCAGTGTTTATGTAAATGTGGTTGTCTTGAAACCGTTTCAAGAAATTGGCAACCAAATCTTGGCTCTTTGGTTACAGGGACAGAAAACAGCAAAACTTGCAGCCCAAAATACACTTTTAATATTGGTTAATGATTTAAATTGAAATATCCCTGCACATGCATTGGTGCGTTTCCTCGTGTGTGCAAACTGTTGTTGTCAGTGAAGCAAAGTAAGTGTTTGACTTATTCTTTTATGTCACATTTCCATTATCAGGCTGATGTATAACTGTAGAGTATCTTTATTACTCAAAATAGAAGGTGACTTAAAAATGGCAACCATAATTTTGGTTTCCGCAACCAAAAGCTGCAACCTTATCAGAGTTAGCGCTGAGTTCTGTATTGACAGGCCTAAAGTTGTTTCGAACAGAATCAATACTCTAATATCCTGGGTACTTAGATTTAATCCAGTTTCTATTTTGTGCTTCTAAACTTCATATTCTGGTTCCATAAACCTATACATGGATATCAATATAGTATTTGTGTGCATGTTGTAAAAACTGGATTTGATTCTTAGGTCTGATCGATGTGCACGTTCACCTGCGGGAGCCTGGTGCCACCCATAAGGAGGACTTCTCCTCTGGTACAGCAGCTGCTCTGGCAGGAGGAGTGACTATGGTGTGTGCGATGCCCAACACCTCCCCTGCCATCACTGATGCCAGCACTCTGGCCCTGGTACAGAAGGTACGGCAAGATTGCGTGATGCTGTTTTTTTTTTTTTTACTGCCGGTTAAATCAAATTTGTGTGGTCCAAATTGTGAGACAAGTGGAATGGAGTGTTGATGCTCTGGTTAAAGTGTGTCGCCACAGAAATCTGATAAAGATCAGTTCAATGTCAGTAATTTTTTTGCATTCTTGAAAATGAGAGACCCTCTGATGGTGTACTTAAAGTTAACTGACATAGAATGAAATGAATAAATCCTGTGTTGTGTCATCAGCTGGCCAAAGCGGGTTGCCGGTGTGACTACGCCCTGTATTTGGGCGCCGCTTCAGACAACGCTGTCATCCTGCCGTCTATTGCTAGCCAGGCTGCCGGCCTGAAGATGTACCTGAACGACACGTACTCCACTCTCAAGATGGACAACGTCTCTCTCTGGATGGAGGTATTTTATTTTTAAACGAGAGATCAATGTGTCTTAAAATTGTTTTACTGTCATTGTCTCTTCTAAAACTATAAGGTAGGAAATGAGTGTCATTTGTTTTGTTATATTGTCCTCAAAAAATCTTTCTTTAATCTCATGGTTAGATTTTTCATTTTCAGTCCTGTTTTTTTGTTGTTCAAATTAAGTTGTTTGTCACCGGAGCAAAGCTTTGGGTTTTTTTTTTTTTATACTCACTTCTCTGCATTGTGACATTTCTTCGAGCCAGGGCTAATCACCTTTTTAGATGTTCCTCCATGTCCCATCCTTCACACTAAACTAAATGTCTGGTTCTGTTTGAAGCACTTTGAGAAGTGGCCCAAGCAGATGCCCATCGTCGCTCACGCTGAGAAGCAGACGGTTGCTGCAATCCTCATGGTGGCTCAGCTCTACCAGAGGCCAGTCCACATCTGCCATGTGGCCAAAAAGGAGGAGGTAAATGCTGTTGGTTTTTGCTCATTAACATTTTTTATAAACATCAAATAGTGCAGAGCTTTGTAGTGCTACAGTACCATTCAGAACATGTTAATAAAGGTCTTACCTCCTCTTCTGCAGATCCTGATCATCCGAGCAGCAAAGCAGAAGGGCATCCAGGTCACCTGCGAGGTGGCGCCTCATCACCTCTTCCTTTGTGAGGAAAACGTGGCGGATATCGGCGACGAAGAGCGCAGGTCCGACCCATGCTGGGAACAAACGAGGACATGGAGGCTCTCTGGGAAAACCTGGACATCATTGACTGCTTTGCCACAGATCACGGTGAGAGACCTGATCTGAGGAAGAAACCAGTCTGATTATTTAAATAATGAATAGAAGAGGTGTGTGAACGTGTTTTGTGAACGTGTTTTGTGTTGTTGTCAGCGCCGCACTCAGTCGAGGAGAAGAGCGGGGATCGTCCTCCTCCAGGTTACCCCGGGCTGGAGACGATGCTGCCGTTGCTGCTGACCGCGCTCAGCGACGGACGTCTCACTCTGGATGACATCATCAGGCGCCTTTATGACAACCCACGCAAGATCTTCAACCTGCCTGTCCAGGAAAACACCTATGTGGAGGTACACACACAGTCGCACACAATGATGGAATAGAAGTATACTATAGTAGTCTATAGAATGAGTTACTTCATCACCTCTCTCTGTTCTTTTTTTCAGGTGGACTTGGAGCAGGAGTGGGTGATTCCTCCGGCCATGCAGTTCACTAAGTCCAAGTGGACGCCGTTCCAGGGTCTGAAGGTGAAGGGTAAAGTCCGCCGCGTGGTTCTACGAGGAGAGGTGGCCTACATTGACGGCCAGGTCAGCAATCGCTCTTAAATGACTGAATAACTTTTGGTCTGTGATTATAACCCATAATTGTGCCCAACAGTGTTAACTGGATTGCAGGTTGTATTGCCATTTAATGTAACCTACCTGAATATAGGTTGAGGTACACAACACATAATTTCTCTCTCTCTCTCTCTCTCTCTCTCTCTCTCTCTCTCTCTCTCTCTCTCTCTCTCTCTCTCTCTCTCTCTCTCTCTCTCTCTCTCTCTCTCTCTCTCTCTCTCTCTCTCTCTCTCTCTCTCTCTCTCTCTCTCTCTCTCTCTCTCTCTCTCTCTCTCTCTCTCTCTCTCTCTCTCTCAGGTGCTGGTACCTCCAGGTTATGGTGAAGATGTAAAGACGTGGCCCACAGCTGTGATCCATCCTCCTGAACCTGTTAAAGAAAGTCCGAGGGTAATCACAGTAGATAAATTAATAATACAAAAAACTTAACAGTAATGCAAATAATAATATCACATAGAAATATATCTATTCTGAAACTAAAATTGTGCGACGGCTGTTTAATGGGTGCATGATGTTTGTATTTGTTCTTAAAGTGTGTACTAACTGTGTTTCCCAGACTCCAGAGCACCCACGTCCTACTCCTCCATGGGAAGGCCGGTCCGAACCCGAGCTCCCAGCCCCCGACGGCCAGCAGGAGAGAGCCGCTACCTGCTGCCTCCTCGCATCCACCGCTCCTCTGATCCTGGACTGCCACCAGGTACTTAAAACTCCCATAATGCTGTGAAACGTCCACTACTCATTCATGCCAGCCTTTATACATACAGTCAGGGTCTAAAAAAAACTTTTTTTTCTTTTTGTGTGCTACACAGAAATTTATGGTTTAGACATTATTTACTGTAACAACTGATATCATTCAATGTTTGACAAGTTTACACAACAAAAAAAACACTACTCATGGAGACACATTTAACAGCTCTGTTTCCCCGTCAGCAGCCATGCTGTCTGGAAAGTGCAGGTTACTGGTAAGTTAGGCTGTGTCTTGAGATGTAGGCTACCTCCGCTTAGCTGCAGCTTCACTGTCAATCAAGCTACAGCTAGTAGTGTTGCTTTCATACTGCAGTTGTGAGCAGCTTTCATCTGCGTAGATCTATCAAATTGTACACTAACCTTACTAATCATGTCTTTCTATTGTGCATTCTTCAAAAAGTGCAAAGTGCATTTTCTAGCGCATCACCTCAGCCTTTTCTGTTGAATTAAACAATCTGTGCAAAACTGCAGCGGTATAAGTATCCTTAACCTTGTTTAATTTTTTTAAGATTTAAATGCATAACCTTCCTATTATACTGTACCTTAACTGGCTGGTGCATTGTGTCACTGTGCTCTCTGCAGAGATGGTTATGCTCCCACCAGCTGGTGCTGGTGAAGGTTACAGCCACCCTCCTCCCCTGTCCAGGCTGCTGTCCCCTCAGTCTGGACCAGGACAGCTACCTGCTGGACAGATGTCTCACTTCCAGACGTCTCCTCTGCTGCACCCGCTGGTGGGCCAGCACATCCTGTCTGTCAGGCAGTTCAGCAAAGAGCAGGTGATGCATAAACAGAGCAGGCAAATTAAAATAACTTTTCTTTCAAACTTGAACACCATTACGATGCAAGTTGTTTGTTTTTTCAGTTGCGTTTTTTGTTTGTTTTCAGATCTCGCACCTTTTTAATGTTGCCCACAATTTGCGTTTGATGGTTCAGAAGGAGCGAAGCCTGGACCTGCTAAAGGTACGCCTCATTAATACGAACAGCATCTGTGTTTATTTAGTGCTGTAAGTCTTCTTATCCTTGTGAATGTGTGTGAGACTGCAGACACACTACATGACTAAACAGACACTGGAAACAAGCATTAGGGATTGAGAACACAAACTTCTACAGTCCGCCTGCCTCTCAAGCCGAGCTCAAAAGCTAGATTCTTGTTTCTGTCCAGGGTAAGGTGATGGCTTCTATGTTCTACGAGGTCAGCACTCGCACCAGCAGCTCCTTTGCGGCGGCCATGCAGCGTCTGGGCGGCTCAGTCGTCCACTTCAGCGACTCCACCTCATCGACACAAAAAGGAGAATCTCTGTCCGACTCTGTCCAGACCATGAGCTGCTACGCCGACGTCTTGGTGCTCCGACACCCGACACCTGGAGCTGTGGAGGTGAGTTTCAGCTTGGACTTCAACTTTATGTAAAGTCGAGCGCTTGATGTGCCTGGGCCACTTGTCGCAAGTAATATGACATCTAATGATGGGGAAAAATGTAACTAATATGATTATAAAGCTCCTTTTAATGCCGATTCTTTCTCGTAAACAAAAGAAGTGTTATAAAAACTAAAAAGCAGAAGAACTTGTGATGGTATAAAAATCTGTTTCACAACAGACTTCAAGATCCTGTTATACATTATAAATCTATTCATGCGCTGTCATCTGGTTATATTATTGATATTATTGAAAGCTCTCAGATCCACAGACTGTCTGCTTCTAACTGAACCAAAATCTCTCTCTGGATCTGCAGACATCAAGAATAAAAGAACAAGAAAATTACCTTCTTTTTTTTGTAATCGCAATATCCATTTTTGTGTAATTTTAAGACAACTATGTGCAGAATTTGTAAAAACCTTTTGTGACCCCTTGGAGGTATTATTATTATTATTATTTTTAAAAATGTTTTAAACATGGTGGCTTTAATATGAACATTCAGGTTTTTTAACAGGTGTCAAGATTTTAAAAAAAAATATTTTAATTATTACCATTTTTGATAAAGATCCCTTTTAATAATAATAATTGTACTAAGAATTATGTAAAAAATACATTTTAGGACAAGAGACATTAAAGTGCAAAATGCCAAATTGGTTGTTTAAAACTATCAGGATACTGGGATACTGATTATGATATACTGCACATGTACTGTTATGCTATGTTTTCTATAATCTCAGAGCTTAAGCGATTTGTTCTCTTGCTAACAAACAGTTTCAAGGATTTTCAACGTTTTTTGGGGGGTTATTTGCCTTCATGTACCTTGTTTCCAGAGCGCATCACGTCATTGTCGTAAGCCTTTGATCAACGCTGGAGACGGTGTCGGTGAGCATCCGACCCAAGCGTTGCTGGACGTCTTCACCATCAGAGAGGAGCTAGGGACGGTCAACGGCATGACGGTGAGGGACGGGGACAAAATCTTACACCAAAGAAAGCTGTTCTTTACATTTATATCCTGATCCTTCAATTTAGAGTAATCCACGGTCATTAAACTTTTACTTTTAAAGTTTTATCATACCCGTCTTTTATTATAATGTTTTCATACATGTTTTTGGTCAGATAACTATGGTTGGGGATCTTAAACACGGCCGCACGGTCCATTCCCTCGCCAAACTGCTGACCCAGTACCGCATCACCCTGCGTTACGTGGCTCCTAAGAACCTCCACATGCCGGGAGAGATTATCAGCTACGTGGCCTCAAAGGGCATCAGACAGGTTCGGAACTAACACTTTTGAAACAATATCACAAACCAAGTTTGACGGTATAATCAGATACATTTCTGTTTACCATAAGCAAAGGTTCTTGACTGTTACTATGGGCGTTTATCGTTTATTGCTTATGATGCAAAGATATCTACGGTATTTTTACCTTTTTTTTGCAGGAGGAGTTTGAGAGCATCGAGGAAGCTCTGCCTGAGACGGATGTCCTCTACATGACGAGGATCCAGAAGGAGAGGTTTGCATCTGAGGAGGAATACAAGGCCGTAAGTGAACTTTCATTTCTCTTCATTAAGGTCATAATGCCTCTTTAGATGAATGTTATGTAACCTTTGCGTTAGTAAATAGCATGTAAAGTTACCTGTGTCATAGTTTTTGTGTTTTGCAACAGAATGTACTTTACTTTTTCAAGACAGTGTACAACACTTTATCGCACACTTACTTTTGAATTCTAAGAATTACATATTAGATCACAAACAAGAGTTCAAACCATTATAGTTAGCTTAGAGTATTCATTTTTGTAAGACTGGATGATTTTCTGAATGTCAAAGCACTCTTTCTCCATGTCATTTTATGTGTCTGTGTGTTTTTTTTCTGTCTCAGTGTTTTGGTCAGTTCATCCTCACCCCTCACATCATGACTGTTGCCAAAAAGAAGATGGTGGTGATGCATCCGCTGCCCAGAGTCAATGAAATCAGGTAAGGCACCAACCGGCACCATTATACCCTAAACTGCCTGGGCTGTCACTGTCTCAAATACCATCATATTTTGTTTATCCTACCTACTTATGAGCAATTCAGTGCACCACAAATAAAAAGAAATTCAAAATTAAGTATTTTAAAATGACATGTTCACCTTTATTAGATAAGATAGTATAGATATAGACATCTTTGTAAGTCACCACAAAGTCCTTTACCCTAGTGTTGGGTACCGTTCACATCTAAACCAATACAGTACCTAAAATTAGTTTTTTGGTACTTTGGTCTCTCTGTAATAACAAATATGTCATGGCAGGGTTTCTTACATGTGTAAAAGGTTTTTTTCCCCCCTGAAATCAGAGAAACATGTTGTTTTATGTCAGGCTGCGACCAACTTTTATTGTTACAGCTGCTGATTCATTTCTCAATTAGTCTTTTGGTCAGAAGTTCCCATAGCCCACTGGAATATCTTCAAATTGTTTGTTTTGCCTGACCACCAGTCCCAAAGATAGATGAACCCAAAGATATTCAGTTTACAGAGATATAAAACAGAGAAAAGCAAAATAATTCTCATATTTGAGAAGATGGATTTAGGGTTATGTTGGCCTGTTTTGCTATAATAAACAACTTAAATAATACATTATTATTAGAATAGCTGTAGATGAATTTTCTGTCAATCAGCTAATTGAGTCATCAGCTGTATGATGGGAAGGCATTTTGGGAGCATGGAAATATGATTTCATACTGATATTGGATTTGATCGGATTAATTCCTAAAACCAGCTGTCCTAAATATTATCCATTTGAAATAGGACTTCTGTATAAGTCTTGTTAAAGCCTTGCTAAAACGTATCCTCTATTTCACTTTCTTTTGTGTCTCCTTTCGTGTTGTTCTCTCAGTGCGGAGGTGGACACAGACCCAAGGGCAGCGTATTTCCGTCAGGCAGAGAACGGCATGTACATCCGAATGGCCCTGCTGGCCACTGTACTGGGCAGGTAGATCCATGCGTGCTGCCTATTTGTGGCACCAATAGTTCAACCCCTTTAGAGTAATAAATGTTAGACAGTACCAGCATTTTCTCTCCTGAACAGATTTCTTATCTCTAGTCCTTGAAGGGGTGTTAGTAGAGTTAAATACAACAATAAGACTTAAATGGATAGTTCTGATCTTTTGAACTCTTCAAAAATCAGATCTATTCTTTTTAGTGAGTCATAAAGTTAGCATTATTCTGCTTTCCTTCAGTTTGACAGACCAATAACTTTTCTTTTCATGCATATCTCACCTGCAAAATTAGTATAGTAAAATGCATACATCCCATCACAACAAATAATCTTTAGTGTCTTAAAACACAATGTTTTCCATTAAAACTGCAGAAAAGATGCTGTATTTGGACATGTGAGAATTTCTTTCTTTTGTTTGTTTGCGATGGTCAACAGAGCATCAGTGTTTGTGCATCAGTGAACTGGAGGAAAAAGGGAGTGTGGCATTTAAATCATAACATTGATGGTACTATGATGTTTGATTTTTAATGAAATAAATGTTTTTCTAGCTGCATAAAATGGACTCAACTGTGGGTACATTTAAAGTGACGAGTTAAGATGTTAAAAGGGAGGAAAGGGTGTAAGGGATTGCTCTATTCTGACCTTTTAAAGGTGCCAGTTACAGTCTTCTATAATGTTACCTTAAACCTAAATGTGTAGCATTAACAACTGTTCTTTCCCAGCATGATGGTTAAGGGGTGCTTTCTTACGCTGTAGCAGTTTAGCAGTAAACTTTTATCCAAATGAGAATTAGTGTCAATTTAAGTGTTGGTGAATTATTTTGTAAAATGTGGAAATAAATAATAATAAAAACATGGTTTCCTTTTGCAGTGGACTTTGTCATTTATATATCCATCACATGAAACAACACAAATGTAATATCTGAAATAACTGTTGGTAAATCAAATAACTGAAATTAAATATTCTTTGTTTTAAGTACAGGTTGTTCAGGTGTAAATAGGTGGTGTATACTTTTATCCTGATGTAGTAAAAAGTGTTAATGTCCAAAAAGTGTTCTTTCTTTTGTTTAGTTTATTTTGGTCATTTTAAACTTATACAACTCAAATACACATAATATAAAAAATACCTTTTACAGTAATTAAATTGTACAGTTCCCTTTATTAATACACTGAAAATAAAAAATAAAATAAAAATAAACGTATTATACTAACCCCCCCCCCCCCCCCCCAAACAATAATATGAACATCAGTTCATACCTCAGTTTTTTAATTTGTGAATTATTTTATTTTAAATGAATCTATTAAGTGGATTACATGTTAATTTATTTTTCACAAAACTCTTTTTAATTTCTCTAATTTGTTAAACTTGGGTTGCAATAAATGCTGCATTCAGGGGCTATCAGAATTTTCTTTTTAACTCAATCTGATTCACAATGGTGCACAAATGACTCAGCAAAGTTTTAATTACTGATGCAAAATGCAAATGCGATTACAAGAACAAATAAATATATCATTAAGTTCGGAGTGCTGAGATGTTCAAGGATGCACCTAATGGCTCTTAACTCTGCACTTTCATGTTATTGTCTGCTATTTGCAGAGTTGGTGCGTTTCTGTTTGTATCATTTTGTTTAATCTTATATTTCTATTTATAGACACAGAGTACTTTCATCTTGATTGTACTCTAATGTGCAGCTTTTGGTGCATACCTCATTTAAAACAGTAATTGCATATAGTATTACAATATTAATAATGCCCTTCTTTTCATCTGTATTCTTCAGCGTATCAGCTCCTTGATGATTAATGTGTGAAATAAATACGCATCTGATGTTTATTAATAACTTTACGTAGTTAAAGGTCGTTTTTTGGAGGAAACCCTGAAAGCAGCATCATGTCCCGTCCTCATATCCTGGAAGGAGGAATCAGCCAATCAGCAGCGCGCGTCCACTCCGGGAATCAGCCAATCAACAGCGCGCGTCCTCTCGCACGGAGAACCATACACGAAGAGGCGACCCGGCGGCCGCAGCGAGCAGGCTTTCCGGTCTGATATGAGCCTTTAATTGAGAGTTAAGACATTTAACCGGATGCCTCTATGATCCAGCTAACCTTACAGCGATATATACAGTGTTCAGTTTACACAAGGTAAGACATTTAAGCAGCACTCCATCACATAGCATGAGGTTAGCTAACCGCGGATAGCTGTCATGCTCACGTACGTCAAACTCCATTCAAAAAACTGTCATTTTAAGGTTGAGTTGCATCTTCAACAACGGTAGCATACCATGAGAACCGTGAAACTACAACACTGCTCTAAACGTCTTATAAAGCCTTAGTTCGGTCTTGTTTCAAAACATCATATACAAACGTGTGTAAAGAGTGTAAAATACACAAAATTGGAGGGCGGTGGCAGCGATTATTTGTGCACGACTGGTAGTTGGGATTTGGTACTTTTGATGAGATAAATACTGCAAGCATGCGTTTGGTGCACGCCGAATTGTAGCTTATGCACATAACTCATGTAGCCATATCATACAACGTTATTACTGTAATGCATATTACACATACGCGTACGGAAACATTAAATTGCAAGATTTTTAAATAGAGGTTGGTTTATCTTTGTCTTCACGCTACAGCGCTGCCGGGGCCACTGTTTGGCTAGCGGGTAGCCTAAAATAACGGGCCATGAGTACTATCTGACATTTTTAGACATTATTCATTAAGTCTTGTCTGCAACACTTATTTATGAATGGCATGGTTGTAACATAGAAAGTAGTTCTCCATGTGCAGGGAGATTAGCAGAGGATTAGGGCTCCACAAGGACAAACAGACGACAATCACGCGGCATTCCTTCTTCCGTTATCCCCCAAAACACCAGCCCCATTCTCCCCACCCAGACCACAACAACTTCATCAAGTCACCTGTCTCTGAAGTAGTGTTTTGTTTAGTTAGTATGGAGATAAAAAACCCAAAGTAATGTCACTCAAACTTAAGGAAAACCACAGCATTGTCCCAACATCTCACCTGTAGTAGTAGGGGCTGAAGTACTTCAATATTAATTCTGCAGTGCAGAGGGACTGTAAGCAACAACAATAAAAGTACTATTTATGCAGAATGGCCCACTTTAGAATGACATGGATTATAATTGTTGATGCATTATTGTGTTCATCACTTTAATGTCTCAGCTAGTAAAGGATGGCGCTAATAATACTTACAAACTGTATTTATTTAGCAGCTTTCATAACATAAAATGCAGCTCAGAGTGTTATACAAAAAAACACAGCAAAAAGCAAGAAATAATAAATCATTGCATCATAAATAGATCAAATGAGAATGATATTTGTAAAAAACAACAACTTGTTAGTAGTATGGGGACTATTGAATAACAATAAAGGTGGCAATAAACAAATAAAAAGGGGAAATTAATAAAAAGCAATGTTATAAGAATATGTCTTAAGCTGTTTCTGTCAACATCATTTTAATCGTGTGTGTATATGGAAATGTTTTGACACTGCCCATTATACCTGATGAAGGTCGGAAAGAAAGATTTCTAACTAAGTGGACAGTGTGCAGGACTGTTTCTCACTGTTTTTTTTTTTTAATTTTTACAAAATCCTACACTGTAGTGGAGTAAAATATAATTTTTTGCTAAATAAACATGTGGTAATGGTAATACATAAGTAAAGTTCAAGTAAGTCAAGTTCTCTATTGCAGGTTGTATGTGTTTAAATTCAATTATGGAAATGAGAATTGTATGCCCTGATTTGCTGCCTTCACTAACTTCTGTCAATCAGATAATTTAAGTTATAAACGGCTCTGTTACCCTGCTGTAAAGATTAAGTTGTGATTTTCTGTTTCTCATTCCAAAGAATAAAATAAAAAAAGCCAGAGGCCCATCTCAGGAGGACATTGACATCAAAACCTGTAGATTGTGTATAAACTGAGTATTTTACAGCAGGTTTGAGTTTTTATTCTCAGCATGGCATCATGTTTGTAAAAGTAATCAGCATGCTGATGCACATGGCGTGGGGTTGTTAAACCTGTCTTTTCTGATGTCGTAATCAGCTCAAAGCCTTGTTATCCACCACACATTTGCAGATTGAATGCGCAGAGATCAGCACCGTTGTGTTTCATATTTTCATCTCACCACCTTTGACCATAAATAGATGCTGCATTACAGTTAAGAGTCAAGGTTGGGGGTTACAGTCTGCTAGTAATAGAGGCAGGATTTGTACACGCTTGGAAGGCCTAACTCTATCCATGGTATTCATTAAAAACTTTATAAATGCTCCTTTTTATATAAGAAATCCACTGATTTGTAAGTAAAGTAATTAGCCAATGCAACTTTTTAATTATACTATTAAAAGTGTAAATATGTTGTCATGTAGTCTCACTAATCCATACTGGATTATAGAGCCGGGAGTTGTTTTTTTAAGAATTGTGACCAAGGTACATACTAAGTGATACATTTAACAACATCTATATATCAGTTCCTAAATGATCTCAAACATTATATTTTGCATTTCTGCTCTGCAATTTCTTGTTGCTTATCATCCACTCATACCCAGAGATTAAAGTATATCTACAATAATTTATTGCTCTAGCTTTACATCTGAAATCCTTGAAAATGCTTGAATTGTAATGTTGTGTTTTCAAGGTTTGAAAAGTGCTTGCATTTTAGAGAATGTGCATTTCTTTCACGACAAATAGCAATAGGGTAGAAATATAATTCAATTTCTTATTCTTCTCGTTTAATGAAACAATTTCAATAGTTTGTAGCATAATACTGTCTCTTTTAACGCTAAAAAAAAAGAAGTGAAATATTTATTTTCAATATCTATGTTTTCATAGAAATATGTAACTGTAAGGTGCTGGAAAAGCTTGAATTTGACCTCAGAAAATGTGTACGAACCCTGATCTTTTGAGCTGAGACACAAAAAAGGGGTTTTTATCGATGTAAACCTGTGTAAATAACAGTCATTTATTTTCAACATTTATGTTTTTAACATTAAAGCGACGCTTGTTTGCTTCAGTGTCACTTGACTCTCTGAAGGGACTTTTATAATGAGAGGAGGCGGCAGAGGGGATGAGGTTTTGATCACGGAGGTAGTGGTTTGAAGCGGTTCTCACCCAAGTGAACGCACAGATTTCTGTTCTGCTGCCCAGAGTTCACCGTGCTTATGGCGGTAACGCTTTGCTTTTTGGGGAAACGTAGGTAGGCGGTATTTACGTGGTGGTATGAAACAAGGATCCCAAATAAATGCTCATGAATTGATTGTGATAAACTGTCTGGCAGAGCTATTTTATAAGGATTTTTTCAGCCGCTTGGCCTCGACTGTTGTGATCACATAGTTAAGATGTCACACGCCTTTTTGAGAAAGCTGCGGTTATTTTTAACAATAGAGAGAGCTATTTTAAGTCTATCTTAAGAGTTGCTGTCTTCACTGAGAAATACTTTTCTCGCGGTTGCCCCTCATTCCTCACACGATTTATCTCATTTGTGGATTTTGACAAGCTCCATTGTCTCCAGCAATAAAGAATATCTGGTTGCGCTGGCACACAAACGTTCTGCTCTAATAATAGCCTTTTAAAATGGTAATTAAATACGTCTAAATATGGCGATGAGTAGTAGAATAAGTTGTTTTGTTTCTACGCACAGAAATGTGTGCTAAATGTATTTATATAGTAATTTCCTTTACTAATAGAGGTCTCTTTTTTATTTAAAAAAATAGTGATGTTGATAAACTGGCTAAATATTTCTTCTTATAAGCATTTCTTTTTGATGTCACGGACACATTATTCATTCTAAGACTGAAGTGATGTCGAACAAATATCTTAAGTGCATTGGCGAGGGTCCATTTGTGACCACCGTTCTTCTTTTGCTAATGCGGTTTTCCGTTTTTTTCTTGGATTTGTGCGACTATGTGTGATTTAGCAAGCTTTAAGTTTGAGCATGATGTTGTCATTTCTAAATAGAGAAAATTATAAAACATTTATGCAGAAACCGATTTAGTTCTTTTTTAGAATATACCAAACATCAATTTATAAATGAATCTTTGTAATGCAAACATTAAACTTCATTATTTTCAGCATTTGTCTACCAGCTGACATCCTTCCAGCTAAAAAATCATGCTGAATGATAGTGGCTAAAGTTAGACAAGAGTGTGGACTTTACGAAACAAAAGACTCCTCTGTGTGTCTCTAGTTTCAGAGGCTGTACTGGGGCTTCATTTCCATACCGCCGGCCCTGTTAACGGGATAAATGAGCACCATTTGCATACATACAGAGACGTTTATTTTAAAAGTCTGCACCACAACAACTGCAGTTATCTAATTAACCTAAAAGACTCCATCGATCACTCCAGCATGAGTTGCAGGGTGGCAGATTGATCAGTGCAGACTTTTATTGCCTGGTGGTCTTGAAGGTTTATTGTGTAAAGCCTCCCGTGTGGAACTACTCTCTCCAAGTCCTGACAGACTGGTCCCTCGGTTTGTGCAGCCTGTTTGGAAAATTTGGAGTATTTACATCAGATTTCTTGGCTTCAGCAGTCATGCCATCTGGGCCCCGCAGCGTGTCCATCTTTGTGAAAAATATTGTCCTTTTGGTTTGATCTCATCTTTGCTGGGTTTATTCCAATCAAGAGCCTGAGCAGATATGTGTTTTATTCCGTGCACACAGATGCTTTTGTAGGATGTAGTTGATTCATAGCTGCTGCTAGGGCTGCAGATAATCATTATTTTCATTCTGAATTCATCTGAAGATTATTTACTCTATTAAAGGTTCTCTGTGTAACTAACACCGGGGGCAGTTAGTGAACTGCAGTCAGCATCCTGTCGCTCACGCCTGCGTGCTCATTCGGTCTGGATCAATGCTCATATTCTACTATTTCCTCTCTTAATAACGTGAATAATGAGTTTACATTTTGACAAAGAGAGAAGATTGCTTTATAATGGTTGGCTGAAATAACAAAAGCTTTGTTCACACACTTCCTAGCATTAGCTGGGGATTTGTAATAATTAAAAGGGTCATCTGAGTTTTTATTCCTGTGCAAATCTATCCACTTTATAACATCTAAAGTAAACTGTATGCCAGAAAACATGTCTGATAATATTACTCCTGTGTGAATACACATCCAAGTAGTCATATTTTATTCATCCCCATATTTATTTCTTTAGTTTCACCCTGGATTTCCTGCTTTATGCTCTACATTTAACTCTAATGGACTCAGCAGTGGGAATGCTTCCTGAGGCCTGATTTAAAGCTGCTGTACAGAACCCTTCCCTCAGTCTGTCTTTGCTCTATCATCCCATATATTACTGTATCAAACACAGTAAAATAGATCTGCTGTTTAGTTTGGTGTGTGTGTGTGTGTGTGTGTGTGTGTGTCTAGCCTCAGTGTGACCAGGACGTTGGCCCTCTCTGACATGGACTTGGACGGGTAATCTGTGAGATCAGCAAAATGTAATCTTCTTTAGTCAACGACCCGGACAGCATTATTTGTGAGGCTGAGTAAGAGTTGGCAAGTGTGTGCGTGATTGTACAGTAGCCATAGTTTAATAGAAATCCCCTTTTGTATACTGTAATTATGACGCACTAATTCCAAACTTTACTGTAGGTCATTACCGGTACCTCTAGTTATGAAACTATATATATTTCATTAGAAACCTGCTCCTCTACTCCTGCAGTGGGAATTGGTGTATATGGGAATTAACATTGTAATCCTGGTGTTTGTTAACAGGAGGAGGGATAGGAAGAAGTCTACCTCATATCTTGTTTCTTATTATTTTAATATTTTTATTCCTACTGTGAAAGAATCTACACCTTGGGAAAGGACCAGTGACTGTTATGTTATGTCATAATTACAATTGTTGCAGGAGCTGAACTTTCTTTCTTTCTTTAAAAAAAAAGGTAATATGGTAATAATAGTAATATCTGGCCTGTGTAAGAATGTCTGATGTCTGGGTTTTATCTTGG
Organism: Echiichthys vipera; assembly: GCF_963691815.1. Taxonomy (NCBI): domain Eukaryota; kingdom Metazoa; phylum Chordata; class Actinopteri; order Perciformes; family Trachinidae; genus Echiichthys; species Echiichthys vipera. Next base: position 8,560,365 of record NC_139844.1, on the reverse strand, counting down.
CCGGACTTACTACCAGATATATATATATATATATAAAAATATAAAAAGTTTATTGTGTTATATTAACAGATTTGCTCTGTTGTAGTCATTATAAACACCAGATACTTCTCACCAAATGTTAGTTGATATATTTCTTATGTGAATACATTCTCACAATGTACATTTGTGAAACCCCCTCTGTCTAAATACTTGATGTATTATACAATTATACACAAGTTCAGCTGCTCAAAGTATTTGGCTGTTAAACTTGGACTTTGCTAAATCTTGCAACATTGCGATAAGCTGCAATATTTGATCTTTAATCCCTCTGCAACAGTAAATCTGAGGATTCTCATGAGTGATGTGTAATTTCTTTTCTCCTGATAATAACAGAGGTGAGCCATGGCTGAACCGAACCCCTCCCGCCCCCAAAGGAAGATGTCCACCGCTGGGGAGAGCGTGTACAAGGTGCTAGGGCTGGAGAAAGGAGCGACTGCAGAGGACATCAAGAAGGCATACAGGTACTACAGTCTGAACATGCAGTAATGTGAATTATTACTCCAGTTAAGATGTGTCTTCAGAAAGGATTAGTTTGTCCACAGTAGACAGGCTAACCACACTGTAATTATTACTTTAGGCATTTCCTAAATCCTTTGCTTCAATTTGTGTAATCCTGTTCCCGATTGTGTTGGCAAATTCTCCCTCCTAAGTGGTGAGATTACGCAGAGACATTCCTCCAACACTCATATTGCTAAAGAGCATATTTCTGTTTGTGGAAGTGCAGACAAGCTGACACGAAAGCACATACAAATTATTGGATGAGTGTATTTTCTCTATTAAAGGAGACATCAATTCAAATTTAATTGAATTAAAGGAGACATTATGCTAATTTTCAGGTTTCATTTACATGCTGTAATGTTCAAAAACACATTTTCTTGAATATACCTGTATTCACCCTCTGTCTGAAATACTATAATTTATTTATTATGTTATATTATACTACACTATGTTCTACTGCATAACTACTTTACTACAGTGATTCAGGGTTGCTCAAAAGCACCGTATTATTGCATCTAATGTTTCATACGGTGTTTAGATTGATGCACGTAACTCGGAACCAAAATTCACAAGCGTGAGTTCTGCCCAGAAACGTTTAGCTGTCGGCTGTTCACAACATGTACTGAGGTTGGCACAACAACCTAATTGGTCACACTTTGACGAGTGTAAAACGTTGCACCTGGAAGACCCGCCTACAGGTTCTCAGTCAGCTTCAGCATCCACGGACAGAGAGAGTTGTGTGTAAGATGAGGGCGGTGTGTCGCCGTTGCTTCACCCAAACCCATCCAACATGCTAACAAACACTCAACAGCAGCACCTAACGCCTTATCCCCGCTGCTCTCTGCAGTCTTTAGACGGAGCTTGTTAAATGCCCTCTTTGTTTCTCTCGCCACCATGGCTGCTAAATTAACTCTGAATTGATTTCATTATGAAGATATTTAACATTCAATACACACACAGTGATGTGTAAAACAAGAAGGGCCTAGCCTCGTGAAGAAGAACGCACAAAGTGAACATTATGGTTGGCTTGTTAATAGTGTGATATTGCAATACTGTGGTTATTGCGACAGCCCTAGCTGCAACATACGATTGTTTTTCATTATCATTAAAATCTGTCGATTATTTTCTAGATGAATCGATTAAGTACAAATCACAGATTAATATGATACACAACATAAAAGCATGAACTCTCCATGTTTGATAGGCTGAAAGTAGCATTTTTTTTAGTCATTTTTGCATGAATAATTTAATCAGTTATCAACATAGTTTGTGGTTATATTTCTGTTGTTGTCTAATCGTTGCAGCTCTAATATTCTATTAATCACACCACTGTCACTTTACCTTGTAATTTTGTCTTTAATTACTGTGGTGTAGTTTCTATTTTGACTTACTTTACTTTTAAGTACCGCTTATGTATTTCACTTTTCGTTTAAACTGTACTTATGTCTGTCTTTGTACTGCTGCAACACCAGATGTTGAGTTGTCACCTAATCAATTTCAATACTACAGTTACACATTGACTTATTTATTTATTTTAACTTACTATATATGGCTGTCATTGTAACGTTATAACCTTGACGTTTGTTACATGTCACATAGTGTGTTTTTATTTGTGTTTTGACTCTTATTTTAATAGACAGACTGTAAAATGACTTATTATGAGCCATCCATTAACAAACTGAAGATAGAAATATCCTAAAAACTAAACATTTTTCCCTGCTTCATTTTTGCGTTATTTCATTGTTCTCTTCTCCTGTCAGGAAACTAGCATTGAAGTACCACCCTGATAAGAACCCAGACAACCCGGAGGCAGCGGAGAAGTTTAAGGAGATTAACAACGCCAACTCCATTTTAAATGATGAAACCAAGAGGAAGATCTATGACGAGTATGGCTCCATGGGCCTGTACGTGTCTGAACAGTTCGGAGAGGAGAGCGTCAAATATTACTTCCTCATGTCCAAATGGTGGTTTAAGGTTTGTGCTTTGTTTTTGTTAACAATCAATATGGATTTTAAAGTCACTACTTGTGACTATTTTGAGGTGTTGTTTCAATAGAGTCACTTTAGTTAATTCAAGATTCAAGAAGCTTTATTTATCCCGAGGGAAATTATTGTGCAACAGTTTCAATACAAAGATGGGAAAGGATCAGAGTAACAATAAGCATAAAAACATAATCAAATCAAAGTAAAGCTAACCTAAAATAAATCAAACAATAACTAAATGTGACAGTGCAACGGACATTGTGGTTAAACATAGGTATATACAATATACAACAATACGCACTGTGCAGTTTAGCAGCATATTGAAATAAAATAAGTACAAACTAAATAAGTGATAAGGAGCGATAAGTTATAACAGTGTTAAAAATGTAGCAGCATTTCCTACTGAACTAAGTTACAGTAAAAGGGCCTTTAAGGGCCTTTTTGTATGGAGCCAGTGTGATATTAATCAGTGCTACAGTAGAAACTATTGTTTAGGAAATCCTTGACACAATATACTTTTCTTTTTGCAAAACCGTAAATTTACAATTGAATTTATAAAACTATAGTTTGAATCTGTTTCAGAGGATTAAATAAACGTCATAATTTGAATTGCTCCAGCGTTTATAATTGGGAGATAAAGGCAGTTCACTTGTTGTTCTTTTTGTTGTTTCCTGCAGGGTCTGGTACTGTGCTGCACAATGTTCACCTGCTGCTGCTGTTGCTGCTGCTGTTGTTTCTGCTGCGGGAAGTGTAAACCACCTGACGACGATGAACACTACCAGTACGTTGACCCTGAAGACCTGGAGGCCCAAATCAAAGCAGAGCAGGATGGAGGTGAGTGGGCGTCTTACATAGTTACGGGTCAGGCTCTCAGGAATGCTCTTCCTTGATTTTAGTTTGTTTGTTTTTTCTATAGGATGATGCACACTTTATTGCATCATTCTGCTTTGTGATTGACTACTACTACTAAAAAAAAAGTTATTTCAGTCACTGCTGGAGAGGGTTAGAGTCGGAGGTTAATGTACGAAAAGTTAAGCATTTCAGTTGTGGAGATGTTGCCACAGCTCAAGGAAAGGAAGGACAAATGTGCTTCTGGCTGTTAGAATAAGACTATAATCTTGGTATTTAATAACTCGATGTCTTCCTCCCTTCAGGCACCTAATGGAGTTCAGAGTGTTGAAGTGCTGAAAGCTTTAGATCTGTCTGTTGTTTGTTGCTCTTGTTCTTCCATTTGTTTCTCTGGATTATAAATAAGAACACCAATATAGGAATCTAGTTTTTCTCCTTCTGTGCCAGTTGCTCCACATGCTGTTATTTCTTCTTTTTAAAAGTTGCATATTCTAGCTTTAAATCCAACACCAGTAATCCTGACTAACTTGATGTCTGTTAAAGTTGAAACGGCATATGTCGTAAACTCTTGTGTTGAGGGTAAAACCTTCACCAACCCCAAAAGTTTTCAGGAACTTAAGTTTAGAGAATTTAACATGCTCTCACGCTGCAGGATTTGTGTTTTCATGCTCCAATCCAACAGGTTACACAGTAATCATAGGCCAGCCCAAATCTAATCTGGGTCCAGAAAGCCCAGAAGGCCAGAGTCAAACCATCCCCCTACCAATGCCCTTGCCTCCACCTGAGCCCCAGTCGCAGACTTCAGCCAGTCCAGCGGGGGAAGAAAACCCCGGAGAGACCCTACCAGAGTCGAAATGACTCGTAAGAGCCTCCTCGTCTAATTCATGTCACGTCGTCGTTCATCCTGTGTTGCTCATCCATGCTTGTCAGCCGTCTGTCTGGCTGTACGTGTCTCACTGCTGCTGCTTCACTCATCCATAACAAAACTGCCTGTGCTGCCCAATCACCACCGCACTGTTACACTCATCACATCACTCCAATCATCTTGTACCTGTATGCTGTTTCCATATGCTTAATGTCAATGTTGCATTAAGTCACTGTACTGCCAGAAAACAAGCATGTTTGAATGAATTCCTGTAGATTTATTCTGTATGTTGTAAGGCATCATCTTTTACTTGAGTGTTTGATATTTAGACGGTGTGTGTTACAACGGTGATGAAATTTTAAGCTTTCATCATGTAGAGCCTGAAGAAGCCTGTGACATTGGTTATTATATTAGTTTTATAGTTCATTCGTAAGAGGATTAATGCAAAAATGAACAGTTTCTTTGCACTGTAAAAACAGAGCGTGTTGTCTAATATGCATCTGTCTGCATAACCAAACATGATTTAATTAATTTACTGTTTTTTTTCTGCCAAATTACAGTTTAACATTTTTGTTGTGTTTATTAAAAATATTCACGTTTTCACAGTTTTTCAATGAGAAATTTGTTGTAATGGAGTGTATGATAAAAGGGTAACGTGGGTACCTTCCTCTCCTCCCACAGGAAAGTGATGGCGCATGAGCCTCAACTAGCGGAAGCAGGTATGTACACATTGTTTTTAATTTGCCCATCACACAGGTAGGAGAAGCTCCATGAACAACAGTTTTTGTTATATAATTTGTATGTGTGTCAGTCTTTTTGCGTTTTAATAAAGTGATGTTGAATCTCAGTTTGACTTCCACTTCTCTCTCGCAGCCTCTCGAGCCCCAACTATAATCCAGAGATCAACCAGCCCAGAGCCACCAGCCAGCCCAGGCCCGCACCTCAATCCTGACCCCTCAACCCACCTGATCTACCCACTGGACAACTGTAAGGTGGGCACTTAAATGCTCTTGGCCCCCGCTATGGAACTCCAGTGATGGAGGAGTATTCATGCCAATTTAACTACTAGCTGAAACCTTTACCGAAAATATTAGTCCCCTTTCTCCTTCCAGCTTGGCACATAGATGTGATCTTGCCAACTGTTTCAGTCACTCAACACACCTGGACTCCTCACTAATCTGTTCTCTACCCATTGCAACCAGTAAGGATGTGACACTGGGCTGGAAGATGGCAAACACAAGGAGATACGAAGGCAAATTAAATCACGGAAAGGGGATCCTCATTATTTTTCCACTATCCAGATAAGGACTGGACTTATCCAACCAGTTCCCTCATTTTGGACTCCGTTCATGACCAACAGGAGAACCTTTTTTTTTTTTTTTTTTTTTTTTCACTTCTCACCTTTTACGTGTTTTGGAAAAAACTCCAGTGGGGAATCGGATGCCACTTGTGACGTGTACACGTCATCAGAAGCCAGCAGCACGATCATGTGGGTGTGGAGGACCATTTTTTGTTTCCTCTACCTTCAGTCTCCTTTTATCAAACAATTGCATCCAGTTAAATGTTGCATTAACACTCTCTTAACATCCATCCTGGTGAACAAGCTCTTGATGTCAAGTATGGTGATTCAAAATGTTTCGAAAAAGAACTAACAGGCTACTACATTTCACATGAATGCAAAAGTGTGAACAGTAGGAAGAGTAGATGTGACGCAGCAGAAGTGACGTTAAATGTCTGAGCCAAAACCTGAAGATTTAGAGCATGGATCCGGAGTAGAGTCAGGCTTTCCTCCCCATCGTGCATGCATTTTTTTTCCCCTCGGATGCATGCCCCCCCACCCCCAACTGTACAGCACCGCAACACAGTGCACAACCCGAACCACAAAACATGTAAGAACTGCCTAGTTTAATCTTACAGACATTCAAACTCTGGTTCCACTTGTTCCAGCCTGTGTCATCTAAAATGGCTAAAAAATACAACCCCCGGCTTCATTTCTTGCCTAAAATGGACAGTGACAGATGCCATACCATAGAGGAGAAAACACATTTTTATTTAATTATGTTTTGTCGGATCATTCTTGTGTTGCAGTAAGACTACTTGGTAGACCAAAGCCAACAGCTCCATGTAGCCAGCTAACCCATGATAACGAAACACCCCTTTTGCTCTGTAAGCCACAGCTCAGTTTGTCAAAGTTGTTTGTATAATATGCATTTGGGTCTATGCAGCTTGGGAAGCGGGTCCGTTGCCATTTCAGATGGTTATCTCTTATTTTACCTCTCACTTCCAGAACAACAGAAACCATCAACTTTTAAGTCACTTGATTATCTATATACTCAGGTCCAGATTCACTAAGACTGCATTGCAAGGGCAATCTTGTGATTTTATTACACCTCAGTTACATGACGGCATTTTCAGTTTTAATTGAATTCAAATAATGTTCTGTAGATTCATTTGTGGCCCTTGGAAAAGAGCCCTGAGTGAACAATCAACGCTATTCACGGCAGATGTCAGGCACTCTTGTTGTCATAGGAGGATTATCCCTTAAGTTGCGCATCTTTGCACCATAATTCTCCTTTTTCACAGTTCTGTCTTGAAAGCCCTCTCCCCTGCCTGACGTGACAGTGATGTGCCTTGAACAATAGTTGCAGCAGAGTATTTTGTAGCTGTTGGTGTCTTGTTTAGCATGAAACTGTAAATATAGCATGGGGGAAAATAATCAGATAAACAGACAGGTACATGACCATGCCTGGTGACAATCGGGTCATTTATTATTGCTCCTCCCTGTGCAAACCTTTAGTGAATCTGGATCAGTGTTGTTGTTTCAGCTGCAGACTGCATGTTTTTGTATTTTTTTAGGGCGCACTCACACTGTCCGTCCGTGCCGTGCCCCGTGCTTTAGGGTACTTGTCCCCCCCTCCCTCTCCCCTCGCTGGCCAGGCCCGTTTGCACTCACACTGCCTGGGCCTCACGCGAATGCTTCTTGCCTGTCCATACGTCTTCACGCCGTAACACAGAACACGTCACACGTCACACGGAACACGTCACACGCATTAATGACGTCATTGCGATTCGTGGCTTTGTTTACAAATCTTTCCACAGACCTCAGAGTTTTTGTGCGTCTTGTCGACTGTTTTTGAATATTTTCATCCGACCAAATCTGCAGTAAACACTCCACCTCCGCATCACACCAACGTGAACCTTCGCCGCCATTGTTTTAAATGTCCGCGCATGGTCCATCTTTTTTTTTTCTTCTATGTCCGAACAGGTGCACATAAAATGACGTCACATGGGCACGCTCGTGCTCGTACATGTGTAAACGCGCTTACAAAAGCCCACCTGTCCCAAACGCTCCATGGCCGTCAATCTGGCCGCAGTTAGGCGCGGTGTGGTTGCACTCACACTGGTCAAATGAATTAGACTTTACCCGTAAAACCTGTTTGGGCACGGCACGGATGGACAGTGTGTGTCGCTCATTAGACTAGATTTGTAGGGATTAAACACACACGATAGAACATCGTAATCAGTGAGCGTTAGAAATGCTGGTAGTTGGATTTTGTTACCTCGACACAGAGCCAGGCTAGCTGTTTTCACCCATTTACAGTCTTTATGCTAAGCTAAGCTAGCTGGCTAGCTTTTCATATTTACAGTAGATATGAGAGCAGAATCAATCTACTCATCTAACTCCAAAAGCAAAAATGAGTATTTCCCTAAAACTATTCCTTAAATCAGACTTGTTTGAATGGATCAAAAATGTTGTTTAAATGCTTCTTAAAACAAGGTCTTCTCTGACCAACATTTTGTTGCCATGCTACGTCTCTTATTAGCAACATTCGAACCTTTTAAGATTGTTTACGTTTGTCATTTGGGTGTCAATAGGTCGATATGCTAACATTATTGTCTAGTGCGGAGTACTGTTGCTTGTCGGTGATTTTTGTAATTTTGAAACAAAATGTTCTCGCTTTCCACTGGCTGGGTGAAATTTAAAGGGTATTCCTTTGTTTTTTCTCCCACAATAAATAAAGGCCATAGTGTGTCTGTGCATAAAGTTCAAGTCCTCTTTCAGCTGCTAAAAACTCCTCATTATTCATTTTGCATGGTGAACTGCAATAAACTAATGTAGACCTACATGTAGGACCAGCAACGGAGCTCATTGTTGTTCATAAACCAGCTCAGACAAATACTTCACTTTATTTTGGCTCTGTCTCTGATGGATTGTATTTCTAAGAAGTTTTCAACCATCAAAACTTGTAACTTCAAGTGTACCCATACCGTTCAAAAGTAATTATTTCTGTCTTTCTTCATATCTTCTCAAATCAAAAATAAGGCCATGGAGCACTGAAAGAAGACATATTATTTATTATTTTTGTAATTGTTGTAAATAACTCATAAAAACTGCAAAATAACTTGACAGAATTCCTTATTGTGAATGGACATGTTTTATGAATCAATGTCTGTTTTAACAGTGTACATACATCTTTCATTTTTTTTTTTATTTATCGCATAGAAATACCATAATTTAAATGTTATATTACAAAAAAAGGGGTCATGGTGAGGGGTTCAACTGTTGTTCAACTGTTGCTCAACTAAGATCATTGTCAACTTTTACTACTGGGTTGAATGCTTTGTGCTAATCCTTTAGCATACACTGTGTTTAGTGATACTAACTCCGAGGCAATGTATTCTAAAAAAACAAAAAACGGTTAGCATTAAGCAAACGTTCTTCCAAGGACAGATTGATGATTTTAGATCTGAGTGACTCAATCAACAAGTGAGACAATCCACCGAAAAAAAAAGTTGAGGAAATATTAAATTGATTAGAAAAACAGGAGAAAGACGGTTTATCAATGTAAATGAAGGATTTTTTGAGGGTGGGCAGGGGGTTGTGTCACTCACTGTTGTGGTTCCCTGTGGACATTCTGTAAATAAGTTATTATGAAATTCAACCAAATAAAAAAAGGGGGATTTTATAACTTCCTGTCTCTTAGCTGGTCTTGTACTATTATCATAGACAAATCCAATGAGAAGCTTATATCAAACCGGAGTAAATAGTGCATTTGTATTTTTCGCTGTTTATTAAAACACATTCGGTGATCCGGTGCACTGATTCGCAACCTGGGGGTTGGCAAAGCTTTTATATCTCAGCTTTTATTCATTTCTGTGGAGAAAACAAAATGAAATGACTTTTTATTTAAGATATAAATGATGTTATTTTCACAGAGCCTTCCCTCTCTGATAAACAGCCTCGTCCTGCATAGTAGACTCAGGGCGAAGAAAAGACAAAAAAGAAGCCTATTGATGATTAAGGGGGAAAAAACATATAAAAGAGACAGATACTGGTTTTAAAAATAACTGGAAAACTCATCTCTGATGCAATATTCACAGGAAATAATCTGCTCACAAAGTGCCTGCAGTTATTGCCTTCACTATTTGGGTTAATTGCACAGTTTATCAGTTGCTGTGTGCTGTTAATTTTATGCATTGAATATAATATGAAATATCCATCAAATATGTCACTTAGTCAAGACTCGGAGGAGGAAGAAAGACCAGGCTTTGAGATGCACACAATAGTTGTTACTAGGGATTCATGGGATTAGTATATAATAAGAAAACTACAGAATAGATGTAGAAAAGTGAAACCAATAAGAAGCTGGCAGTAGAAATGCATGAAAAGCTGTGTGTTTGTATGTTTAGCTTACTCTGCAGCAGCCCTCCACTCCCCAGCCTATAAATAGTCTCGTAATCCCATTAATAGCTTAGTCTACTTAGCTGACTCCATTCTCTGGATTAGAAAATACCTCCTGTGTTTGGTCGCTAGGAACAGACCTCACTGCTATCTACTCGCTCTGTCAGGTAGCTGGCAAAGGTCAGAGGGCAGGTACATGGGGTAAAGTGTCTCTGGGTCATATTATATGGAGATGAGCAATGTTTTATTTAAAATGGAATATGGTTTAGTCTGATAGGATTCAGTTTAATTGCATATTTATTGAGTAATTTATCTTAATCTGACTTTTTGTTTTGATAAGTTTCGATATCATTACTTCTATTTTTTTTCTTCCCTGAATCTCTACAAATCTAAAAATGTATTAATCCATTAATTAGGTCTGTCAGAAGGTCTTTTCTCCCTATTGAGGGGAGAAAAGTACCAGAACAGGCCTGTCATGGACGGTACTGGGAGAAACACAGAGAAACGGGACCCAAATGCAGACACGGAAACAGAGTCAGGTTTTAAAAAGTCTTTAATGACTAAACTATGTACAAGAGTGTCCAGTGAGCAGGGGGAAAAGGAGTGGGGTCCAGGTGAAGGTTTTGCTCTCCAGAGCGAGTCCAGTGAAGATGAAGGAACAAACGACGACGAGATGATCACAGGAAAAACACAAGCCAGTTGTAGGAAAACAGACGGGGATGCAGACAAAGGAACATGATCACGGGTAACTACAACTAAAAGAAACAACGAAACAATGAGCATCGAAAATACACGGAGCAGAAAATCTATCAAAAGGAACCAAGGGGAGTCAACGAACGAGACACGATACTGCGTATATGATGAAACTATCTGGTGCCGAATGCATCCCATATCCAGCTTCTTATACTCTCCAAACAGACAAACACAGAGAGTGGAGAGACATACAGAGAAACACAGACAGAGGGAGACAAACACAAGCACAAAAGGAAAAGGGAAGGACTGCCAGGACGGGATCCTGACAAGGCAAGCACTAAGAGAATTGGGGATCCCTCAGGCCACTAGGACACGGTCTAAGACTGCTCCCACCACCACAACTTTTTTTAATGACGTACTATAATATGACTTTTTTTTCTCCAACATGCTATAATAGGACTTTTTTTTCTCCAACATGCTATAATAGGACTTTTTTTTCTCCAACATGCTATAATAGGACTTTTTTTTCTCCAACATACTATGACTTTTTTTTCCAAAATACTATAATATGACTTTTTTTCCCCAAACATACTATAATGTGACTTTTTTCCCAACATACTATAATATGACCTTTTTCCTACCATACTATAATATGACCTTTTTCCTACCATACTATAATATGACCTTTTTCCTACCATACTATAATATGACTTTTTTTTCTCCAACATGCTATAATAGGACTTTTTTTTCTCCAACATGCTATAATAGGACTTTTTTTTCTCCAATATACTATGACTTTTTTTTTCCAAAATACTATAATATGACTTTTTTTCCCCAAACATACTATAATATGACTTTTTTCCTACCATACTATAATATGACCTTTTTCCTACCATACTATAATATGACTTTTTTTTCTCCAACATGCTATAATATGACTTTTTTTTCTCCAACATGCTATAATAGGACTTTTTTTTCTCCAACATGCTATAATAGGACTTTTTTTTCTCCAACATGCTATAATAGGACTTTTTTTTCTCCAATATACTATGACTTTTTTTTTCCAAAATACTATAATATGACTTTTTTTCCCAGCATACTATAATATGACTTTTTTCCCCCAAACATACTATAATATGACTTTTTTTCCCAACATACTATAATGTGACTTTTTTCCTACCATACTATAATGTGACCTTTTTCCCAACATACTATAATACGACCTTTTTCCCAACATACTATAATACGACCTTTTTCCCAACATACTATAATATGACCTTTTTCCCAACATACTATAATATGACTTTTTTCCCAACATACTATAATATGACTTTTTTCCCAACATACTATAATATGATCCCCAAAGAAATTGAAGCCAAGAGCAACTGGACTTGGTCCTAGACAAACAACCAAGTCCAGTTGTTTTTTACTTAAACTTTGGGGGGGGGGGGGGGGTAAAGATGACCTGGACAAATAAGAATATTCACAGGCTTACAATAATAGGACTTTTTCCCCCAACATACTATGCTATGACTTTTTTTCCAACAAACATCACTACTTTATAATATGACTGAGTCGTGAAAAAAGTCACAAAAAATCATATGGTATGTCGAAAAAGGTCGTAAAAAAGTCCTAGTTTCGTATGTTGATAGTCATTAGTAATTAGTAATAGTATTTTATTAGTAATAATAAAAGAGTATAACATAGGCTATAAACTGTAGGTTGGTGCTTTCACCATACTGACCCAGGAAAATATACACTGAACATTTTACCTCGGTGAAAAACAAATGCTGAGAACCCAAAACCCCTTTCAGTCCTTCCTTAATCATCAGTCATATTATGATTGAACCGGGGAACACATAGATAAACAGATTCTAGAAATGGAGCAAGCTGTTTATGCCGAAGTGCTAATGACCTCAAACATGGCGGCCAGTGGTTGCACCATGTCACCAGGATCCTCTCTGAAGTATCAGACTTCAGACAAACATTATCATTTGAACCACTGTCCTGATCCTCTGCCACGCCCGGACTCTCCAGTGGTCCGGTTTGGGGATCGCAGTTTAGACAGTAACCCAAGCCAGAACAAACCGAGGAGCTAAAAATACTAACAGTCAACAGTCCGGCTGCTGTGGGACACGGGGCATGGGAGGGTCTTTACATTGGGGTTAGACAGGCTGGCAGAGGGGATGAAGGGCTAGACAGCTGGGGATAGACGCAGTAAGAGTTAGAACAGAAGACGGAGAGAAAACACGAAACCAACAACCGACCAAAACCAGCATTTAAAATACTCCTTCACCGTGTGTTCTGGGACGTTTTACTCACCGCCCGAAAGGTGATGAACTTTGCTATCAGGCCTCCATCATCAGCAGGCAGTTCTGGGCCGGGCGCTGGCGGAGGAGCCACCATGGAGAACCTGGAGAAGCAACTCATCTGTCCCGTCTGCCTGGAGATGTTCTCCAAACCCGTGGTCATCCTGCCCTGCCAGCACAACCTGTGTCGCAAGTGTGCCAACGACATCTTCCAGGTCAGTCTGCGTGGTGTCAAATTTCAAGCACCCGTCATTATTTCAGTCATGTGGTGTTTTGATTTATTTTAAATGAAGAGATCACTCCACCAAAAATGTATCCTTTGAGGATCAAACACTCTAGTGGTGGAAGAAGTGTTCACAACCTTTACCTGTGAGTACAGAAACACCATAGCCCAAAGTCCTGCATTCACATTTCTGAGAAAATAAACCTTTTTAATGCCTAACTTAACTTAAGAGTGACACATTGTTCTTTCACTTTCCATAAAACATGGCCGACCATGCACTGGACCCAAGTATACTGTACATCTGAGGTATTCTACCTTACTTGAGTTGTTCCCTTTTATGCTACTTTCTACCTGTACCCCACTACATCTCAGAGGTAAATCATGTACTTTTTACTCCGAAACATTTGTCTGACAGCTTTAATTACTATTTATCCTCTTCCTGTCTTGTGTTGAATGTTTGTTTGTAATAAACTGAAGGATGATAAGGATGTTTTTAAAAAAGCCTCTTGGATCAGCTGGAAAGCTAAAAACATGAAAAGTTTTTAGGGATACGTGGTTCTCACAGGACAGCAACAGACATATGGTGATCTGCTGTGGATTAAATTACCCACCAATAAATAAAGGAGTGAAAATGAGCACAACCTTAAACAGCTACAGCAGGAAAAATAAAACGTACAAATACATTTGAACTATCAGCTATCAAAACCTGAATAGACCCATGTTAGTGCCTCCCCCTGTGTACCTTTTCCCTCTTTGTCCAGTCGGCTAACCCTCTGTGGCAGTCCCGTGGCTCCTCCAGCTTGGCTTCCAGCGGCGCCCGCTTCCGCTGTCCATCGTGCCGGCATGAGGTGGCGCTGGACCGCCACGGCGTCTATGGGCTGCAGAGGAACCTGCTGGTGGAGAACATCATAGACATCTACAGACAGCAGGAATCCTCCAGGTGAGTATGTGTCGAGGGGTGACAACCAGAGGGGCGGAAGTAAAATTTTGGGTGAAAATGATATATATATATATATATATATATTTGTATATATATATATATATCAAATTAAAGATGTACCCGTAAGATTTCCAACTATTTGATTGTATTTCAAGTTACTATCAATCAAAGAGTGAGCTAAAACAATAGTGATTAATCATATGACCCGCCTAATCACACTTCTACATGTCTTTTTTTCCAGTATTTTAATATCCGTGTCCGTGGCGACATTCAGGGGCTAGATGTAGATCATCTGCCATTTTAGTGACGCCATAGCTGACGGCTGTTGGTCTGGCGAACTCCTCACTTACGGTTATGCTGCGTTCACTTGTAATCTGAAATCTGGAACTTCAAACTTCTGAGGACAGTAAGGACAGAAGTGTAATAGGAAAATGTGTGAGTATGGATTTAGGGGGGAACATAAAGGGGACGGACTGGAATTAGAGAGGTGAATGTGTGTCAATAAAGTTTACAAAAGAGCAAAAACTATATTAAAACAACAAAAACTATATTAAAACAACAAAAAGGTCAACACACCTAAGCTGTGTTCAAAATCATTCCCTCATTCACTCACTCACTATAGGGAATGACCAAAGAACATTTCGGACACATTTTTTAACAAATTGTTGTGTCAGTAGAAGCGCCGGATATACTGTATGTGTGAAAGAAATAGTATGTGTGAAGGAAGCATCATTTAAACAGAACCGTAATCCGCTTTTTCAGTCTGTTTAACATACAAACCGACACTCAGGAGGACGGTCAAAAGTTGTATTGATGTTAATTTTAATGTTAAATCCCAAATAAATTGCTGAAATTTCGACGGTGTTAAAGTGTGGTTTTGTTAATAATGGTTGTGTGTCATGATTGTGAGCTGTAATAGCCCATGGTTCATTTATTTCACGAGCAAGTAACAGCAGTCAGCTCGTGTGTAACAGTTGCTGTAACAGTCCCGTATACCTCAATGCATTGCATTGTGGTATACGGGAGTACAATGTAGTGTACATAGAATGTCATCTCAAATTTGTTGAGCATTGTGGGTATTTTAAAGTGGACTGTATAGTTAATGAAATTAACCACAGAGAATTCAAACTGCACTACAAAATGGCACACACACTATAAAGTGTAGGGAATGATTTCAAACACAGCTATAGTGACCGTGAACGTGACAAGATGGAGGCTCTGAAAGAACAGGCTGGCATCTTACATCAACAGTTATATTTTCATATGCGGTTATAGTATTTGTAATAGTATTTTATTGTATTCTTCTTTTGTTGGATATGTTTTTAACAACTGTTGTTGTTTTTTGTTGAATTATACATGCTTGAGTAAATACATCAATTAATACAAAATCCAATTGAATATATCTCATATTTTATGGTCACTTTTCTATTCTTTATTTCCTTGCTTGAGAAAAGTTACTTGGAAATTAAAAACCCATTCTGATATTTAGGGCCAAAGGGGCCCAAGAGCACTTGTATATATGCAAAACATGTTTTAAAATAAATGTCAATGTTTTAATATTAAAGATTGAATTTAAAAAACAAAGTGAGGACATCGTATAGTCTAGTTTTGTTTTGGATCTACTGTAAAGTTGGCCAAATGTCCCTTACACCCCTTGATTTATTAGCACTATAAGCATTTCATAAATGGTTTATTGCATACTATCATATAATTGTAACCGGGTGTATGGGCATTTTATGAATGTACAGTATTTCTCATCAGTTAGCAAAACCATAAGATTTATTTCGTTTTCTTTCCAATCATAATTATTTTAAAAAACTCTAGTTTCTTCTGGAAGTTGTTTTTTATATTTATGTCACATCTTCCAAACAGGTTCAGAAAGACTTTATATAGAAGCTGAAGTAACTCAGCATGTTGTTGTACTCATGAGTTTCCACCAGTAGAGAGCAGTGTTGTATTCCGTTACTGACAGTCTGACTGTTTACGTTGATAATGACAATAATGTTTAATGTTTAATAATTTAAGACTTTGAAGATGATTCATTAATTATCTTCCAAACTGATTTTAATGTCATTAATGTTGAGTGTCATATGTTTAAGGGTGTTGTTTTCTGTGATCAAACCCAAAAATGATATAAGATTAAAATGATAAGATGTGTTGGAAATAAAATGGTGCGCTGGTATCAGGAAAATAATCAGCTCTTTATTTTATTTAACTTGCAACTCATGCAACACATTTAGCTGCTGTCAATGTCGTCAGCATTCAACACCACAGTGATTTTTATTTTTTCGCCGGTTCTGAAACATATGCACTCTTTTGAGTTTGTGTATTACCCCCTTAGGTGATGAATAACATTTTTTTATATTTGCATTTTGATGCACTTGTTGACGAGTTATAGACATGACGTGTGTGTGTGTGTGTGTGTGTGTGTGTGTGTGTGTGTGTGTGTGTGTGTGTGTGTGTGTGTGTGTGTGTGTGTAGAATGAACAAATTGCTGTATTTATGAGAGATATTCTTAAGTCAGTTTGGTCTGGGCCATTTGAATGCATTCAACATAAATGACAGTATATATGTATGGGTGCACTACAGTTCATCTGATTTCACCACGGAGATGTGAGTGACAGCACTTCTAAACATCAAACAAGAGATAACAAGTTAATTATCTTGTTATCTCGAAATAATTGCACGCCCGGTTTTGGCCTCCGTACTTCTCAGATGTTAATGTTAGAGCTTCTTGTTTTACCTTTTTTGACCTTTTTGGTGTTGGTGCAGAGGGTGAGCGTTGTGACTGAGTTCATAATTAATAACTTTAACAATTCATCCGAGCAAGTGTTATGTATCCTTGCCATGAATTTGGTCATAGCTCTGTTAATTTGGGTAGTATCAATCATTGATAATTAAATTGAAAAAAAAAAAAATCGAAAAAATCGCAACAAATGTGCATGCAAAGTAAAATGTTCCACGTAGAAGCTTCTTCAGTCCATCCGCCTCGGTTTTATAAGCGTACACACTTACTACACCGATGTTTAAGTCATCCTCACACCATAATAGAAGCTCAGTGACTCAGTGTTGGCACTCCTTTAGAGACAGAAGGACCGGAGTCCCCTCATTATCTGAGTGGGCTAAAATAGATGATTGTTCACAAATGTTTTGTAACTTGTAGTTTCTCCTAATTTTTTTTACATGTGGAAAAAAAGTCTCATTACTTAATCATCATGTCTGTCAGAAACACCTACGTCAGAGTACAAAGGATCCTTTATTGCATTATTTTTTTTAGAGTCCGTTAAATAAGCTTTGTTCAAACTGCCGACTGCACATGTACCACCGTGACCTCCGTGTGATGTTTGTTCATTTCATTGATAATCAAATGTTTGGCATCTAGAGGTAATTTACATTTAACACTGGCAGAAGTGACCGTATAAAAATAGCACACAGACAATATAAATTCATCAAGTCCTTCAGATGTCTGCTATGTGCCGCCTTGGTTCCCAGGTGGCAAAGAGACAACAGTGATCTCAGCCAAAGAATTCGTTTTCATTGTCCATTGACGTCTAAATACGTCAGCAGTAGCAGAAGTAATCTTAGCTGATTTAACAATGCAGACAATGTTGCCAAGTCTTATGGACACGATGCCACTTGTGCATGAAAATCTGGCCTTTAAGATCATTATAAGTGCATTAAAATGATGGTGAGTACCCAAGAAGACCTCTGGATGATGAGCAGTACTGAGTTTGTTGGTCGACTGTAGTAGTCTGCTTCAAATACAGCCCAAATACTTTGCTGTTTGTCTAATGATGATAAGAGACGTTAGAGTATGATTGAAGATCCATTTCTGCTTTGTTGCCTCTCCCAGGCTTGTGGACATAAAGCCAAAGCAGCAGCAGCTGCTGTGTGAAGAACATGAAGAGGAGAAGATCAATATCTACTGCCTGTCCTGTGAGACCCCGACCTGCTCCATGTGCAAAGTGTTTGGAAAACATAAAGACTGTGAAGTCGCACCACTCAGCAGCGTTTATACGAGACAAAAGGTAAAGAATCGACATTAAGTTTCCTTTTTACTCCACATCACGTCACTTCTCTCCACACTGTTTCAGCTCAGTCCAGTTCACTTCACACACTTTTCACTCTGATCTCGTCCCATAAACACTCCACTTCATTTCACATCTCTCCCCTGTTCATACTCCAATTCATTTCACTAAAGGGACAGTTCAGATATTTTGAAGAGGCGTTGCATGAGGTACTTTCTCATCAACAAGTTCCTATGATATCTTATGAAATATTACGTTCTATTTAACAGGTTCATGCAGAGACGTTGTTGCTTTTGCGTGTTGAAACGAGGCTCGTCTAAAAGGTCAAAAGTCTAAACTGTAACTTTTCTCCAAGCGTGCATGTGGGTGACTTGTTATAAGAGACGGTGGCCTTTATCTTCAATACTTCTGTTTCTATTTTTAAATCTTTCTTTTCCTTTCAAAGACAGCCAACGAAGATGCACGCTGACCTACCACCCACTGCTAATGCATAGTACACAAATAAATCCTGTATATAACCACTGAAATCAGGAGTCACAGTTATCTAGTCATGTAAAGGTCAGTTATAGTGTTATAACAACACATGACAAACACTTTATTTACGCGTTTGTGGGCACACAAAGTCACACGGAGATAAAGTGCAGCAGTTTTGTCATGCAGATGGCAGCAGCATGTTATTGAGCAGTTGGCTTTGTTGACATTTCACTGCCGGCCTCTGCATGTCCCACTCTGTTCACTGATTCACTCATTTGAAATTCAGATGAGTACGAGGAAAGTTGTTGATCCTCCATCTTTATGCAAAGGTTAATCAGTTAATAAGGAGAGACAAAACTTTGTGGTTTAATGTTGGCCCACGTCGAGGATGAGAAGGCTTCTTCTTGAGAACACTTTAAAGGAAACTTAAAGCTGTAGAGAAGCTATGATGAACTATACAATGTGCATGATGTCATATGATACTCTAAACAGATGAGCTGGTGACTCATGTTGTTGTGTTGAGGCGGTGACTGGCTTGCTAACAAGTACTCAGAGTGCATTCCTTTACCGACACGGCACAAAATCCTTAAAATGTGGATTTTTTTATTAACAGAAATGTTGTGAAAGGTTTGACAAACTGCATCTGGATCTGCATTGAAATACATAGACAGGAACGCTGAGTGGTCATGGAATAAAACAAAATATTGTCCAGAAATTATAGAAACTGATGGAGGAGTGCTGCAAATTTATATGGCAACTGACTTAAAGCAGTTTAATGTATCCTGTTGCTGTAGCGTCATCTATAGGTGAGTTGATATGGACATGTGTCCTGTAAATTTGGTATTCAATAATCATACAGTATTCAGTGTTGGAGGGAGTATTCAGATAATTTTCTTTAGTAAAAGTACTAATACCACGCTGTAAAAATACTGCAGTGAAAATGTGACTTAATCAGGAAAATGTTTTTATTTTATTTTACATTAATTTTACCAGGAAAGTCCCATTGAGATTAAAAACCTCCTTTTCGAGGGAGTCCTGACCAAGAGGCAGCAAAAGTTACAAAATTACAATATACAGACAACAAGTAAAATTATAAAAAACAGTTACAAGTAAAGGATGTCGTCTCAAGTGCATGTTCCAGGTAGAAGAGGCAGAGTAGACGAAAGGTCTTTTTCGCAGTTCTGTGCAGGCAAATGGAACAGACGGCAACAACTGATCATTTGAACGCAAACCATAAGAATCAACACTTCTCAGGTTGATTAAATTACAGATGTAGGAAGGCAGTAGCCCAAGCATGGCTTTGTGAATAACCAGTGTCCCAGCCTCCTGGGGACAAAGAAGGCCATCCTACTCATCAATACCTCTCATAATGATGAGCCAGGGCTCTGTAGTTAGTTATAAACATCAGAGAAGCATGATGAACAGTGTCAATCTTCCTTAGATATTCAGCTGAGGCCTTCATATACATCAGGTCAAAATGGATTAAGCGGTTGCAGTGACAAGCCACTTTTTCACTTCAAAAGAGAAACAGTTATTTCGGTAGAAGAAACCCAATTTGAGTTTGATTGACAATATGTGGCTTGAAGGTGAAGAAGTCATCAAGCAAGACACCGAGGTGTTTGGATGTATGAACCACCACTATGACATTTCCCTCAAGAGTGGACACTGTGGGGACAGTTTGAGGTACTTAGTACTCTTAGTGTTGGAAAACAACATTAGCTTGGTCTTGTCAGCATTGAGAACTAGTGTTAGCTTCTGGAGTGTGAGCTGGACCATATCAAACACTTTCTGCAGTAATTCAACAGCTTTAGCAGGAGTTGATCCAAAAGAGTAAACAATTGAGTCATTGGCATTAAAATGCATGTTAGCATCCAACATGTTTTTTCCCCCAATGTACTTAATGTATGAGTATAAAGTATGTCCCCTGTGACTGTTAAACTATAATATATTCTGCCATTAGATGATTATTACTCATGCATTAATGTAAAAGCAGGATTTTACTGTTACTCTTTACACATTTTGATCTACTAACTAATGACTATTTACATTGGGTATTAATCTGCTGATTATTTTCTCCATTAATCAACTTATTGTTTGGTTTGTCAGCAGTGAGAAATGGCGTCAGAATTACCCAGAGGTGTGTGTTTATAGAAGTATCAACATTTTTATTTCTAAAAGTCTATTAAAACAATTATTAAAAAAGTGGCAAATCCTCACAATTCACAATTCTTTTTGCATGAAGCATGTTTTTAAATAAAAATTGATAAACAATTATCAAAATAGGTTGCAGTTAATGTTTCTTTTAGAAGCTTTTCATATGATTTGTCTGCAAAAATCTTAATTTGGAAAGTAATTGAAGTTATCAGATACATGTTTTGAAGAGAACAGAGATGCAGCAGAGTCAAAGTAGAAACACATGGACATTTATGGTTAAGTCAAAATAGTCTCTCACTTTCTTAGAATTGAAAGGAATCTTATCTAACTAATTATTAAATGACTCAATGAATCAATGTCTGTGATGTTCTCGATGTTTGCAGACAGACCTGAGCGACAGCATCGCAGTCTTGGTCGCCAGTAACGACCACATCCAGGCAGCCATCTCACAGATGGAAGAAATCAGCAGGACTGTAGAGGTGAGACACACTTTCTTGTCTTTCTATTGTGAACGAGGTGAGATATGATGAATCCAACCGTTTTGATAACCTACAAGTTGCTTTCTGCTGTGCATTCTTCTCTTCATTTGTTATTTTCTGTTATTAAGACACGTGTGGTATTGTTCATGAACAAGCCAATACAGCCCTGATGTGATCTATTTCTCTATATATCATCATTTATGTTGTATGTTGTATACTTTTATTAGGGCCTGACCGATATGGGATTTTTAGGATCGATACAGCGACCGATATAGTTAAAAAATGGAGATTTTGAGTGTTCAGTATCGGTCAATTGCTGACTATTTAAATAAATAATAAATAAAAATAAATAGCTAATATGGCCAATCCCGGTAGACTAATAATATCTGCTGACCGATATATATTCACACCGTGTTTTTGCATAGAATATTGTAAATATTTTGTATTGCACCTTGTTGTTTTTGTTATTTTAGACTTTTATATTTGCAGTATTCTCACTTTGTAATGAAAGTGCTGCACAGTAATTTCCCTCAGGATAAATAAAGTTTTATCTTATATTATAATAGAGGTGTAATTAAAGTAGGGTCACGTGATTATTAATAAGTAAGCAGACATTCATTAAACAACTACGTTTCTATATATTGTGTTTTAATTATGATTGCAAACAATACAACAGTTGTTTAATCGTCTTTCTCACCTCAGGAGAACGGTCAACGACAGATAGAAAATCTGGCCAACCGTTTTGACGGCCTGGTGGCCATCTTGGACGAACGGAAACAGGAGCTGGTGGGGCTCATCACCAGACAACAGGACGACAAACTCAAACATGTTCGGTCTCTCATTCGCCGGCACAGCGATGACCTGGAGGCCGCGGTGACGCTGGTGGAGTCGGCCATTCTGTCGATCGAGGAGCCACACATGCCTTTGTTCGTGCAGGTGGGTGACGCTTCAGATCAAAAGGCTGAGTCACGTCATTGGTTTGCAGGGTCCTTGTGCACGAGTAACAGTCGGCGAGGGCCATGACAAGGCATCGGTATTTGACGAGTTGGGGGGCAACTTTTTTCAGTTTTTCGAGTAGAGCACCTTAAAATGTGAATATTTTTAAGCCGAGAGAAATATGATTCATTATTGCCAGTATTCATCCTACTGATCTGGATATTGATGTACATGACGAGAAAAAAGAAAAGGGAAAGTTTTGAAGGCCACAATCTGTTAACCAAATCATATCATAAGAATGTCTGGAACACAAAACAGAGATAAGTAACAGAAGTCAGTAAAGTATTTAAGGATAACAGATATTTGTAACATACCAAAATTTCCATCAACATGAATTACAAAATACCCATTTCCCGATAATTTCCCAAACTTTTAGGTAAAATCCTCCTTTAATACACCAGATTAGAAGCAGAAAAATGAATGCAAAAGTTGAAGGAAAGTCTGATGACATAAACACCATTTAGTGTAGCAGAAAAGAAACCCCGACCCTCAGTTTGGGACTTGAACTGTATGATCAATTAAATGTCTGTTACACTAAACATGTCACTCACGTCACACATGCTCCTCCATCATTTCAAGTTTCCTTCCGCCCATCGATATTTTCAGCCACAGGTTTTATAATACAGGATGATCCATGCTCAGTGTTCCCCAGGCTATGTCTTCTGCTGCTGCTATTGATGATTGAGGGCTGTATGTGCACAGCTGCATCTGAGGAGGGACACAGGGCCAGTAAGCCCAGTGGGATGTCTCCATACTGGGCACTGTGCTTTCACAAACCCCTCTGAGGACGGCAGGGTCACTGGTTCTGCATACCTTAAGACACACATCGCAAACACATGATTAATTCATACAGCTGCAGAGATGATGAAGAGCAGGCCAGTTTCTCCAGCGTGCGCCATTGATCGACCCAATTGATCACATGCACAAACATATGATTTGATGGAGGGAACAATCCCATACACAGTCCGCTGACGTCTGAATCTCATGTCTACAACAGTTAACATATGTTTTCTCATGTAACTCACCACTCAGAAAATAGTGATAAAACGTCAATCAGTGCTTTTCCCCAAAGTCTAAGATGACGTCCTCAATTGTCTTGTTTTGTCCACAACACAAAGATATTCAGTTTACTCTCACAGAGGAGCAAGGAAACCAGAAACATTCACATCTAAGAAGCTGGAATTTGAGAATTTTGACTTTGTTTTCTTTTAAAAAAATGACTCAAACTGATTAATAGATTAACAAAATAGTTGCAGATGAAATTAAACTTATAAGACTAAAGATAATTGATTTGTCTTTCAATTCATAAATGCCACTATTTTTGGCACAATGAAAAGCACTATAGAAAGCCTAGAATGTTGTTAAAAACAAGCTTTTGGCGTAACTTAAGGGTTGAATGAAACAGTGTCAGAAGTTTAAAAAAGTTAGTTGAACTTGACAGCAGACAGGCAGGTTGTTACTTAATTCAGCATCCTCACTGCTGATGCAACGCGTCTGCGTCACTGCGTCTCCACGTAGGAAAGTGTGTGTGTGTGTGTGTGTGTGTGTGTGTGTGTGTGTGTGTGTGTGTGTGTGTGTGTGTGTGTGTGTGTGTGTGTGTGTGTGTGTGTGTGTGTGTGTGTGTGTGTGTGTGTGTGTGTGTGTGTGTGTGTGTGTGTGTGTGTGTGTGTGTGTGTGTGTGTGTGTGTGTGTGTGTGTGTGTGTGTGTGTGTGTGTGTGTGTGTGTGTGTGTGTGTGTGTGTGTGTGTGTGTGTGTGTGTGTGTGAGAGAGAGAAGTACGAGCCTCAGGTGTTCCTGTTTTATGCTCAGCCACATCTGCTGCCAGAGCAGGTGTTAGAGGAGATAGAGTTAGTGGCAGTAGGTAGTAAACACCACCAGGCCATTCTGGCAGCTGGCAGTATTTCTTAAAATCATGTTTTTATTTTAACACGGTGACTTGTCTGACAAATACTTCTGACTGATGTGGTTGGCACAGACAACTGAAGCACAATGTGATTAATTTTGTCTCTTTCCTGCTTTTCTATGTGTCTTCTTCCCTCTCACAGAGCGCCAAAGTCATACTGGAAAAGTAAGTCGAGAATGTGGTCAGTTTTTAATATTGATCTTTTTACAAGGTATGAAATATAGTACTTGAGTAAACGTACTTTTGTAGTTGCTTTCTACCACTGTAGTATTCGGCACAGTGTCGTTGACGTTTCCTGTTGCTAAGGGATCAAAGTGTGTGTGTGAGATGGACCGAGCCAATATTGGTCTTTTAAATCAACATAGATAATCTTTTGCCTGGAAGTTTGCCTGCTCTAATATTTATTGTTGAATCAATACTTCACAGGCTGCAGATGAGAAGCCCGTGACCTAGAATCAGTCAACTACACAAGAGGGTATCTTATTATGTGTAAAAGAAAAAAAGCTGAAATTCTGGGTTTTGGCTTTTTTAATTTTAGAGCGAACCATCGGCTATCAGAGGCTAAACTCTAAACTAAATGTAATAGTGTTTTGTGTTATTGTGTGACCTTGGTGAATCACAATGTGTGAAAGTCATATAAACAAACTGAGTGGTAATTCCTGTGTTCTGTGAAGTAAAATCACTATATTTGTCAAAGGAGTCTTGTGACTGGTAACTTCAGGTCCCTGCCTTTTTTTCTCCCAAAATTCAAATACTGTACAACTTATAGCATTCACTTTAACAACAGTACCTTAATTTACACAGTAACTACAACTCTTATTTTGAAACCTGTATGTGTGTTTGATTTGACAGGATGGCAGTGACAGCCAGGGCCTCTAACATGGAGCGTCCGGAGTTCGATTATGAGAGTATGAGCCACTTCACCATCGACACTGACGACCTCGCTGACATGCTGAGAAACATCGGCTTCTGCTCTGGTACGCATTTGTAACATTGTGGTCGCTCTTCATCAGCGCTCGCTTGTCCCTTGCTAAAAAGCATTAGTAATAATCAAGTAAGGTGATTTAAGAGACTCTAGTCATTTGGGTCCTCACAAGCTAATCCATTACATTTTAGGGCTGAGTGGTTGAGGTGAGGGTAAGACAATGTGCTGTGTATGTGTGTGTCTTTAGGTGTTGGAGATGATGGAGAAGAAGATCCCGAAGGAGGTGGAGAAGATTCAGAACTTGACTTATGCTCTAGATACTAAGACCAATATAGAGGTAGGTTTATGTGAGGTTAACGGGGGGCTTACATTATTTATGCAGCTTCCAGTCATCAGCTGGAGTGGACTCACCCTGTCTCTTCTCTTTAAAAAGAAAAAAAGTTTTATACACAATAAGTGACAGACATTAGACTACAGAGCCTAATAGATAATATTTACTTTGAGGGACTGATTAGGATTTTATTTGTTAATACCTGGATGTAACTGCAGCTGAACAAGTTTGTGCTGAACCCTCTATTTTCAATCTAAAGTAGGCAGACATGTTTTATTAAATTAAATTAAATTCCCTGATTAATAATTGTGAAAACCTTGAAACACTTATATTTCCTCTGACAATAATTGTCCAAATTGGCAGAGTGTGGTTAATACACTAACTGTGGATAAGTTGTTAGTTTCAATGAACATCCCGCAGACAAACAAGTCTGAAGATGCAAAGAAAAGCGCTGTACTGACGGCTCCCTAACTAAAGTAGTGAAAATGTGTCAGAGCCTGTTTCTAGATGTTCTTGTTACTCTGCTGATAAATCTGTAATATTTGGAAATGTGCACAGCAGCAGCTCACTGTGTATCGAACAGAGGGGACGTGTGAAATCCTCTCTAACAAGACCACTTACATAGAAGAGGGCTGCAGAGATTGAAGGATTCCCCTCACCCACTCAGGAAGGCGAAAGCATCAGTGTATCCATGCTGACTCAACAACAACAACAACAGCAGCCGCATCCTCCTCCGTGCTGCATTTGTGTGACATTGGACCGAGCAGCTGGAGAGTCACTGGTGATTGTTTAGACGTGGGATGATGACACTGATCTCATGGTATTCGTCTTTTGTTCTTTACTCCAGGTCCTCGCTGCAGTCCTAAGAAAATGTAAAAACAGAGATGGAAATAGACCATAATCCCCTGGAGGAGATCCACAAGAGTGAATTCAGCCACATGAAACAACAAAGACAACATGGAAAAACATGGAAATGATTGATTGAAATCATACTTTTCCATACATCTTCCATCTGTGGTTCCTCCTGCAGCAGCCCGGAAGCAACAAGACTGATGTGGCCAGATTTTAGCCTCCCACATTGTTGCCTTTTGTTCAGTAAAAGAAACTGTGTATTGTGTGTAAATACATCTCTCTATGTATAGCTCACAGGAAAATGTATACAGTAGCACTGTACTGTTGTGGGGAGGAAAGATTTCCTTCATGAGTGTCTTTTTCATCAGGATTTAAAGCCCTTATATAGCTTTTCTGTCACACTACTTTCTAAAGGCTTCCACAAAGACTTTCAGATGTTATCTAGAATTGCATTTTGCAGGGATTGGCAACTGCTCAGAAACCCTATTATTGTCAATATAAAGAGTCCATCCATCATCTGAATGCCCTAGGTCTCTAAGCAAGGCAAGTTTATTTGTATAGCACAATTCAAAGTGCACAAGGCAATTCAAAGTGGTTGTAAAATTTCATGAGGCTGTGATTATCCTAGAGGTCACAACAGCTTTTAGACAAACGCCTCTTATGGGAACTAGTGAAGACTCTGGGCTCATGGAATCCACAAGAGTCTCATGTTTACAGTCAGACCCACCGTGGTACCTTCATGTGTATGGACCCCAGTTTGCAGAAATATTCAAATAGTCCATTTTAGAATAGAAAATAAAGATTTGTACTGCAGCATAAAAACTGCATGTATTTGCCCCAAACTGTGTGGTTTATCATAAGGTGGGCATGTCTGTAAAGAGGAGACTGTTTGGGCCCCAGAGAACACATTTTGATTCAGATACCTTGAGGTCAGTGGTAAACGGACCCCTTTGAAAATGGACATGCCAGTTTTTCCCTTGCCAAAATATAGCCTAACTTTGGAGCGTTATATTTTCAAGCTAGCATGCCATGGTTGGTACTAATTGATTCCTTCGATCATCTACTTTCATATGATACCAATGTATAAATATCATCTCCATAGCTTTAAAACACAGCCCCCTACAGCCTCTGAGAGACCAACACGTCCTCATACCCAAACAACATACTAGGCTGATTTCCAATGGTTCCAAAACTGATATCTGTGATCCTCTTATTTCACGTAACGGTCAGTTTTAAACATGTACTTAGTTCAGGCAACAAAAATAATTGGTTAGGAAAAGATCATGAATTGGCTTAAGAGGAATAACAAATGTAACTAAGTCACATCTGTAACAAAAAAAAATACTGTCACTGTTAACACATTAACTCACTGTTAACATTTTTTTACCTTTATGAAAAATGCTATTATTACTATGGTAATTATTAAGCCTCACAGGTGTTTAACTGTGTGATACTTTGATGTAGTTTGTGAGTTTTGTAAATACACAGGCGTGTCATCCATGAATATATTTAGGCCATTTGTACTCTTCTATATAATTGAATTGGTGCATGGCTCCTGCAAATGAGTTTCATATAAAAAAATATAAATAATAGATCAACTTTATTCAAATAAAACACAAATATATGCTAAAGCCACTGTCAAGTTTTAATTTGGTGTGAGAAAGACTTTTGCATCCTGGGATATTTGGAAAACGGGTTTAAACTCAGTCTAGAATTTAAAAAAGAAGAAGATAAGAACATCAGTCTCTAAATTATTCTATCTTCGTGCATTAAACGTTGTAATTTAACAAGTTTTCATGCAACACAAGTGTAGTTAAGTATTCTCAGCCACAAAGTGTTGCAGTCCTCGATTTTGTGTCAGGTTATATATATATTTTAAAGTCAAATTAACAGATTGCAGATTAACAGAGTTAAAATTATAATCAGGCGTTTGTCACTGCTCTGCATCTGCACAGTGAAATGTAATGGTATGTGTAAAAGCAGCGAGGGAGATGAAATGAAATCTCTCTCACACACACGCACGCACACACGCACGCACGCACGCACGCACACAAACACACACACTTTTGAATCAGTCAGAGAAACAAAGAACTCAGAGGTCATTTCAACTTCTGTGTTTGTTTCTTCTCTCTTAATCTGTTATAACAGCTTGGACGTTAACTTCCATCATGCTTGAAAAAAGGTCGGCAGGCTCATCCTCGTCATCCTCATCTGGATGACATGAATATCCGAACCACTTTAGAAGTCACTAAAAGTTGCATTTCAATTAATAGACATTTATAATCAGCACAATAACAGAACCAAAAATGTGTTTTTACTTCAAACTTTTTTATTACAAAATATAAATGGCAAAAAAGCTTTTTCTACTTTTGCTAAAACAATATGATCTGTGTCAGACATAAAAGGTTTATGGTCAAATAAAGCTGTTTTTCTTCTTTTTGTTTTGTAGGTTAGCATGCTACAGGTGATACAGTACAGGTGATAGTGCTCCCGCTCAAAATAAAAAGGGACAGAAAAGAGGTTGAAGGGTCGGGGATGGAAAACAAATCAACAGGAAGTGTTTTAAGTTTCCTTCCACCTTAGATACAGTTGCCATTAAATCAAGTCTGATCAGTGTATTTAAAACAAAGAGACAAACTGACTAAATGCCACTTTAATTTGGCCCCTTGTGCACAATACCAGAAAACTATTTTTGATTCCATAAAGAAACCCTTTATTATTGTGTTGCAGCACAAAACCATGGCACTTTAATTACCCATTTAATACTGTAGTTTACATGAACCAATCAAAGTAAGTAGAGGTTATTAAAAAAAGCTTACCATCATTGTAGTGTAATGATTCATGTCCATTTGAAGGATCATCCTAAAGTAGGTTATACAGAGAAAAACCTTTATTTTGGTGTTTCTTCACCATATAGTGTTTTTATTTACCACTACACTATGTGGGAAATGTGGAGAAATGTGTGTGAACCCCACTCACATCACATCTTAAGATTTACTCATTTAAGGAAGATGTTTCTTACATATTAGAAAGTTTCACCATTTCAGTTGTGTGGTGGTTACAAGCCAAACACCCATAATGCACAAGTAAAGGAAGTTATTATCATCATCATCATCATTATTATCATTAAAATTATGTAATTTATAATAAATATTTAGCTCAGCGCTAGTTTCTTTCATGTCAAGCATCAAAACGTTTGATCATTAAGACAAATAAACTGAAACGACACCAACGGGTTCCTTTCCAAAAGTCCAGTGCAGAGATCAGTGTGTGGGTGTGGGTGTGGGTGTGTGTGGGGTGATGGGGGGGCTGAGGCCAGTGGGCGGTGGAGGGGTAAGGAGGTCTGAGAGAAGTCCGTTTCCATTTTTCCCAACAAAGTCTTTAAATAATACTTTATAATTGACATGTTACTGGCGGATGCGTAAATTGGCACCATCTGTGCGTAAAACGCTGTGGAGAGGAAGGCAGGCGCACAAACAACAACTAATGTCAGAGGTCTTGAATGCTTAGACAGCGGTCGGGCTGTTTTAATGAGGCATTTGAAGAAAAAATATATAGAGAGAGGTTTACTTCCCGACCTCGTCCAGGACTTGGCGGTTGAGTTGAGCCTGCTCCCTCTGGTTCTCCATCTTGGCCATCTGGATCATATTCCTCAGCAGGTGGAAGGTGAGGTCGATGGACAGCGGCGGCTCTTCGCTCCGTTTCAACAGCTCCACCGCCGCCCTCACCGCCTCCTCCTCGCTCTCCTCTTCTGATGGGAGCAGGTACAGAGGGTCCAGGTTTCTTTTGTGGAGAAACCTCAGGATGCCGTCGCTCAGCAGATCTGAGGCGGTGCTGTCCTCGGCGGCCGCTCTGAGGAGCACTTCTTTCAGTTGCTGCGTCTGGAGGCGACCGCTGCCATCCAGCCAGCCGGGGAGGATGCGCGGTCTGCCGGCGGCGGGGCGGAGGTGAGATGACAGGAGGACCGAGGAGAAGAGCAGGAGCAGGGGGACTGGCTTCATGTCCTGTGAACAGAGGTATTTATTAAGATGACAAACAGGCAGTTCATCACACAATCAAACTCACAATAAACACCGTTTTGGTGGCATACTTTAGCAGTTCCTCAGACCAGTCTTTGTGGTTTTATGATTTGCCTATCAAGCATGAATAACCGAAAATAAAGTCAACCAGAGACTGTTCCTATCTATAGATCTGGTTCATTTAACAAAGGCCTAGTGTAATGGCGTTATCTTATACATGGGCTCGATCGCACAGGCACTTGCTGAAGCAAATTTCTAAACCTTTTAGAAGATTTAAGTTGCACAAAAATGACACAAATCTGTCACGAGCATTAGTTGGATTTAATGTGATGAACAGAAGTGCAAATGTGATCTACCTACTCTGTTATCTATCATCCCACTTGCACAAATTCCTCCAAAAGAGGAGAAAAAAAAAGGGTAAATATTCTGCAGTACTCACTTTAATTTGTCCAGATGCTGCCGCTGAACTTTGTTGGTCAGAGTCTGAAAAGTCCCTGTGAGCGGCGACTGGAGAGGACGGAGGGTTTTTATACATCCAGGCTGCTCCTTTGACGTCAATGCGAGCACAGAGACCGGTTTGGAAACTGGACAACTATCGAGACGACAAGGCAATATATTCCTGAGGGACAGCTGGGGGATGCTGTGATCGACGGCAAATAAATGGGTGCATTTTATTTTATAGGTTTATTTCCTGCAATGAGGTGCACGAGGAGGACAAGGGGGGACCTTGAGGAGGGGATCTCTTAAGTAGGGGATTCCTTGAGAAAGTTTAAGTTCTTATGGTTTTAAGGGATCAGTTGAATGTTTTTCTGTTGCCAAATAACTCTTTTCTAACATTTTCATGGTTGTTTTGTGTGATGTGAAGCCATTTTGAATATGAATTGAACCTAAAGCCTTAAACTATTAAATCTGTTTTTGCAAATGTTATGAAACTGCGGCTTGTGACATGCGGATCTGTAATAAATACTCTCTCAATCAACATAAGGCATTTTTTTTACTTTAATTAGGTGAAATTAAAGTGGCAAATTAAGCTCTAACGACAGTGCCTTTGATGCAGCTGCTCACTTTTGCGTATTTTCTCTTTTGTCTACATTAGGAGAAGCCATGTGGAACTTCACAGCACTTGAGTTCAATGATAATAAAGATCATTCTCATTTAACCAGCCGGCCTGTGCTGCAAGGTCAGATCGTTATCATTTCCAAGCAAACATCCATTC
Source organism: Echiichthys vipera (assembly GCF_963691815.1). Lineage (NCBI taxonomy): Eukaryota > Metazoa > Chordata > Actinopteri > Perciformes > Trachinidae > Echiichthys > Echiichthys vipera. Next base: position 8,528,907 of record NC_139844.1, on the reverse strand, counting down.
AGAACATTTTCCGAAACACTGAAGAAAAAGATGAAAAATCCCTTTAAAGTTGGTGTGAATGAATGTGGGAGCTGTCCATGGTGCTGAACGTCCTCTTTAGAGCCTTCAACTCAACCTGTGACATGCAACACACAGTGATTGAAAGTTAATGTTGATGAGTTTCTCAAGTGTTGACAGATTTTGGCTCTAAATCATTCCACACTAGACAATTAACCGGCCAGAAAGCCACATGGTAAGATTATACAGCACCAGTCAAGACACTGGACACTTTTCTCATTCACTCTAGCTGTAACGACATGGTCTTGAGTGCCAACAAGACCATATTCTATATCTTTATTTAATTACCTCGGTTTCAGTTTTAAAACACAGCGAGCTTTGGTGCTGAATCAAAAATGGATTCCAGCTTTCTGGGGGGGTTATTTGGCGTATATTCAATGGATTCGTCAGACGTTTCCCGATTGCCTTTCACAGATATAGCCCAAATGTGTCTGAGTGGAGGAAAAAAAAGGTGTGTAGTTAAGTTGGTTGACAGCCCAGCTCAGCAGCCTCCAAACAAACCCCACACAGCCAAATATAAGTTGGCTGCAAAACTTAGCGAGGTCAAACACACCATTGACATCACCTCATGTAAAACTTTATTAGCATATATGCCAGAGACGACCTTTGTTATTGAAAAATGTGCACATTTTGAGCATAAAGATTCCATGTACATTGAATAATGAAGAAAACATTTACACAGCGATTGTCAATGCAACATTCAGTCCCCCAGTCTACAGTATGTTATTGTTTAGGAGCTACAATTACAAAGTTTAACAGAAAGTAATTCAGTGACATCGAGCGTTTAAAGTAATAGTTCAACATCTTGGAGAAATACACTTGATTTCCTGTTGAGAGTTAGACAACAAGATTGATACCACTCTCAAGTCTGTGCGGTAAATATTAAGAAGGGAGATCCAGCAGCCGGTTTAGTTTAGCTTAGCACAAAGACTGGAAGTGGGTGGAAACAGCTCGCCTGGCTCTGTGCAAAGGCAACACAACAGCACCTCTAAATCCCACACATTAACACTTTATTTTAACTTAACTTACTATTTTAATCCATAGATTGGTTTACAGGCTATTTCTTGGCCTAGCACCCTTTCCAGGTAAGCAGAGACTCCAGGTGGTCAAGAAATAGCCCAGCTCTTTCAATCCGCAAAAAGTTTACAAAAGCTTCCAGACGATAAAAACTAGGTGCCCGACAGAAGAATATGTTAAGGACGGAAAGGCAGCTTTGGATTCTGTACAATTAAACAAACAAGATATAACGTATTAATTAGAGAGCTTTTATTACCTTTGGATTAGGGGTGTCTCCAAATCCATGATTCTTTAAATTTTAAGGTCATGAAATATTGGAATATTATTTTCAATAATTCAAATTGAAAGTTAATTTCGATTTACAAGTGAAATTGTGACACATCTAAACCAGACAGAGCCACGCCAGCTGTTTCAACTCGTTTCCAGTCTTTGTGCTAAGGTAAGCTTATCGGCCGCAGCCTTATATTCACCGTAGAGAACCACAAGGTATCATCTAACTCTCTGCAAGAAAGTGAATAAGTGCGTTTTTAAAAAAAAAAATGTCAGCCTATTCTTTAAACATCAGGTATTGTTGTCACGAACAGAACAAGCTCATCTTTCCAGACATTTATCCTGATGCTTCACCCACAGAACTCTCAATAGACCAGGATGCATTGCAGCTGATGGGCCTTTTTTTTGGTAGTGGTAGTACATCAGGATGTTCTCATTCTCTGTTGGCACATACGCCTATGAAAAGTAGAGCACTGTAACTTGTATGTAATCTTTTTTTTATTAATTACTGTAGAAATAATGCCCGGAGCAAAGAAGGAAATCAGGTGACGTCATATAACAGCGCTAGAATCTGTGTAGGGAGGAGGGTCAGGGTGGTGGATGGGTCCAAAAATACAGGACTTCAACCCGGGGGACCGGTGTTCATGTCCTGGAAGAACTCATTCAAACCACAACCTTTTTCCTAATCCGAACCAAGTTATTTGCAGCTTAAACTTAACCGTCACCGTCACCGTTTCACAGCGTTTAATGAGAATATGTTGAGTGCATGAAAAATAATAAACCCAATATGTAAATTACAAAACATTATTACAAATCTCTGATAAAAGAGACGAATGAGATGAAAATGAACATTATGCAGAGAATCTCCATCACAACATGGTGTTATTAATCTGGAACACATTATTTCAAGTGATTAAGAAACATTACATGGATTAGAAAAGTTTCCTTCGTAACCATTGTGTGTGTGTGTGTGTGTGTGTGTGTGTGCGCCTGTGTATGTCTACACCATTGCCAAATCCCATTTACATAAATAAACTTCCACAGACATTTGTGCAAACGCAAGATTTGACTCTCAAGTGTGAATTTGTCATTCAGAGAAGACAAGCACTTTCTCTCAACCTTTATGAGTGAGTGAGTCACAGTTTTACACTTTGGAAATATCAGAAGAAGAAGTAAGTTAAATGAGAATGTTACACACACACTACCAACGAGTGTAAAACCATCGTCGTCATCATCATCATCATCATGATCAAGACGTGCCGGACTTATTGTTCACATCTTATTGGCCTTCCAGGTCAGGTAGGAGTTCCAGGCAACAGCAACAATCTGGACGACAGCCAACCTGCAGGGAGGACATTTTACGTGTTTATTAATAATTATACTTCTTATGACATTAAGAGAGCGAAACAATGTCACAGTGTTTTATTGAAAGTTTGAACTACTTTTAGATTTGAGTAACTGCAGTCATTAATGCATTCATTCATGTAACTGCAGTGTTTGTGTTTGTTGGAGGTTGAAATAGAAATTAAAAGAAGTGAAATATATATAAATATTAAATGATGGCGGCTTTGGGGGCAGTTTTTGCCTCTCGATAACGTGTTTTACTCCCCTTAATTTCCCACACTGATGATGAGTGGGAACATTGTTTAGTGTGAGAGGAAAACGGCACAGTGCACAGAAACTTTGTGTGTGCCTTTGCTGCTCGACGCTTTGAAACGCTCGGACCAGAAGGAAGTAATAGTGTCCCATGACGTGGTGTTTATGGTCTAGACACGGAGTAAAACTGGTTTTCAGATAAAAAAAAAAAAAGACTTTTCAAAACTATTTAGGCTTAAACCATAAACTCTTTTTACCTGTGGTGGAGTGGAATGAAGTAGAAATTGGCGATCTGGACCGGGGGCCAAAGCTGAAACAAACAGAAAACACTGTTACACTCTTACTATACGAGGTAACATGAAAAATATATTTGGTTCATTTTAACAAAACAGAGAGACATTTACATCAATGTAATGGTGAATCATGCAGGGAAAAAAAACTTACGTAGTAATTTGAAATCAGGGCATCTGTGTAGTCCTGTGAAGAAAGTTTCAAATGATTATGTCAGCATCACGATGAGTCACTTTTAAACCAGGGGCTGCTTTCACAAAACACACTAAAGCTAAAAGTAGCTCTCAAAGTGTAATTTCCGGTGCAAAATCATTCCATGGTCTTTTTTCAGCACTTACACTCATCAAATAAGCCATCGAGACAGTTTGTTTTCAGGTAATAACTATTAACAGAGAAATTCGTGAGGGTCGCTAACAGACGGATGTGGCTAACACTGATTAGCTCAGGTGGTACAGTGAAGGCATTAAAGCGGCTTTTTCACTAAAACTGCTCAAAATAACACCAAACCTCTGCAGTAGCATGAGAAGAGTACCTACACAGAAAACAAAGCACCAACAACGTAGTTAGTGAACCCAGAGTTTGTTAAAAGAGTGTTTTAAGGACATACCTACTGGCCCCTGTACCGGCTCCTCTCATAGTAAAGTCCATTCAAGTTGATTACCAAATGCAATCCAAAACGAAGAAAACCAATGATGCTTCGTTTTATGTGTCAGGGCTCTTCTCATGCTACTGCAGAGGTTTGGTGTTATTTGGAGCAGTACGTTTTAATGCCTTCACTGTACTGCCCAGAGCTAATCAGTGTTAGCCACGTATCAGGTTAGCCAAGTATTCCAACATTTAAAGTAGTTAAATTTGGATTAATTGCTTAAATCAGATTTTGTTTGTTTGGCAGTTCACATTTTTAAATGTTTAATGTTTAATTATGTCAATGGCTGCTACTTTGTACTTCTTTATTGTAAGATAAGATACCAAGTCTTCTGAGCATGTGTGTATGAAGGACACTGAACAAAAGAGTTAAACCGTTGAAGCTGAAGCTCTTGGTTTAGTGCCTCGTGGGATAAAAGACGCACATCCCGGCTCTGAAGTTTCTGATGGTTGAGTTTGTTTTGATATTAAACATCTTTAAAGAAACTTCCAGCCTTGTACTCAGGTTCAGCCCTCCAACATTTTGCCTCCCTGAACAGTTCAGACTGCCGGTGTGGGGTGACGTGAGAAATGGTGATGTGTTGAAACTCCAGTTGGTGGAGAGTCTCATTCCAAAACGATGCAGGATGGAAGTTTTAGAGCCGAAAGTACCAGCAGACGGCCAAGTCATTGTTGAGTTATTGGTAATGATCGACACCTCTATCAACCCCCCGCAGACTCAGTGTGCTCTAGTCATTTTGAATACGGAAGATCTTTATTTTCCTTGAACATTCATGCTGAGGATACACTAGTGCATTGGTTTTTTTCCATTTATTAAGATAGTTTTAGTTTAGTTTTTATTTAGAACATGTGAAAGGAATAACAACAGAAACAGAAATAATTTAAAGAAAAGAAACAAACAAACAAGAATAATAAAATAACCGGACCAAATTTTTGTTATTTTTTGCCAGTAAAAAAACACAAAATAACCAACAGAATATTTAAACAGTTTAACATGTCGTAGTAAGTAAGGCGTAGTAAGAAGAATACACCATGTTTCATAGGGAAGTTGTTGTTTTATTTAACTAAACTATACTGTATCTAAACTATATTGTATTAACATTTTAGAAGTGTGTGTCCAGCACAATCCTTTCATAATACACATTTTATGTCCTGTGTGGGGGACAGTGGCACATACAGTGAAGAAAATAAGTATTTGAACACTCTGCTATTTTGCAAGTTCTCCCACTTAGAAATCATGGAGGGGTCTGAAATTTTCATGGTAGGTCCATGTCCACTGTGTGAGAGATAATCTAAAAAGAAAAACCCAGAAATCACAATCTATGATTTTCTAACAATTTATTCGTGTGATACAGCTGAAAATAAGTATTTGAACACCAACGTTAATATTTGGTAGAGTAGCCTTTGTTTGCAATTACAGAGGTCAAACGTTTCCTGTAGTTCTTCACCAGGTTTGTACAGACTGCAGGAGGGATTTTGGCCCACTCCTCCACACAGATCTTCTCTAGATCAGTCAGGTTTCTGGGCTGTCGCTGAGAAACACGGAGTTTCAGCTCCCTCCAAAGATTATCAATTGGATTTAGGTCTGGAGACTGGCTAGGCCACTCCAGAACCTTGATATGCTTCTTACGAAGCCACTCCTTGGTTTTCCTGGCTGTGTGCTTTGGGTCATTGTCATGTTGGAAGATCCAGCCACGACTCATCTTCAATGATCTGACTGAGGGAAAGAGGTTGTTCCCCAAAATCTCACAATACATGGCTGCAGTCATCCTCTCCTTAATACAGTACAGTCGTCCTGTCCCATGAGCAGAAAAACACCCCCAAAGCATGATGCTACCACCCCCATGCTTCACAGTAGGGACGGTGTTCTTGGGATGGAACGCATCATTCTTCTTCCTCCAAACACGCTTAGTGGAATTATGACCAAAAAGGTCCATTTTGGTCTCATCTGACCACAAAACTTTCTCCCATGACTCCTCTGGATCATCCAAATGGTCATTGGCAAACTTAAGACGGGCCTTAACATGTGCTGGTTTAAGCAGGGGAACCTTCCGTGCCATGCATGATTTCAAACCATGACGTCTTAGTGTATTACCAACAGTGACCATGGAAACGGTGGTCCCAGCTCTTTTCAGGTCATTGACCAAGTCCTGCTGTGTAGTTCTGGGCTGATTCCTCACCTTTCTTAGCATCATTGAGACCCCACAAGACGATATCTTGCATGGGGCTCCACTCCGATTGAGATTGACCGTCATGTTTAGCTTCTTCCATTTTCTAATGATTGCTCCAACAGTGGACCTTTTTTCACCAAGCTGCTTGGCCAAGCCCTTTCCAGCCTTGTGGAGTTGTACAATTTTGTCTCTGGTGTCTTTGGACAGCTCTTTGCTCTTAGCCATGCTGAATGTTTGGGTCTTACTGATTGTATGGGGTGGACAGGTGTCTTTATGCAGCTAACGACCTCACACAGGTGCATCTGATTCAGGATAATACAGTGGAGTGGAGGAGGACTTTTAAAGGCGGACTAACAGGTCTTTGAAGGTCAAAATTCTAGCTGATAGACAGGTGTTCAAATACTTATTTTCAGCTGTATCACACAAATAAATTGTTAAAAAATCATAGATTGTGATTTCTGGATTTTTTTTTAAGATTATCTCTCACACAGTGGACATGGACCTACCATGAACATTTCAGACCCCTCCATGATTTCTAAGTGGGAGAACTTGCAAAATAGCAGAGTGTTCAAATACTTATTTTCTTCACTGTACTTCTCATTTTCAAGCCATTTCCCATAACTGGGGAAACAAAGTACCGAGTGAGACGGATTATTTTACTTGTGCACACAAATAAACACTGCATAACTACGTAAAAGCATACGTTCTAACTAAATTGTAATTAATTTAATAAAATGTGAAATGTAAAGATTGACCTGATGTCCACTACAAGGGACAGAAAAGTAAATGACATTTTTGAGAAAACAAGAAAATATGTTTGTGATACATTTCTTACATCCCAAATACTTCATCTCATCTTCTCATCTCATCTTCAACCGCTTATCCGGGGTCGGGTCGCGGGGGCAGCAGCTTTAGCGGGGGACCCCAAACTTCCCTTTCCCGGGCCACATTAACCATCTCTAACTGGGGGATCCTGAGGCGTTCCCAGGCAAGTGTGGAGATATAATCTCTCCACCTGGTCCTGGGTCTTCCCTGAGGCCTCCTCCCAGCTGGACGTGCCTGGAACACCTCACTAGAGAGGCGCCCAGGGTTCATCCTTACCAGATGATCCTGAACCACCTCAACTGGCTCCTTTCAACCCAAAGGAGCAGCGGCTCTACTCCGAGTTCCTCACGGATGGCTGAACTTCTCACCCTCTCTCTAAGGGAGACTCCAGCCACCCTCCTGAGAAAACACATTTCGGCTGCTTGTACCTGCAACCTCGTTCTTTCGGTCATGACCCAGCTTTCATGACCATAGGTGAGGGTAGGTACGAAGATTGACCGGTAGATCGAGAGCTTTGCCTTTCGACTGCAACACCGCCCCCGCTGCTCCGATTCTCCGGCCAAACTCACGCTCCATAGTCCCCTCACTCGTGAACATGATCCAGAGGAACTTGAACTCCTTCACTTGGGGTAAGGACTCATTCCCTACCTGGGGTAAGCAATCCACCGGTTTCCTGCTGAGAGCCATGGCCTCAGATTTAGAGGTGCTGATCCTCATCCCAGCCGTTTCAAATACTTCAGATATGCAAAAATATTAAACCTTTTTTTTCTCCGAGGTTTAAGGAGGTTTAAAAGCTTATTCATTTATTTATTTTCCAACATGGTAAAAAAAACATAAGCTTAAATAAATCAAATCTAAATGGAAAATACAGTGTGTCAGTCTTGATGCATGAACAAAACATTTTACTGGAGTATTTTTTCTAAATTAGATAATAAAGCTTCCAAGTCAATGTACTTGAGTAAACGTAGTTTCCTAAATCAACACATGATATTATTGTAATAAAATAAACCCAATGTTTGGTAAATGTACTGAAATAACTGAAAATGTATGTTAGAAGTTTTTGCTAAATGATGAAACAAAGGGTGGCAGAAGACTTTTTGACTCTACATTAATATGAAGTGTGTGTGTTGTTTATACACAAACAAACACACACTCTTTCCACACAAAAATCCCCTGTCATCCACTTAAAGGTCACCTCAAAAAACAACGAGCCAATGTTCCAGTTTCAGTCTTTTCTTTCTTTCAGGGTGAAACGTTTTTCTAATTATGTCCAAACAAGCTACTTTACCACCTGAGGTTAAATAACCTCTGCTGATCGCTGCGTCAGAGACACGTCAAAGTCTTTCCTCTCACGCTCTGGAGACGATGGGACCTTTCTCAGCTCCTCCAGGAGACGCTGGTTATAAACTGAAGAAGTGAATGCACTTCAGTGTGCTATATTTAGTTTTCTTTGTGGTCATTTTACTTCCATTTTTAGTTATTTTGTATGTCTTTGTAATTGTTTTGCATCTACTTTGAGTCAATTTGCATCTTTTTGTGGTGGTTTTACATCTATTTTTAGTCATTTTGCATCTTTTTGAGGTGGTTTTGCATTATTTTAGTCATTTCACAATTCTCTGTCATCGTCTTGTTTCTTTCTGTAGTCATTTTACATCTATTTTTTATCATTTTGTGTGTATTTGTTGTCATTTTTGTCTCTATGTGGTGATTTTGTGTCTATTTTCAGTAATTTAGCATCTCTGTGGTTGTTTTGCATCCCTATAGTCATTTGTTGTCTCTTTGTGTTCATTTTGTATTGTAGGCCCGTTCAGTAATCCAGCCATGACTGTACTGGGGGGCGAAATCTTACATAATTCACCCATTTAAAGTAGATTAGGGTGTAGGTAGGCAGGTAGTTTGGTATGAATACCTGCATTTTTTACTCAAAGAAGTATCCTGTATCATAAATACATGTCTGACATTTGTAACAAAACAAACCGCTTGAAAAATCAGATGAATTCAAGATGAATTATGAATTATATATCAGATAGATGTGCTGCTTCCATAGACATCCATGCATTATGAGAAGGGGCTCCCCTGTTCCAAGATGGCTGCCATGTTGACACATTGTTCCAGCGGGCAATGCTGCATCTACGTATATATCTGTGGGTGCACTCCTCTATTTGCTGTGTGCGTTGTGGGACAATATCAGAACAAAGAAAAATCATGTATAGTACCAATTTTAGTATTCGTTGTGACATCTTTAAATACACTTGATTTTGTATCAGCTTGCAAACACACTGAACTTAATTATATTTCTGCAGGTTGTTGTTCGATCGCAGGTAAAAACTGAAACGTGCAGGTAAGTAACACGTAAAAAGTCTCGACAGCACCCGTGTTAGACTTTTAACAATCAGAGCGGCTGTTTGTTTGGTGGGTGGCTCCATTCATTTTCATCTCACATTTCCTGCGTGCCAGGCGGACTCGTTGTAATGAGCACATTTGTCATTTGTTTTCTGTCCTTTCTGACATTTACCAGGTTGGCCTTTCAGGTGCGCGCGCCTCCTTTTGTAAATAATTGATGGTGACCAGCAGCACATTGGGTAAGCAAGGCGGTGACAGACGTTTGAGCAGCTGGCACAAAATGACCTGGCATACAAACACACACTCAAACACACACACACATATATATATATATGAAGGTATGAGTCACTCCAGCTATTTTCACAGCCCCCCCTCTCTCGTCTTTTCCTCCATCACAGGAAATAGTTTCTAATAATAATGAGAGGTGAGTGTTGGAGGTCATGTACTGTACAGACCATGAAAACGAAACTTCCTCTCTGTGTTTGCTCATTTACCCTGAATCTGTTCATACAGACAACAAACTGATCTCCAACCTGTTTGTGTCAAGTCTTAGCTATAATACTAAATGTAAATCCAGTCATTTGCGAACATAAGAAGAGTCTGGTACCAATTTAATATCTTCAATGTGTTTTGTAAAGACTTAAATCAGTGTTTAATTCTCCTCCTCGCTCTCCCTTTAATGCAACATTCATGAATGAAAGATGAGAGATCAGGTCAAACACTGAACTTTTCACCTCAAGTGGAAATGATTCTGTGTAATTTCAATCACATACTGTAACGAATCAAGTGTCCGATCCACCCGACTGCTGCAGAAACTCCGCAAGGATCGAAGGCTGATAAAGAGGGAGGAACGATGTTGGTGTGAAATAAAGCCAACTCACCCTCTTGAGCTTGGTGACGTTCTGCTCCACCGTCAGACCGTTCAGAGCACCGGAGATACCGAGAAAAGCTCCCAGGAAACACGGAGCAAAACACAACTACGAAGACACAACGAGAGAAAGAAAAACACAGAAAACAAAGTGAAACACAAAATCACCTTTAGCGGTAGTTCAATAGTTGCTTCCATGGGTTAAAGTCTGTTAATTGATGGGTCACATTAGACTCATGGTTTACTTTATTTACTTTTTATACAGTTTTAAGCCTTTTTTTTTTTATGGCAGACTTGATTTAGTTATAGGACGTCTGGATATTAAGTTATTAGAGAAACATGCTGCGCATACGTCAGCAACTCCGCCAACAAGTCAAACAGTCTCTGGAGAAAGAGCGATTTTTAATGTGAAACCACGTAGTTCAGTTTAGTCAGTAGGTCTGTTTGTTTTAAAGAGGAGGAGACCTCTGCGGTAGAAATGATGGACACTGAAGGAACCCTAACTGGGAGAAGCTGACTGACATTTAAACAACAACAACAACAACAACAACAACAACAACAACAACTCCCCGTGAGCCCAAGTGGCTTTTGTTTGTCTATTGTGCATTTAACAAACCAAATGCAAAAAAAAGGTGCGTTTGTGAATCAGGTCAAAGAAAAAAGACAGTTTTGCGCCGACAGCCTCTGTATATTAAAGGCTCTAATAGAGGATGAAGAAAAGACAAGGTGCATGAACTGAAGAGGAATTAATATTTACTGTGAAGTGAATTTCACCATTTTACTGAATGAAGAATAAAAAATGAAGCTCCAGTGAGGTGAAAATCTGCTCCGTACATATCTGTTATTCAGGTCTGACGCACACAGGGACCAACTTTAAATCTTTCAATGGCACTTCAGTTGTATTACCGAAGCAGAGGGAGCAGCGTACAGTGTGACCACATCAATATTCAAGCGAAGGAGCGGACCCTTTGCTTCGGTAAATATTTCAGTAGAGGGCAGATGTTGAAAGCTCTGAACGCTCGTTTTAGTTTAATCTGAATTGTTCTGCTGCAGGTTGATCGAGACAAACACCAGAGGGCGGAGTGAAGAGCGAACAACTGTACGACAAACAGACGTCTGTCAGACTGCAGCAACAACAACAGCAACATCAACGAAAACAACAACTTTTCTCACCTGGTCAACCAGCATTTTCTTCATGGCAGCACTTTTAGTTCCTCCAACCACCAGCCGGTCCAAAACTTTGTACCAACTGCCGATTACTGGACCCTTTGTTGTAAAAAAACAAAAAAAATTACGTTCAACCCTCTGAACCTCCACTAAACACAGTTTGAAAGCATGTTTTCTTTTTTATTAATCACCAAAATTAGTCAGAAACTGTAAAAACTGGAGTTATCGTCCCTTGAAGTGAGACAAATGTTTTACGGTAAAAATAAAAGTAGTTAGTAAAAATAACCTAAGCTTAAAATAGTTTGACATTTCTTTAAAATCACTTTATTCTACATGTTTCATTCACAGTTGCGCCACAAATAAACTTTCATCAATTACAAGAATTTATAAAATACATTTAATTTTGGGCTCTTCGACGTAACTGGAAAGCAAGGATTAACTCTGTGATCAGCAGTTGTGATAAAAATGAGCTGCAGGAGACGACAAGAGAGGATGTAAAAATGTAAAGAATTCCAAAACGTATAGCCAATACCTCATTTTCACCCAAAATATTGGTAACACTTGTAGGCAGGTGGCAAAATGTTTTATATATAGATTGGATTTTTTCCTTTTTTTTTTTACCTTTCTTATTTAATGAATTATGACATGATTTATAACTGTGTCATACTGCACATGTCCGTACTTCTAGCCATGATTATACTTTTTCCATAGAGTTGCAGGACTTTAGGGCTTTGGAGGTTAATGAGGCTGCTTTTCTTCTGTATATGTTTTTATTTTAATACATTGTTTGAGAAACATTCCAGTCAACTACACAACTCACTAAAGAAATGTTTCCTGTTCTTGGCTTCACTCCTTGAACATCAGACTGCAGATTAATTCAATTTAACAGAATCTATAATGTGATGAAGACAACTGCATGATGTATGAGTTATGAGACAGTTGTGTCTTTCACACACGAACGAGCAAACATGTCTTAAACATGCCAAACACGACTCCTGAGCGCGACTAAGGACCTATTTTCAAGACCAATGTCTATACATCTTCTCTCTATAATTTAACACGACGAGGCAGCTGAACATAAGACGATTATGGAAACATAAATAAACTTTGCCTACGTTGTGGTGATGTCAAGACGGATGGTGCGGTTGTCAAAGGACTTGAAATAAGTGAATTCACAAACGTACAAAAGGCATGAAGCAACACTGTGGAACATGCATAAGCACATAGGAGCGTCATGCACGTCACAAACAGTCACTTACAGATCTAAAAATATGATCTTTGATGCTGTTGAATGGAACTTCTTTTCAATGAACGTCTCAGTATGTGTGTATATATATATATAGAATATAATATAATAGAATTACTTGAATGATCCCAGACTGGGAAATATATATATTAGGGATAGATTTATCTGACTCTCATTAACCGTTAAGGGACAGGCAGGCAGCTTAGTCCCAGTTCACCCGTCCAGGTTCAAACATACTTTCCATGGACAGCTGCGGACCGGTTGTGCAGCCACGATGTTGCCGTGGACACATGCAGCCAATTTCCTGGAGCCACTTGCAGGTCAGCATAACCGGTACAAATCTGCAGCTGTCTGCAAAGCATTTGTCTGTATCCCTTGCATCCACTTGTGAGGTTTTTAGTTTTGTGTTTGCCTGGCATTCATGGATACAGTGGCATCTGTCACGTAGCTTTTGATGCTGAACTAGCAGTTGATCAACAGTATGCCAGGCAGACACAGAGATGGACACAGACACACAGCTAATACGCACTTTGCTAGAGCTTAAACTTTCCAATAAGGGGCTCCAATGAATGGCACCTGTGGTTGCACAGGTTGCTCCCATGACTTATTATATTCTTGACTGTTTAACTGATTGATTGGTGAAAATTCTTCTTGTCTATAGCGTTTTGATTTAGCTCCATTTACAACGGAATCCTTTTATTTCAGTAATAATTTAACTATTAAAATCAACTGACTAAGACTGGGAGCTTTCTTTAGACAACCAATAATGAAAAGGTGATTTATGTTGGGTTTTTTTTACACTTACCACAAAGAAAAAACCAATGCTCATCATCTTGGCCGTCCGCTGCACATTGTGATGAGCCAATCCTCTTCTCTCAATGATCTGTTGGGAGACGACATCGCCGACACCCACTAAAGTTCCTGGAGGAGAAAGATATGGTGATTATTGTTTCAATATTCTTAGCTTCAAGGAACAGCTTCACCTGTTTTGCAGTGTGACAGGGGGCATTGTCTTGCATCAAAATTGCAGACTGATAAAGAGTAAATTGCAGTGAATGGAATGCATGTTGCTGAAGGAGGTTCACATAAACATTTGCATTCAGCCTGCCATGTAGCTGTCAAGCAAACCATGAACGGCATTGGTAAAGTTAAATTTAGTTGTGTCTGATGGGAAACATTACAGAACTGTGGAAGAGAATGATTCAGAATGGCCCAAGATCAAACCAGAGCAGTGTGAGAAACTAGTGATGTCCTGTGGGCGCAGATGTGCTGAAGTCATTCAAAGCTGTGGCCTCTACACTTCCTGTTCAGTTTTGAATCCTAGAGAAGAAAACATTGTTGAAGTCTTCTCTTCTGACACAATGGTTACTGTTCTCTCATTTTGATCACTGTTTTTTTCAAAAAATAATGTTTTCGTTGAAGCGCCTTGGTTATTTAAAATAAAAACAACATGCTAGTACAGCAGTGGTTTAGCCACAATGGCTATTCTATCAAATTCTGAACAGTAAAAAAACCACACACAGAATAAATTGAGAAGTAATACTTTGTTCTCTGATTTTGATCTCCACTGTATAATAATGGTCATGGCTCACTAGGACATCTGATGAAACTGAGCCATCGTTTACGTAAACCTGTTTTCTCCATGTCAGTGAATGTACATTTAAATGATCTCTAATGCACAGCTGGGGTTTTACAGCTCGTTTGCTGAAAGCAGCTACTGCTTGATGAGTGAAAGAAAAAGTAAATGTGCTGTAAAAACACATCGATGAGCTGCGGCGTTGATGATAATCCTTTGGGGGGTTTGTCACTTAAAATGACGTACAAATGTAAAAATTTTAAAGTGGATAAAATAATTGGTTAAAACTTAAAGTCAATTTTATGTTTAGTGAAGATTTCTTTGTGCCGACACCCGTTCAGCAGGTGGACAAAGATGCAATTAACGCCACATACCACCGTTAAAATTGACAGCACGGTGTAATGACATAGACCTGAACCAGAGATAACCTTAAAATGTCACAGTTGAAATAATAAAAGGTAGTTCGGGTGACAACGAGCGCACACACACACACACACGCGCACCGGACCGAAAATGTCATTGGGACACTTTGAGAGCAATAATACTTTGTCACTTTGACTCAGACATGACGATGAGCAGTAAAGCACTCGGAGACGCTTCAGTCTGTCACTCAGCATCATCGACACGTCACTTTGCTGTGTGATGAATACGAACCCTCACAAACACATGAACAGGTATTGTCTTCTTAAAGATGCATTATCCAAAGCTTTTATGATGAGCATGGACTTAAATCTGTTAAAAGTCACTCATGTATCAAGGAGGAGTGACAGCGTTTTTTAAAGCAGATTTGAATCAAATTAAATCAAACCTGCCCAGTCGTCATTATTAGAATTTCTGATGTCAACACGTTTGTAATAATCTCCACAGTCTATGAGTGTCTAATAGTGTTTAGCATGGCTTTCAGTTAAAATGGTTACATAACTCCTTTTTAATCTGCCACAGTTCATGTTATTGCTTTGTTTTTATTGCCTTTTAAATACAATCTCTTTTAAATTGGGTTGTTTTTTTTGTTGCATTTTTTTCTCTTTTACTTATTATTGTCATGTTAAAAACCCTCCATTTAATGTAAAAATCATGAATTCAAAAGAAGTATGTACCTGAAGTATCAAATGTAAAAGTACTCATTATGCAGAACAGCTCCTTTCAAAGTGTTATATTATTGCAGAATATTATATTATTCTGTTTTTTACATGGACATGCATTTTAATGTTGTAGTTCATCAACGTGGAGCCAATTTTAGATACTCTGTATACTTCTAATTAGATGAGTAGCCTAGCTCTGCATCACACAATATGAGCTTATCCTAAGTAAAAAAGCAACTATAAGAAATAAATATATAAAAAGTACAATATTTCCCTTTGTGATGAAACAAAGTTAAAAGTTTAAAGTAGCAGAAAATTGAAATCTACTGACATACAGTCCTTGAGTTAATGTATTTAGCTGCTTTCCACACAGTTACTACTGCTAATAATATTAATAATAATAAGTGTTATAGGTTTTACTTCCTCTTTCACAAGGGATGGATGATGTGCACAAGATAACTGACTCCATCTAGTGGTAATTAAACTGTACTACCATTCTCATTACAATAAATATTACAATACATATTTTTTTCTATGTGTTATTTTTATTAACCATTGATCTATCTTTTAACTATCCAAATGTGAAAACGAAAAGTTGTAATATTATAGCATCTTTACCAGTGATTCTGATTTAATGCTGGTTAGGAAGTCCTGCCATCTGATAAACATTTAAATACAGACACTTTACACTATTATTGATCATGTTCTTTGTTTCATGTCTGTTTCCTTGCTCAGTGTCAAAGCTGACAGTGATTGGGAATGTGCAAAAAAAGAAAGAAACAGCGGTCACTCGGTTCAAAGCCCTCTCTTTGTTGATTCTGAGGTACACGGTGAACTGGAGCAAAGGTCATGAAGTGTGACCAGCGGTTGGAACATTAGGTCCAACTTAGTGACACTTTACTTTATCTTACATAAAAGAAAGGAAGGAAGAGAACACTTCTGCGTGTGTTTTGGAAATGGGCATCAACCTGCAGTAGTTTAATATATATTAAGCGTATAAGAAGGTTATTCCTACCAGCAGTCACTATCTGCACTGTCCAGGGGCGTTTGGACATCAACACTTGGTAGCATCTCCACAGGCTGGCCATTCTCCCTCCTGAGACGAAGTAAAAAAAAGAATGATAACAAAAGGGACCCAGCGCGCCCACAGGGAGGCAGCCAATGTGACTCCAATCAAGCAACGCTGCTAATGAACTCCACTATATTGTCAATTACAGCTGGTCCATCAGTGTAGAGCTTCTTTCAGAGTGAGCTGGAGGCAGCTACTGTGGAGGGGTAAACATGACTTAGGTCTCAGTAAATAAATACATACAGGAATAAATACATGTTTAAATAAATACATACAGGAATACATGAATAAATAAATAAATACAGGAATAAATGTTTAAATACATACATACAGGAATACATGAATAAATAAATAAATACAGGAATAAATAAATGTTTAAATACATTAATACATACATACAGGAATACATGAATAAATAAATGTTTGGATACATAAATAAATACATACAGGAATAAATAAATGTGGAAATAAATAATAGAATTAATAAATAATTGCTGAAATTAACAAATACATAAATAAATGCATGAATAAATGCTTTACATTTATTTATACACTTACATGTATTTCTTTCTGTGTCCATATGTTAATGAAGTAGGATGTCCCATTTGTTTGTGCATGCATTTAATTAGTTCTGTATATCTTTATGTATTCCTGTAATATTTCTGCATATATGTATATTTATTGAGACTTAGGTCATGCTTAGTCCTCCATAAGCTACTAGTGACTTTAACAAACCCTTCCTGTACGGATAACTTGTGTTTACCTGTTTATAGATCATACATTTACCGAGTAAACATTTGATCTACACAAACTGCTAGCTAACACCACGGTTGTAAACGGTGAAATAATAACAATAAATAACCATTAAAAGTATGTTTTAGCAGTGTCCTTCTCTGTGAATTCTGCAACAGCAGAGTTTAAGAGTGGCTCTAAATAATTTAGTTAAACTATAAATCAGGTCCTGACACAGATATTAGATGTTCAAACAAACACGGAACATTTCAATTCGTTGATAAATGCAGTTTGACGTCTGTTCCCGTTCCAGCTGAACTGACGTAACAAAAAACAAAGGTAGCAGCAAGATTCGTGTCGCGTCTGTCAGGTTAAGTAACACACCGACATAAACTTCGGACGTTACTAGTTTAAAGGCTTTATTTAAATGTTAAAGAGACTGAAAGGCCGCTGAGCTATTGCGTACTCACAAACTCAACTTTAATGTCTCTGAACACAAACTACATCACAGTAAAGATAAGGTAAACGTGCACGTGCCTGTTCATCAGCCGGGTCCAGGGTGCTGCTGCTGCTGCTGATGCCTTCACGTCCCCGCATCAGCTCGGAAATTTGAGTTCTACAATTAAAACTTTCACGTCGTTGTAAATTATTGCAGGAATTACCGAAGCGAAAAAGCAGAGGTAATAATGTATGTATGTATATCAAAATATTGACTACATTTAGGTGTAACTCCGACATTTAGGAGTGGTCAAATTTCCTCTTAAATCAATCAAAAACTATGGATACAACAAATTAAATGCGGGGAGGTTGTGAGCCTGAAAACCTGTCCAGGTGAAAAGGTGTGCAATGTATTAAATTAAACATTATATTAATTTAATACTTCTCTAGACTGTGTTCTTTAAGCACAGTATATAAGCATTACCAATACATGACAAACCTGCATAAAATTTAGCATTTCCTTTTTTGTAATTAAGCTTCAAAGCAATCTGTCCATAAAAAAAAGTTAATTCGTGCAAACATTTACTTTATATGTATAAAAGGTAAACTGTATGCATGTGAAGAGTTTTTAAAAAAGAAAAGTGCACAGCGCTCATAGAGACTCTTGTTTCCTACAGGCCAGGAAGGCAGCATAAGGACTGAGTCTTGCGTCACTTCCTCTGTAAAGCAGAAGTCTGCTGCCCTCTTATGGGAAACCCCAGTACAAAACAAACTACACCTACAAGTTATTTTCAGTCAGTATTGTTTTAATTCTGTACAAGTGAAGTGGAACTTACAAAACAAAAACCAACAGATTATTCTCACAAAGAACATAACTTTAACATTAAACCATGGCTGCGTTCCATTCAGGTGTAGGGGTGCACACTAGAGCACCTAAATACTATAATAACAACAATAATATTAATAAGACCTGCACTTTTCCTGTTATGACAAATGTCTGGTGTGGAAAAGTTTTTTTTTTTTAAGAAAACAGTTTAATGTAAATCGCTGAATGTGAGGTAACCAGACTACACTTACAAAAGAGTAAATTACTGTAACATACAGTACGGATCAAAGTGACAATAGGTCAAGTTATTGTAGTTAATTAGCTAACAGAAATAATGCATGAGTGTTTATTTGACCTTTCTCATAATGAACATTTGACGTTTTATTCATACACTGTATTTAAGTAGAATTTGCACTTTATTGTACTGTATATTTCTACTTTAGTACAAACTGGAAGCTGTTTTTGTAATTTCTTTTTTATAGATTCAGATTATTAATACAAAATATAAATCAACCAATTCATTATTGGGTATTAGCACAGATTAAACTACCCAGCAGTATGTAAATTCATTAAAATTAGCTCTACTTTTATCTGCTGCGACATTAAAATGATAAACACATTAATGCATCAATAACTGTGTATCATTCTAAAGTGGACCCATCTACATAATGAGTACTTTTTTAGTATACTTTGATGCTATTATTTTAGTTGTATTTGAGTATTTTACAAAGTAGTATTTCTACTTTTAAATGATCTGAGTACTTCTTCCACCACTGTACGTCAGTAAAGACATCACACACACTAGCAGCTGAAAGGAACGCAGTCGCTATTAATGCTGGTTAAACCTGTGTTAAAAGGACCAGAGAGATAAAGGCATATTGTCAAAATAAACCTGGCGGTACACTGATATGATGTGCAGGGGGAATGTGTCTGCAGAACTTCAGTGTAAAAAACATTAAATACATTGCTTATGTAATCGGATAAAATTACCGCGATGCAAAACAAATGTGAAGATGTAGTCTCCCTGCAAACAATAAAATAAAATAAATTAAAAAACAAAATCTACAAGTACGCATCTTGTATGGGTCAAGTTTCCGTTTGACAGCCATAAAAACCTTTAAAACATGAGCAGTTCACACATGAAATGCTAATACTTTATATTTGAGTCTGAACCTATCTGACAGGAACACAAGTGCTGTAGTTGTACTTTTTAAATCTTGACATTTGGCCACGAGCATCAACACCTGGAGTCATGGGGCCGTATTTCAGAAACCTATATCTTAAGTTAAGACGGAACTGCAAGTTTGATTATCAGCTGACATGTGAACAGTGATAGTAACGCTAATTTAGTTTTACTAAGTTTAACAAGCAACTGAAATGTTGAATTTCCTTTGGTGGAAGTGTTATTTTGGCTCAGACATTTTTAAACCAACCGTTTGGCTGAAAAGTGAGATTTTCTTACACTATATTTAGTCTTGAGACACATGGCACTACACTTTTTTCCTGTGTATTTCATTATATTTTGGGAAAAAACAAAATGGTATGTACTCAATGACTAAATATAGTATGATAAGAAACCACAAGAAGCACAATCATGTATTTGGCATCTACACGGAACAAAAATATAAATGCAGCAGTTTTCTTTTTGCTCCAGTGTTTCCTGAACTGAAATGAAAGTCTGAGACTTTTTCTTTGTACTATTTCTCTCAAATTCTGTTCACAAATTTGTTTAAATGTGTGTTTTAGGCCGGGCTGAAGGAAAGGCTACATCTGTGCAACAATCATGCAGTTTAATCAGCACCTTGATGAAGAGAAGTGCTCCCGTACACAGATTTTTGTGAATTTTGTGAACAGAATTTGAGAGAAAGAGGCCGTTTGTGAACACAGAAAAAAAATCCCACATCTTTGATTTCATGAAAAATTGGAGCAAAAACTCAAGTGTTGCGTTCATACGTTTGTTTAGTGTATGAACTCATAAGTTGAATAATCAAAGAAATATCACACATATGCAGTGTAATAATCAACACAATGGAAGCAAATTTTTCCGAATTTCTCACAAATGCTGACTGACGAATGGTAAAAGAGTGATCTGTCATGTGCTCTAAACTGTTCAAAGTTGTACTGTTAATACTTTCCCAAAGTACGTCCGTAACAGACGAAGCAAGACGAATCAGAACAAACGTTGTGGCATTTTTCCTTATCATACTAAATATCATCTTTAATACTAAATGACATATTGTTACTTTTAATGTAGTGATGACGTTCAATGTCTTTTAACTCATAGAAAAAAATGTACTTAAAAGAAAGTGGCTCTTTCTGAGCGCGGTGGAAATGCGTACGTTCAACAGCTCTGTGTTATTGCCGTAGTAACTAACAAACCATATTTGGAAGTTTCCCCTTAAATTATCAGTCAGTCTTTTTTTCAAGTATGAATCCTTGTTGTCCCTTTCAGTGAAAG
Source organism: Echiichthys vipera (assembly GCF_963691815.1). NCBI lineage: Eukaryota > Metazoa > Chordata > Actinopteri > Perciformes > Trachinidae > Echiichthys > Echiichthys vipera. The sequence goes on along the minus strand of NC_139844.1, from coordinate 8,508,230 downwards.
TTGCCTGAGATATGCTTTTACAGTACAGAGAGCTGGAGCTTTATCCGCAGAGTAAAGCTGCAACACACGAATAACTAATAACTAAAAAGCTCAAAGCTAAAAAATCACAGTAAACTGCTAAGTTGACGTGATGCATATCCTCCCCTAGACATCCATCTGTGTTTGAGACTTGTCTTAAAAGATGAGGCGTCCTTTTATGTTTGTCAGGTCTTTGTGCAAAAAGATGATTTGATTACTATATAATTGTTATTAGGCGTGTAGTAGCGTAACGACTGATCGATCGAACACTCTGAAGTACATCTTTTTAGAACAGCGGTTAAACGTAGGGATTTAAAACTGAGCAGAGCCTCTAGCCAAATCTTCCCAGCTAACTTTTAACAATGACTTATTTACAATATTTGAAGGCAAAGAGACTCACTGTGCAAAATCCTCAGAGAAACTTGAGGATTTCTAAGGCTCTTCCAGTAAAACTGTACAGTACGGGAATTCAAACATCAACTCCGAAGCTTCGGCAACAAAAAAAAACCCACATTACTAGCAACATTATTTGCATCATAATCAAGCATTTTTCTCAATATGTAGCTAAGTTGGCAGAAATTGCTGCACACCTTTTTTGAGATTGCAGTGGAATAATGAATCAAGCCAACAAGCATCTTGCAGGACAGGTAACACGTAGACCCCTTTAAATGCTCTGTAAACTTGGATACTGAATGCTGCCTGGCACAGAGGGAAATCTCCACTTAGCTCTCACTGACCTAACAGTGAACTCCCTTCTACTTATCTGAATAGAAAAGCGGTTCGTAACAGGATTCCCTGGAGGATGTCGATGAAGCAGATGAGAACAGCCAGGGATGAAGGAGAGTCTTTTCACTGTTTTCAAGGCTCTAAGTGCTTCTGTAACAACCCTCCACATCTCTGATGATAGGTTCCCTCTTCAGAAGTCCATCCCTTCATCGCTTTCACACCAGTCTGACGGAGCATCGGTGCCAAAGTAACGATCTCCAAAATTACCTTTGGACATAAAGCAAAAGAATGAAAGAAAAGAAAAAAGCAGGTGAAGTGAGAGAGAGACAGAGGAGGCTTTTAGTCTTTGAGCCTGCAGACTCAAGCCGGATGCAAAAAAACAAACTGTGGTAGAGAGGTGGTCATTAGGATATTGTTTTCTGTCCGATCATTATGATTTCAACAACTCCGACTGCACTTGAAGGCAACTTCACTTAACAGAGAAAGAAAAGAGATGGGGGGGACTGAGCGACTGTGCTGGAGCAGGAAATAACCAGCTGTTACACAAACCTGCAGCTAAGAGCTTGTGTTTTGTTGTTTTGTCTTAGTTTATTAAAACTTAATTGTGGCAGTGTATTTTATTTTGCTAACTATTTCAACTGTATGTTTATTACTTTTAGCTACTTTTTAAGCATTTACACATTACTTTTAACTAACTTCTCTGCTTGCATTCTAACTACTTTTCACATAGTCTCAATTGCAACTTGTGTTGCAGATCGATTGAAGCCTTTTTTTTAATTTATTTTTTTAAATGCATTGTTATTACATCCCCAGGCAATGCAAGTGGATATACAGGTACTAAAAAAATAAATGATATGGTAAAAATCCAAGAGTACAGAGAGGAAGAGATAAGGGTAGCACTCTGGCTTATTTAAAACCTTTATTAAAGTTGTTAGCAGCGAGAAGAGAACAGCACTGTATCTTATCTATTCACAAAGCACTTCTTAGAAAACTACCTGTGTAACTTACATGTCTTCTTACCTATAGGTCACTTTTACACTGTACCAGACGATTTGTTGCTTCTGACTGACATACATTAGTGTGAATGCATGTGTTTTCTTAGAATTGTTGTTGTCCCTTATATTGATGTCTTTGGTCGTTTTGTAGTTTATTCTGTTGATGTGTGCTGTAACTTTTCTGTGCTTATATTTTGTATGTACTGTAATCAGGGCGTCCTTGCAAACGAGAACTTGCTCTCAATGCTAATGTAGATTTTTGTCCATGCATTTGTTTTATGTCTTCTTGTATGTAACTGGAAAAGTGGCACGCAAATCTCCCAGATGACGAACGAAGGTAAAGTAACTTGTGAGAAACAGCTTCTTGCATGCTACAAATTCAGAAAAAAAAGAAACCTCCTCACCGATTCCTGGTATGATGTGGAACTGGTCGTTGACCTCCTTGTCCACGGCGGTGGTTATGATGCGGACTTTAGGGAAGGCGTAGGCCACCGAGTGGACTCCCATCTCTGCCATTAGCAGGGACAACAGGAAGATCTTATCCTCCGCTACATCATGGTCCTTCAGAGGAAAATGAGGGGAAGAGAGTGCACATTAAAGATAACTGAAAACGTTGAGTATCTCCGGGGAAAGAGGTGGAGGCCAACATTAGTTTATGTACTAAATGAGAAGCTTTATTCTATCATGAATCTAATATCTCAATTCACAGTATGACATTCAAATGACAGCCCTCGACCTACTAGCAGCACTCGGACAGCCATGAGAGCAGCAGCTCCGGTGGACACGGTGCTGTCCATCAGGATGACGTAGTCTTCAGTAATGTCTTTGGGCAGACGGAGGTAGTGAAGCTAGAAGGAAACGAGACAGTCCATAACATTAAAATATGTGCAAATATTCTGACATTCAGCACCTGTATTTAATGGTTTTTAGTTAAAAGCTAACACTCATCAAATCACTCCAAGAAAAATCTATCTAATTTGTCAGTTATTGTCACAGTATTTAATGCTGAAGGAGGAAAAAGAGAAACAAAAAAAGTGTGCGAGGTCAGTGTTGAGATGCAGAATCCATATCGGATGCATAAACATCACAATCCAGATACAACACATTATTTTGCATCGCTATTTTTTGTTTTATTTATACACATTTTCTTCTCTTTAAGGTTAAGAAACCCATAGACTTTACATGTATTTTATTTCTCTTTACTTTTTTTTGAAACAATGTGTTAATAAAACATAAAAACACATCAAGCATGATGTAAAGCAAACGCTGCATGATGAAGTTGAACAAGCGGTAAAAAAACACAGTTAGAAACAAAGAGGAAACACAGGAAACTCATCCAGATTATATACAGTACTTATATCAGTGGTGAGTATTATACTCTATTTAATTTCTTTATTAACATGTCTGATTGCATTTGCCACATTGTAAGGCACTTTGTAACTTTACTTTAAATAAAGTTTATCATTATATATTATTATTCATCTTGAGCCTTGCTATTTGCTGCCATTGCACAGTTTTCTTCGGTAAGGCTACCACCTCGTTAGCTTAATCCTTTCTGCACGCACAAAAGAAATCTGCTTAAAACTGTCAAGATGTGCCTCATCTCTAAATCTACAATGCAACAGGGATGACAGGCTAGCTGTAGAATTTTGACTCTCGTTACTGAATTCTGAAAGCCGTTAACGCGCTTATTAAACTACAGCTAAAACATTGTGAGTCTCACATACCTCTGGTTCACCGGTGTCATGGTTGGTCTGGATGAGGATCTTCCCCAGTCGGATGTCTTTACACACGGCCATCAGAGCCTGCTCCATCGTCTCTCCTGCTCTCAGGATAGAAACGCCTGTGATCTAGAAACACACAGAAAGAATTGAAAAGAATGTGCAGGTATTATTTATTGTTTATATGCAGCTAATTTGTATCTGAGGATACTAAAAAAAGGACAACGTGAGGATCATTAAAGACCTAAAACATTCATTGTGAGCCACACATTTCTCAACACATCAAACATTCTCCTGTCAGCTCTGAGCCAGCGAAGTCTCCACCAAACTTCATTACATTCACTGCGTCATTTGGACTGTTAAATATACTCAGGCAGTGTGCAGCTACTTCTGGGGACATTTCGGGCCTTACTTATGATATTTTAAATGTTCTAAAGTGTTTTTTGTGTGGCAGTTTTTGCTTTTATTGGACAGGGAAGTTGCAGACAGGAAATGAGTGGAGAGAGACTCGCCAGCTGAGAACATTGCATCATCATGCAACATCATGCTAGCTATGATAATACTGTGAAGAAACGGTAAAATGTCCACTTCACACCGAAAACTTTATTTGTACCACACTTTAGTGCCGAGATGCTAAAAACTAAACGTGGACTTGAGCTTGGTGACCACAAAGATAATTTAACCGTACCTTAATAACAACCAGGTGAAGAGAAAAATAAAAGCACACTTACTCTTTTACCGCTCAGCCTCTTGCCGTCATAGATGCCACCCTGAGGCGTCTCCACAGACACTGGCTGGAGAGGAAAAATGAAAACCATTTTGTCACAAATTTGCCTGCCAAAATGCAGCACAAGAAACATGTAGCAATTGAGAGCGTAGAATAGATACTGTACTTTATTTATATTCCAACAGGATTCAACTGTAAAATGGAAGCAGCAAGTCAGTTAATAATCCCCACACAAACACAAAAACAAAAACCTCACCTTGAGAGGCAGGAAGGAGAGGGCATGTTCTATCAGGAGCCTCATTAATCTCTTGGAGTAGAAGATAAACTCATCTCTGTTAGTCTCCTTGTTCCTACACAAACACACAGCAGAGGTCAGGAGCACAGACCATCTAAACCTCAGCTGCTTCAATCTGTCTCTTTGTATTCAACACTACATCACTGCAAAACTCTTTAGGAATGAAAAATATTCAACTATTATCAGACTGTTTTAAGCAATTTTAATATAATTATAATATTCAACTTTTTTTGTACAGCACCTTTCATACATGAAATGCAGCCCAAAGTGCTTTACAACAAAGAAATGAAATGCACCAAGTGCTTCACGTACAAAAGACACAGAATGAACATAAAACAGTAATATATGTGCCAAAATATGAGGATAAGATAAAAGATAAAACCCACAGATAAGAAAATAGCATAGACTTGAATAATTAGAATAAAAGTACATCAAATACATCTTCACATGAATAAGAGCCACTTGATAATACAATAAAGAGAGTAAGGATTAAAAATAGATTATAGAATTGAAGTTCAGCACTTTACCCATTAATTGTTTTGTATGTCAGTAAAAGGACCTTAAATTCAATGCTAAACGTTACAGGAAGCCAGTGCAAAGCAGCTACAACTGGAGTAATGTGTTCTTTAAGCTTGTGAGGCGTGAGTGTGTGTTCTGACCTGATGATGGTGTGCATGCCGCGGACCTGCGGCGTGCTCTCCATCACGCTGAGGGTTTTGGGTAAAGGCTGACCCTGGTGAGCCGAGGCCAGAGCAGATCTGCGGAGATCAGACAAAAAGACTGTGACGGATGGGCAGGAACGATAAAGTGACAGACAGTAGCAGTGCACTAGGACTTCACTACAGCTAAACATTTTTGAATCAAATATCATCCTGGCTTTAGCGTGTTCAGTGAATTAACTCCTCATGTTGGGAAGTCGTTCTTCCCAAGGACCTGCAAGGTTTCTACATTGAATAAATTAATTCAAGTAATGTCATCCGTAAAATAATCTATAGTTTCTTAATGAATAATAGAAATGTTAAATAAAGCAGATATTTTAAGATTCCGTCTTAGTCAAATCTGAAAATTAGCAAATACACTTTCAAAAACTCATGCTTACAATGGAAGAAGGCTATTTTTACATTCATTTCACAGCTGAAATATGTTCGCTGCATGCTCAGTCCCTACACTAAAAGAAATATAGCATGCTGCTGCTTTAACACCCATGATTAAAAATGAGTTTAGTGCTTTCCAAAACAACTTTAGAGGGACATGAAAGGCATCAAATAGAGCAAACAAGCAAGCATGAAGGGTTTTGTTAAAGTTCATTATGCTTTTGACAAGTTAAAAAGGCTAGAGTGCATCAAACTATGACACTAAAAGAGGATGCACAAGGAGAGCCTCACATATCCCAGCGCAGCTTCCTCTGAAGATGACAGATATTCATTTGAGGAGATATAGCAACGTAGGAAAGGAAGAAAGAGTGGTTAAAGGAAACAGGAAGAAAAATGTACAAAACAAGGACAAGAAGGGACAAAAATATAAAAGGAGAAGAGAAAGAACAGCGTTAGAGCAGTGAAACAGCTCCACTACATCACTGCTGTTCAACGCTGAAGAGAGACTTTCTAGTTCAGGGCTGAGCAGCAGCAATTCAGTCTGTCTTATAAGTGGGTTCATGTCAGGCGACTCAATTCATTCACACTCCAAGCAGGATACTTTAGAAGGTGAAAATACACATAAATCACCCTTTACCACTGAGAGCTTCCCGCATATTAACAACCCGATGTGAACTCCTTCTAGTTTGACTTTGTCTGTATGCTGTTTTGTATTTGGCAGGTAGTGTACAATAGGTTTATAAGAACGTTTTTTTTTTTGTTTTGTTTTTTAAATAAGCTGATGAGAGCGAAGAGAACAATGAGCTGAAAGATACTAAACAGGGTTTTCTTGATGTATATGTTAGATGATATATTTTCTCTCATGGATAAACACCTAAAAAGAAAGAAAGATAATGTGACTTCAAAACAAGATTGAGTATTTCCATTGAAATACACCGATCACAGAGGGAGAAAAACTATTGTAGAAGGGACAGAGGTGATCAATCTCTGCAACGACAATACATTCAAACCACAGCGAGAGCCTTTCTGGGCACAGGTTAGCCAGAAAGATTGACTAATTGATCAATTACTGGACAAGAGGATTATTCATTTGTCTTTGTGTGGTGGAAAATAAAGTGAAAGCAAAGAGGGAGAGTAATTAGAGAGGGGAGAAGATGTAGTAATAATAAAAAGCAACAGTCGTACCTCACAGTGATCTCACGCTGGAATGGTTACACAGCATTCAGCCAGGCAAGGGGGAGTCGTGCACGCACGTGTGAGACAAGAAAAATAAACATGAGATAAGCCAATCTGCAACATAAAACCTACAAAATAAAGCCAAACATCCAAAGCTAAATAAATGTTTGTTAAAATGTCGTATGAATGACATCCCTATATAAATATGAATGCAGTGCTGGACGATAGGAGCATATCGTCAGCGGGATTAGGGATGTCACAATATGAGATTTTGATATTGTGATTATTGTCAGAGGAAATATCACCATTTCACGATGATTAAAGCAGGAGATGTATTACTGGATACAATGGAAGGGAAGACAAATAAGCATTCTTTTGATATGTCAGCCTAACTTATATTGAAAACAGAGGGTTTAGCACGTCCTCATAGAACTGGAGTTACATCCAGGTAACTACTACATGTCCCCCAATAGATTGGTACGTTTTTTTTAATTCACCTTGACTTGAGTTTAAAGGGGTTGATGATTATCTCCATGTAGCCTGGGTATACCCATGCTGCCTTGTGCGCGATTTCACGATGTCCTGCTCGTCAGCCTGGAGGATTAAATGGGCCGATTTTCTTTCGCTCTACCTACGTCATCTGGTATGATTGATATGATTGGCTATGAGCTAGGTAGTACAGACACATTTGACAGACATTCGTAGCACCCGATAAACGGCAAATACGAAAAAAATGAATGGGCGGTTCCCGTGTTAGCCATGATAATCTACAAGATGTTAGAACAAATTCATAGTGTTGTACCTTTTAGACGGCAAACTTTGCAAACTGGGTATCCATCTTCTACAACAACTCCCTGCTTATTTTGGAGATATCTACAATTCTACCACGCTGCAGATTTAAGGCTCTCTTTTGTTGGACATAAGACCGGAATGTCGTGCTTTACAGCTTTACATTAATCGAGAGATTGGTTTACACGGGGGAACAATGCGGGAATCAGGACATCACAGATGCCATAGCTTCTACGAATCTTACAGTTATGAAACCATGATGTGGTTATGGCAAAATCGGTTAATCTGGACATCCCTAAGTGGGTCTTGTAATTGTGTCTTGTAATTGTTTCATAAAACAACTATGAGATATCCAACCATGCTAGCAGCTCTGTGAGGTGGTGCTCTGACCTGCATGCTAGGCTCAGTAGTCTTTGGGGTAAAATGGGTGCGGACCCAAAAATCACACAACAGACAAATTAAGTTGTGTGTATTTAGAAGTGAGTGCTGACAACTTAATTTGCCTGTACCATGTTGCACTAAACACAAAGTACAGTTGAGGCTGATGGGAATGTCATTAGTTTTGCAGGTGATAAAACAAGTATTGGAAAATTGTACGTTTTGACCTGATGATGGCGCTGGATGATGTTAAGGGATCACTAATGTTATTATAATTTATCCACTTAAAATTTTGTGCCAATCCATGGAGCAGATGTTGAGATGTTACAGTCAGTCAATCACCAGTTTGTCATACCTTTGTTGCTGACATTATATCACAACCAGGACAGTATCATGCTAATCCTTATCCATGTGAGGGACTGCAGGTGAATGTGAGTGTGAAAAGATGTTTTATGCGTTCTATTAGTGGCCATGAATGAATATGTCGAAGGTGGAACAGGTCATAGTTTTGTACAGGTGATAAAGCCGGCTGACAGAACAGTGAGGTGAGGAAAGATGGAGGACACCTCTCCTGGCTTTATGTGCTCATTAATCTCAGGCGCCTGGATCTCTGTCTGTTCACTGGGGGTAAAGGAGGATAAAGAGACCAGGTGAGGGATGTCATTGATTAAATCATTAGTTTGATTTTAGTGTATTCTCATAGTTTTTAATTATAACTACAGCTTACTGTCCTAAATTTTGAGCCTAATGAGACAGGAAGTAAAGCAGACAGTGAAACCCAAATGTTTTTTTCACCTGCAGGAGACAGCAAAACCCTGTGTGTCATTTAGCCTGTTCAACCAGCAGAGGGGGGAAGTGTTCAGAGACAGCGTGAGCTTTAATAAAATGTTCAGACCACTCCGAACTGACCAGATGCCGCATTCATTTCTTGTGTATACTACTAGTCAAACCAGTATTATAAGGTAAAAAAATACCATATTATCTCTCAAAAATCCCATATCGGCCAGGCCCCATCAGCAGCAGATTATCATTATTATTATTATTTTGATCATTATGGAGCCCTAGTGTGTGTCATTTTAAGTTATGGTTCATTCATTCATTCATCTTCAACCGCTTGTCCCTGTCGGAGTCGCGGGGGGCTGGAGCCTATCCCAGCTTGCATAGGGCGTGAGGCGGGGTACACCCTGGACAGGACGCCAGTCTATCGCAGGGTGTCTATAACAGAGACAGACAACCATTCACACCTACTTGCGAACTTGGAACCTTCTTGCTGTGAGGCGACAGCGCTAACCAACAATGATAGGCTACACTGTGGTGTAGGCCTATCGTTGTTGTTTTTAAATTCTCTTCCGTCACAGCAGCGACAGTGATACTCATCAGCACAACATGCAGTTGAGGCAGCACTTCTACCAAAAAAAACACCTCTGGTGGTTAGAGCAGTCGCCCCATGTAAAGAGGCTGAAGGTCCTTGAGGCAGTTCGCTGCATGTCTCCCCTTCTCTCTATCACGCCATTTCTGGTCTGTCCTATAAAATAAAGTATTGAAATTCTGCCCAAAAAATCATCTTTAAAGAAAAACCTTTACAATGTATAAGGGTGGACACAACCAAGATAAACCATATGTTCAGCTGAATCAGTAAAAACAAACAAACATACAAAAAGAAACAAGTCTAGAAACCTTTACCTTCTCCAGCTGACTATGAACATGCTGAACAATCAAATCCAGTGCTACAAAGTTTTCTCCTCCTGTAAATGAGACACAAAGGACAAGAATTTAAAAAATAACGTTTAAACCAAACCTAGACATATTGAAACGTAGTACTGTTATAAATGTACTGAATGACCCAACTTCCCACTGACCTCTGGGCACCACGATGTCAGCGGACTGCACCGTGGGCTCGATGTACTGTTCGAACGCCGGCTTTACAAACTTATTGTATTGTTTGATGATGCCGCTGATGTTTCGTCCACGATGTGAAATGTCCCTCTTCAGCCTCCGTATCAGGCGGATGTCAGAGTCTGTGTCCACAAACACCTTCATGTCCAGCAGCTGACACACAGGAAGGGAGAGAAATTAGTCTAATTAATAGGTGACTGCGTTTTTGTCTTACTTACTGGCGGCAAACACATTCAGAGTAGGGCTAGACGGTCATTTCATATCTCGATAACGTTACATATGTTTTCTGGTAATGCCATAAATAAATAAATACATAAATAAATAAATATTCTATATGAAATAACCACACGGTAAAGCATATTTTGTACATACATGTCTGTGTAAATGAGACAAAGGAATATGAAATAAAACAGAGAAGATCTCAAAAAAGGCTTATGACAGCATCTTCTGCAATTGTATCTATTTTTTAATTGATTAGTGATTAGTGTTGAATTTGTATTGTATTTGTTTGACTTTTTTTGGCTGTCAAACTACAGAATAATAAGAAATATCTGGATATTTAATTTGAAATAGTCTTGAACTATCAGAATTATTTTATTTATATGTTATTATTTTATTATTATTTTACTTTCTGGATTAACTGTTAAACCAATATTCATATTTGCTAATATTTAGTCTAAGAATGACTATTATAGCTTCCCACTGTGCCAGATGACATAATTGAAATAGCTTTTTTATCCAACAAACTTCCCAAAATGCAAAGAAATTCACAATCATAGAAAAGAGAAAAAAACAAAACAAAAGCAGATGTGAGAAGCTGAATTGCCACCAATGTTTATGACTGACTGTTAAATCTCTGAACTCTAGTATACTTAGAGTGCTGTGTAAAAACACAGTATAAAGGTATTAAAGGAGGGCAAAACAGATGGCAGGCAGAATACAACAGAAAACTGCCAAAAAAAAGCCAAAGACTGTGCTGCTTTGTTGCACACTAAAAGTCACAGTGGAAAAACTATTTTGAGTTGTTTCCACCATTTGACATTTTAACAGCTGAGATGTGGCGTTGGGGTCAGGAGGTGTCGAAGAAATCAAACGCGTGGGAGGAGCCGTGGGTTATCACTGTCACCTTAAAAAGAGAAAGTCGGCTCCGTTAAACTGAACCTCAACTCAGCAAAAAACAGAAAAAATCAATGAGCCAGAGTCACAACAGAAGAGAAACTACAAAAGAGGGCGACATCCGTTCTCACCGTAAGAACTACTGATGTAATGAAGAAGTTTGTGAGTGATTTAGAAGAGGAGGACAGCGGAGGGAGAGGAATTACTCAGTTTCACAACAAGCCAGTGAAGTCTGTCTGCTGTAAATCTGACAAACTGACCGACGTGTTGCTGGATAAGCACGGCTGTCAGCCTGTGAGAAGGGGGAGGTGACTGAGGAGTCCCAGAGGTTACAGAGTAGAGCTGCGGCCGTAGATCAGTTTCTAATCTGCTACAGTTATCGTTGAAGCTTTAAAAAAAACTTTTTTATCCATTCCTTCATCTGACAAGGATTTTCTTTCAAGGAATAAAGTAAACAATTTAACAATCCAGTGTTTGTAAATGAATGCTATACAGACAACCTTAAAAAAATTCCCTAATCAACTAAAATAAAGCAGGTACGATGAAAGCTTGTCTAAAAACAATGTCTTTGAGTGAATGGCAACACTATTGTACGGATTTCTTAGATTTCCCGTTGATCTACCTGCTCTTTATATTTATATAATTAGTACCAAAATTCTGTCAACATGCAAGAGTACAATGCAAAAAATGTGCGTATTATTGGCTTTTTCATGTGTCTGGTTCAAGTAAAGACTTAACTATTGACTGATGCACCTGCACACAAATACCAGGTAAATATAACGTGGTTACATAATATTTCCCAAGAGAAAATCAGGATCACCTGAACGCACCATTAATCGATTTTGGGAAACGAAGCACTGAAATATTAATAATAATAATATAAACTTTATTTGTAGCGCATCTTTCATGTAAAATGCAGCTCATAGTGCTGCACATTACAAGTACAGATACAAGTGTAGCAGACAAACATTAAGAGCATTAAAAATAAAACATGCCTAAATTAAAACGGTGGCACACAAGAAAAACAGTGTTTATAGCATTGAAATATAAAATAATAATTTAAGAGAAGACAAAACAATTGAATAATTAAAAATAAAGTAACTAAAGTGACGAGTAACCAGTAGTAGAAGTTGCTAAAATTATTGAGTAAATTATAAAATAAAACAAGGAAAGAGAATGAAAAAACGCATAAAAAGGAATAAAATGTCTTAAAAAAGATGGGAGTAGCTGTTCAACATCTGATGCAGGACGGTGTTAAAAAGACAAAAAAGATGTGATGAAATTAATTTGGCTGATTAAAAGGGACGGATAGTGTAAATGGATTTTTACACCGACTGTTTCCTTAAACAGATGGGAACGCTTTCTTTTAGCATTTATTCCACTAAATTAAGGGGAAAATTCTAAAGATTTTAAATCATCACCAACAGGATTATGAGGGTGTGACAAAAGACAAATGATGTTTCCAGGCAGGAACTAAAGAAAAGATGCTATGATGAGTTGCATTGTGGGAATTGTAGGATCCAATATTTGGGTCTAAAAGTGAGGATATTCTGGCATCCCTTAAAATACGTAAAAAACTGTAGACACAATATTGTCTGCAGTAGATTCTGCAATGATCTGATAACAACACAAGGTAATAAAGGGAAACACCACACTGGTATTAATGGTTGACACATCGTTCTTATCTTCTATAAAGCCACATCATATTGTCCACGCCCCATGTGTGTGTCTGCACGCAGCGTCTCAGTTTCTCAGAGCACGCCTCTTCATTAGAATATCAGATGTGAAGCAGCGATAATTGACTTCAATTACACGAATGGACACAAAAGACGATAAATCACAGCGGACAACAGCTGTTCTTAACTGAATCAGAGGGAGATCAAATACAGAGCCGGGTCTCAGGGGAGGAGGAGGCGAGCCTTATCAGCATGGTCCAGGTCTCTGTCGCGCGCACACGCACACACAATAAATAATAATAATAAAATATATTTATGTATAAAAATAAAGAAATACATTAGGACCAACACAATATTGGGATTTTTGAGACCAATATCAATTTTAGACGGGAGATATTCACAGATTACAGATACAGTGAAATTTGGAATGAAAATAGACCTTTTCTGTGTGGATTGTGGAACCAATTCTAGAAATGAACACGAAAAGAATAAAGACTATATAAAAATAAAAATAAATAACTAAACATCTTTAGTATCAGCATAACTGCTTAACATTTAAATAAAGAATAATAACAAAATACAATAAATAGTTAAATAGTACTGCATGATCAGTATCAGTCAATTGTTTACTATTAAAATAAATAATAATACAAAATAAAAAAAAAAGAACTATATGGCATTATCTGGATTATATGTTGGGAAAAAAAGGTTTTCATATTGGCGTTTATTGGAAAACAAAAAATTCAGACATGATATGTCATCCCCATAGTAACGATCCGAGAAGATCACTGACTGATATTTAATTTTGACAAAGTCAACATCATCCCCACTGTCACCGTACATATGGAATATTTCCTCACAGATATATTAGCTGATTTAATGTCCCTCCTCAGAATCCGATGATTTAGTTCATATTATTCAGCCTGCTGGTTGTGCCTGAACTGACAGATCCATTAATCAGGTCTGGCTCTCAGGACTGGAACAGAGGATGAAGAAAACCAAAAAAAGTGTTTTGGTAGCATCCGAAAAATCAAACACATGGCTTCATCTGAGAAGTCTGCTTGTGTCAATAAAGGTTAAAGGTATTTAAAGAATCTCAGGTACTTGATGTGTGAAACCGTTCAGCAGTAGAAGTTAAAAAAAGAAGACAAAGAGTGATTCTTACTTTCAGCAGCTCCTTGTTGGCAAACGCCAGGATGCCCTCAAAGATGACAACGTTGGCCCCATACACTGTTTTCTGTCAAGAGGAACAAATTAAACAACACTTTTTTTTCATTGCCACTGTGTGTAAGATTGTTGCATGCCACTTGCTTTTGTTGGGTCGCTGCATATAATAAATGAATCAGTGTGGTCTAGACCTATTCTACATGGAAAGTGTCTTCACATAACTTTTGTTATTATTTGGCACTATAAATAATATTGAATTGAAAATGTTTAACATATCACTCAACCCTAGACCCCATTGAATTTCTTTGTTGTAAGGAAGGGTGCATTTTGTTTTATAAATCAGCTTAAAGATCCATTACAGATATATCAGTGCACCAGCTGAACATGGCTGCAGAGACACACAAGCACAGCCTCAACACATGTTCACGTTCTTCACAGTTATCTGATAAACCTCATCGTTAACCTGCTTTACTACCAGGGGGAGCGCATGCATGTGTGCGTGTGTGCGTGTATGTGTGTGTGTGTGTGTGTGAGAGAGAGAGAGAGAAAAATTAATCACTGTCTCAATCAAAGACAAAATGGTGCTGAGTATGTCACAATCCTATTACCTTCCGCTGACCAGCTGCATGCTGAAGTCAATGGACTGGACACTTCGGTATTGATTTTTTTAGAAAGAGAAAGAAAGAGAGGGGGGGGGGGGCTGAGAGCGTTCAGGCAAGGATGTGCGCGAAAAGCAGAAAGTGAACTCTAAAGAAACAGATGAGTGTTTATCGATTTGTTCATTTCCCTGTTCTTTACCAAAGGATGATTTAGTGGGTCTTTAACATATTTAAGTGCGAGTTCCTGAAAGAGCGCAAGAAGAAAAAGATAGAGAGAAGGTGACCTCTAGTTTTACCAGAGAAAAAGCAGCAAGAAAACTCAACTGTGACCTCTCCTTCATCCATATAAGTGTTAGAAAAACACACTGTGTAAAGCCTGAAACCCTGGCAGTCCCTCTGCTCCCTCGGGGGCCTGAGGCTTAATAACATTCACACCGCAGTACAAAAACGTACAGAAAAGGATTTCAGAGTCACTAGTCATGATGGGCGATTTCCCGTGTGGTATTGTGCCTTTCAGCCATGAAATTACATCGCAAAGAAATAGAGAGGAGATGTTGGAGTGCTTAACTGCCAGACTGATTCTTCACAATGCTTTGGGGTTAATGTCCTCTTACACTAAATCCTTAATAATTAGCTAATTAGCATGGATCTCAATTGGCATCAGCTCAAACGAGTATTACCTCCCTGGGGGTGTATTTTTAACTGCAACTGTAACTAAAGGAAAAGAAATATCCATGCTTTTATTTTGGTGACATTAGATTATCCTCTACAAACTGAAGTGAAGTGGGACGTCGCAATGTTTGATGAAAGTTTTAGAGCTGCAAAGATTAAACGATTAGTTGTCATCTATTAAATTAATCCCAGACTATTTTGACAATCGTTTAATCAGTTCGAGTAATTTTTTAAGAAACAATTCCCTAATTTCAGCTTCTTTACCCTTCGTTTTTTACATGATCATGTATAAAATGATCTACAATAATCTCTCCTGTGACCACGCTGAACGTTCATGATGACGGCATCACGTTACGTGACGTACGGTGCAATTGCAGATAAAATCATCAAAACGCCTTTTTATCCTCTGCTCATAAAAATGATCATGTCTGAAACTAATAAATGTTTATAGTTCAAATTTTCAAATTTAAAAACATTATGCATCAATATGTTTTGTGTTTGTTCCAAAACAATTGCTGAAAAACATTTCTGCTTTTTGTTTTTAGCTAAAAGGTACATAACCTTTTAGCTGAGGTTGTACAGATTTTAGGGATATGAAGCATTTGAAGATATTCCAATAAATTACATCACAAAGAGCACAAATACCAACGTAGGCACTGGCAGACCGATTCTATTGCAGAGTTCAAACGGTTCAATGTAAATATTTTCTGGTTTCTTTTCTCCTCTGTGACAGTAAACTGAATAGCTTTTGAGTCGTGGACAAAACAAGACATTTGAGGACGTCGTCTTGGGCTTTGGGAAACACTGATCCACATTATTCAGAAGTTCCTGAACCTCGTTGTCTCTTCAGTCACAAGTCTTTGTTTGTTGTTCTTTGTGTAGTCCAGTTTTGCACGAGCTGCACGATAGAAACGTCATCACCACCCCCACTCGCTCGCTGTGAATTCTCTGCACATGTTCACGGTCTTAATCGGAGCTGGCAGGGTGAAGTCCGTTTTATATCTCATCCAACTAATTCAGACATTTGCGTTCTCACAAATGTCTCAAGCTGTGCCGGGTAATGTCTCGATATGTTCAGGTTTGCAGTGCATAAATGAAAGAGGCTCTGGTTTGGCATCTGACTTGTGTGTGAGTTAAAACAAATACATCAATAAGCAACTAAGAGATGCTTATGCTGCTTAAAGAGTTAGAATTGAGTGACATTTATATGGGTGAGGTGAACTGTAACTTCTGGGATATTTATCTAGTCTCAGTTACTGTTAAACATAATAATCTGCAAATACATATACACGTATTTTCAGTTGTATCCATAGTTTAAACAGTGTTTATTAATAAGAAACGAATCACAGCGGACAGTTTCTTACCCATTCTTTGCGTCTGCAGTGAGATGTGAAGTCGTAGACGGGGACTTTGATGCTTTTCCCTTTCTTCAGCTTCCTGAGGACGGTGACCAGCAGCTCAAAGTCGAAGGCGTCAGGGTGGTCAAAGTTGTACTCGTTTTTGGCTGCGAGCTCCTGCTCTTCTTTATTCAACACCTGACACACAAACACAACAACAGCAAGGATCAATAACAGTAACAAGTTACTGCACTAGAGATATTCATCTTATCATTTTATACATATAATCTGTTTAGTTATTGATTAATAATACATATCATAAGGTTTTCTGCACCCTGAATAAAAGGTGCCATGTTCCATTTCTCTCTATCACATCACTAGATATCTACATATTATTGTAAATATACATAATGCATAGGGATAGATTTAATTTAAGCACAAAGTTCCTGCTAGTGACCATTATTTAAGTACAGAACATCAGAAATTGACATAATCCAACACTGTAAAACATCAAAGTGGCATTTTTCTTTAATTAAAAATGACCCCTCCCTACTTGTTTACCCACTAGTGTTGAATTGATTAAGACTACAACAACAACAACACACACACTTAATGGGCTGTGTAGGATTCTGTGAATAAAGCAAACAATCGACCCTCGGGTCTCAGAGGAGAGAGAGGCCGAGGAGGTATAATTGATATGAACGACTATGGTTAATGGGTAATCGGTCAGGAGCTTTTACTTATGATGCTGAAATCAGCATTCATGACCTACAAGGAAGGAAAGAGGCGGTTTGATTTTACGTCAGTGGAATATTTAATCTACACTGACAGGGTATTGTTCTAAAAATCAAAAGCTTATTAATCATTGGGCTTAAAATGCTGAGCAAATAATCTGGAATATTACTAAATTGATGTAATAAACTACTGCTAAAATACAATTAATCAAAGCTCTTACACTACACTGTTTCTCCTAGGTTGACTGCTTTGGGGCAGCAAGTGGGCTGTTCTCTCTTTGAGAAACTTATAAGCTATTTTTGAAACACACATAAATCACTTTTCACATCATGAATAAGAACCACTGCACACAAGTTATTTAAAAAGAAAATGTGTCACTTTTATAGCTAATACTCCCATTATTTCCAAGAGGAGTTTTCATTAAAAACTAAATTATGCCTGGTGCGTTAAATGCCACATTATTCTGAGCACACACACAAAGCCATATTGCCTCCTACGTAACATTATGACCGCTTGCTGAATGTAGCTTTTTAAAGAAATATTTTTTTAAACCGATCCAGGCGTAGTGCTCACTCTACATAAACTACACTGTGACTGCATTGCACCACTTCCAGCTAATTCCCCCAAGAACAATGAGGACTGGTCTATCTAAGCTAAAAACACTACCACGCCTGTTAACCTGTACCGATAAGGCAGTGGTGTCCATCTGCTGCCACACGTACAGTAAAGATCCTGTTGCTACAGGCGCCTCCTCCCCCTGGTTTCCCCTCAGCCTTGTGCTATTAACGGGATATTTATACCTTATAGAAAGAGTCCATGGAGAGCAGAACCACCCAGGGAACGTCCAGCGCTTCAATGATCTTATTGGCTACCGTGGTTTTACCAGAAGCACTTCCTCCACACAAACCTTTGGGAGAAAAAACACACAAAGCACCACAACAGTGTTACCTACATATTTAAACTACTACAGAAATAAATCCACATATTTGTCATTCTAGAAGCATACTGCAATACTCGTCCACTTTTGTAATGCATATTTGTAACATCTGTACTTAGTATTTCCATCCACTGTAGTTTTTCCACTTCATATTTATGACACATAGTGTAAATTGTTGTATATTGTATATAGTATATTTTCTATTCTTATTTTTTATTTTTATCTTCTATTTTATTTTTAATTATCTTTGTTTACCTTATGTAAACTAAGGGTCTGTGTTGTCTGTGTCTGTGTTGTAAGCTACTGCTCACGTGAATTTCCCCGCTGTGGGATCAATAAAGTCTATTCTATTCTATTCTATTCTAATATTCTTTAGTTTGTATTTTTAACATCAAAATATTCATATTATCACCTTTATTGTGTAACCATGTAGAGCAGTGATTCAGGACCCCAAAACAAGTTTGTTTAAGTGATTCGTAAAGCAGAATCGACAAAATGTATCTCGTACCAGCTTCTCAACTGTGAAGATTTACTGCTTTTCTTTGTCTTATGTGATAGTAAACTGAATATTTTTGGGATTTGGACTGTTTGTCGGACAATATATATTATCTGAAAACATCCCCTTGGGTTTTAGGAAACTGTGATGAGCATCTTAGGGAATTCCTATTGCCGGCATGTTTTTCTGTTGCACACTTCGAAACACTGACATCAAACGGCCCAAAGATTGGGATTATAGTAATATTCGTGCCACGCAAGAAGTTTAGCAGATTTGTTCTTTAAAAAACATGAAAAGCAAAATAAGAAAGAAAGCTGAAGAAATACTTCTTAATTTCATCGACAATGTGTTCAGACTCAGAAATAATAAACGAGTCATTGATGCTGAAAGCCTTTTTTCCACACAGGAAATTAATCAGGAATCAATAAGGGAATCGATAAAGAATCGGACCAATAAGCAGAATCAATAATGCCATTGGTCTAAAAAAAGATCTTCATCTCTCTAGACCAAGGGGATAGTTGATGAATGAGAAAATAATTGGCAGATTCATCGATAATGAAAAAGCTGCAGCCCTACATGATGGTGTGTTTTCCATTCGACTCTTTTGCCTCTCAATAACCACATTCAAACTTGACACCCCCCCCCCCCCATTTTAAACAAGGGATTTCCTCATTTGAAATGTGTTGTGTCCTCGCAAAAGCAAATAAAACTGTGATGACATAATTGGGGTTATTAACCCAGACATAAGAGAGCTCAACCAGAGCAACAGAAAACATATTTTTTAACAGGCTAAAGTACAACTAATAACAATTAGTAAACTGATCTTGGAGTTTATAATCAGCAAAGTGTTATCGGCACATACAAGCCAATACAGATATACATGCTATAAGCTAATATAGGGCTCTAGAGTTATTAAAATTATACCCTATAAACCTTTTATGTATGCTCATGTTGTCAAGATTTATCCCATTTCCCTTTGCAGGAAACACAATTTGAAGCACATAAACCCCTAACCGTTTATTCTACATTCTGTATATTAATGTTCAATTCAATTTAAAGAGTTTAACGCAGGAAAGTTTCAAAAACAATATTGCTGAAGCATCAAAATTACAATCTGTCAAAAATATTTGTCAATGACAATACAGTTAAATCTCATATGAATGAAATTGATCACACAGTGCTACAATGTGTGGTTGTGTGGGCGTGTTAGTGAGCCTGTTCTTAGTCCCCACACTGCCAGCAGAGCATTCACACAAATTTGGATAGACAGTCCAGATTAAGGGCTGCAGGTTGATTCTGTCAGAGATAATGTAGTAGCTCGGGCTCCTACAGAACGTGACTGACTGCTCTTATAGCAGAAAGAGCTTCTACATGAGCACCGTATACCTGCAGCTGTCAGTCGCTGCATTCCTGCTGCAGCACTGCAGTCGCACAAGAGGAGTGGAGTCACTTCACGCACACACGCAAGCACTCACAAACACGCACACACGCACGCTGGACTACTTACAGGCTGAATCGTTTGTTCTCCATGCATGGGATCATTTTAAACTCAAGCTAAAACAGCTTTTACAGATGTCACATAGTCATACATTCTTTTTTTATTTCGTGTTCATTTTTTAGAATTTGTATGTATACTAAGGTTAAATATTCTTTCATAACGTTTTTTGTCAAATAAAGCAGCCTTTTGATCACCTTTCCACATTCTAATTTGGACAATCCACAAAGAAAATATCTATTTTCATTCAAGCTCAAAAATGTACTATATCAGCTACTAAATCAGTGGAATTTTCCCTCTAAAATCGGTATCCAAAATCCCACATCGGTCGGGCCCTACTCAAAACCTAAAGTTACGTCTTCAAATGCTCATAAAAAGTCCCAAAACCAAAAGATATTCAGGTTACTTTTTTTATAAAACAGAAAAATCATAAAAGGAGCAAAACCTTATATAGGAGAAGATGGAAACATGGTATAGCTGTTATTTTTAATTAATTTTGTTGATCTACTAATTGGAGCCGATATAAAAAAGCTAAAATACAATAAGACAAGGGAAAAAAACCCTGATTAGCAGTTATTTGTATGTGTTGTGGCTAAACAGCAAGTGTGACAGTCAGTAAAATCAATGGCAGTGTAAAATCACTTTTGTACTGGAGTCAGAAATATGAAAAAAATAAAGAAATATTTGCATCAGTTCTTGTCTAGAGCCCCCTTTTCCTCCCTCGACCTCCCCGGTTAGAGACCACAACAGCCACCCTGGGAACTAGGCCAGGACCACGTGCTGGCTGGCAAGGAGGTGAAAAACAGGATGCATTTGCTCCCGACTGTTGGTGTGTGTGTGTGTGTGTGTGTGTGTGTGTGTGTGTGTGTGTGTGTGTGTGTGTGTGTGTGTGTGTGTGTGTGTGTGTGTGTGTGTGTGTGTGTGTGTGTGTGTGTGTGTGTGTGTGTGTGTGTGTGTGTGTGTGTGTGTGTGTGTGTGTGTGTGTGTGAACAGAAATAGCCTACGGAGCTACTTCGGTGGTATATAAACAACTCTCGGTGAAGTGCTGGCCTGCTATTATTTGCTCAGATAAGACCCATCAAGGTCTGAACTGCTGCCTGGGACACTGGAGAAAAAACCTTGTAGTAGCTCTGAATTTCTATGTCTGATTACAGCTCGGACAGGTTACAGTAATACTGGTTCTGACTTGCAAAAAAAAAAATCCTATTTGCTGTGTTTCTATAGATTCCGCTTACATGACAAATTGTGTCACCAAGCAGGGACGCCAGTCCTGTTATAGCAGGAAGCTGCCTTTTCTATTAGCAATAAAACCAGACTGCAGAAATACAACCTCTGGTTTCTACGACACCTCAGTGTTATTCTGTCCTCACCTTCTCCCCTATCCCTCCTCTTTCTGCCCATTCATCCGTCCATCTTTCATCTTGATATCAAGAGGTAACCTCAGGGGCTGAAAAATGAAGCCAACATGGAAATACCAACAACAGCAGCTCGTTTAACGACCACTTAAGGCTGGCTCCAAAAGTGAGTCAATCCCCACAGACCCCCGTGCTTAAATGCCCAACTTTACAGCTGAAACGAACATGTTTGGTCTCTGTAGCTATTTTCCCCATTCGTGACAACTGTACGGGGGTCAAATTTATACAACTCACCCATTTAAATTACATCAAGGCTTAAAGTTCTGTATAATTAAGGGCTGGCCGCTTTGAGCGACAGGTGAGTGCCGTCAGCTCGCCTCAGCTCCTTTCAGGCTCCACCTATTTGCCCATTTTTAAAATAACTGAGATTTAGGTGACGTCAGGCACTGCAAAGACAGCAGGGACAACCAAAGTGAGCCTCATTTTGGCTCTTCAGAGACCTACGAGTGACGTCACAGAGACTACGTCCACATTTTATACCAGGGCTATAGTAGTGAAGTCAGTTGTGTGTCTGCCAAAGTGTTTTGTCCCGAGGGCAGTGTGTTATTATTATCTTCTAATCTTTGCAATGGGAACACTGTGTATTTACATTCTGCTACAAACACCAAAAACATACGCTGCACAAGTTTCAGGTCACCAAGAGTTAAAAAGACATTCAATTCATCAGTGAACCTGTTTTTACCCAACCATCAAAACACAGTGGAGGAGGTTCAGGACACCCAGGCTACCACAAAGACAAACCGTCACTTCATGTACAATAACAGAGGAGAAATGAATCCTGCTGGACTGTATACTGTATATCTGTCCTCTCTCCATATGTGCTTCAGACTTCATCCAGAGCAGGTGTTCTATCTTTTGCTGACATGTTTTACTTCTGCGGATATTCCAGTATAAAAGCAAGACAAAACCACACAAGAATCGCAGGATCAAGGCATCTTAATGGAAAAAACGCAGCAACTACAGTATTTTATATAGTCTATGTTTGATAGCCCCCACCAACCCTCAAACTTATTTTAACCTTTACAACCCTCATTGTTTTTATCAGTTTTTCCCTTCCCTCTCTCTCTTATCTTGCACTGATCTTTAAAGCTGGTTGGTTATATCACACACACACACACACACACACACACACACACACACACGCACGCACGCACGCACGCACGCACGCACGCACGCACGCACGCACGCACGCACGCACGCACACACACGCGCGCACACGCACACACGCCTCATCCTGGGGCTTAATAGTTTTTTATGCTTAGGTTTATTTTTATGCTTACGTTTATGTCTGTTTCCATGTAAGCACCATCAAATCAAGCAAATTCCTTGTAATGCAAATTACTTGGCAGTAAACCTGATTCTGATTAGCTGCAGCTCTTAAAGTGTTTACAACTGTGTTTCCTGCCAGGATAATGAACAACCATGTAGTTTATTTTGGGGGCAGGAATTGCTGTTGTTTCCACATCTTACTCTGTGAATTAAGGATTAACCAGAGTTTGTGATTGTTGGAACAGTGGGAAGGCTGACGAAATACGAGCTTTATTTGAGTTAACAAGGCAATTAAGATAAACTTTAGTTTGGTGAAAGAGAGAAACATACATTCAGAAGGCGTACGGTTACATTTTTCTGTTTAATAATCAAAATAAGTGCGAGAATATTTCCTTGAGTTAGTTTTTTTATTTATCTATTAGACTAAAAACGCTAAGAGAGCTTGGGGAAACTGCCGCACTCACCACACGATGCAGACAGAGGGTGGAAGGGGTCGCCGTGGCCGCTACACACATCAAATATCGTCAATTGGCAGTTGCTAGGTGGACGGTGGGTGGTTGGAAAATTTGAACATGTCACTAAACCCTAGTTTGGAGGAAATTTCGTAGAATGAAAATCTGACCTAACGCCGCAGTTGCACAAGTTTTATGACTGAGAAAATAACATAGATCTATAGCTATAGCCTTTTTGCTGGAGAACTGGTTAATTTAGTATATGACTTTGCTGTTTCCTAAAGTCACCATGTGTATAGTGGAAAATTCCTGACTTTGGTTCCCCCTGTGGGAGCAGAGCTACGATCACAGGTGCTTAAATCACAAGAAATTGAATTTTATTGGTACCATTTAAGAATTTTTATTCTTTTTATTTTAGTCCTTGCCGCCAATGACACCTGTGAGACATACAGTCTTACAGAAGTAGACACAGTTTCCGGTTTTCTCACCAATAACGAAGGCCTCTTTGAAGGTGGTCCCAGTGACGTTGTACCACGGTGGTCTGCCGGCGGTATAGATGGTCCGTTTGTCCGTTCTCAGCAGTGGAGGCTCTGTCTTAGACTGGCTCGTGGTCCGTTTTCGTGGTGATAAGGACGGGGTCAAAGGGCACCGGGGGACGCGGTTTAGGAGGCCATCCAGGGAATCATCTCCACTCCCACTGGAGTGACACACAGGAAGACAACAGAGGCAAAGATCACTCGTTTCTTCTTGCTCCCCATTTACTTGTACTTCAGTTATATACCCAATTATTAAATAAATTACATTTTTACATTTTTTATGTAAAGCCATCCTAAAATATCCTAACTCAGACAATACTTTAAATGAAAAGTCAGCTTAAATAATAGAAACACATTTGTTGACACTGCAGAAAGGATGTGATATGGCTCTGATTTAGTCCCTGTGACTTGTTTCCTGCATGTTCACTCTATTTTAATTTTCTACTGTGTATATGCTGCCATCAGAAATGCCTCTTAAGCTCATAGTTGGCCCCATGCTGCCGCTCCAATACAGGCATTTAACTTGTTCTTGAGTATCTGCAGGCTCCACAAAGCCAATTGTAAGATTTTCTGATCAAGCATAGCTAACCAAAGTCATGAGGCTATACATGAGCAGAAAAATGGCTTTCTCAAGACCTCTAACGTAAAATCGGCACAAATATGATTATTTAAAGACTTTATTTTTTATACTTGTGGAGCTGCAGTTACTCTTCTGTCCTGCAGAGAGATAAGAGTGAGTCTATAAACTAGTGTCCCTCTCTGAACTCTCCACAGTGAGGTCTCTGCTGTGGGTGTGGTTGAGGGGGAGGAAGGAAGAACTTGCCAACCCTCCCCAGGAAATCACACCCCTGCCCTGGACACAGCATGGCATAGGGTGGGGCCACCGTTCACATGAGTAAGGCTGTCATCACTTGGCAATTGTGACATTTTGTGACAAGATCATCTCATTAACTCATACTCGTGTGCACTGGGAGAATATCCGGTGACATCAAATCTTTCAATATGACAGTTGAATGTTAAATCCAGAAACATGAGTGTAGAAATTATAAAAGGTCTGCTGGAGAAAATGTGCTTCAGGGATAACTTAGATAAAATGAAAACTTTTATGAACAGTTTGAAAACCAGGGTGTAGTTTTGTGTCTAATAAAAGACACAACAAATAAATCCTTGAGTAAGAACACAGAACCCAAAAGGCGCTTTAGGTGAAACTGTCAAATGAATGTTAGGTTAAAATAAGCTTATCTAACTTAACTTAACCAATTTAGGTAAGTGCTTTAAGTAATAATGAGGATTTCTGCTTTCTTGACTATGTAAGATGTATGATATCTCATGATTAAAAAGGTCCCTGCAACAATAAAGACACTCCCTGCAGTGTAAAGACACACACTATATGTGTATATGTGTGTATATATATATATATATATATATATATATATATATATATATATATATATATACACACACACACACATACATGCAGAAATACAGAAATAAATGAATAAATAAATAGCTGCATGAATAAATGGAGACTCCTACCACATTAACATATAAACACAGAAATAAATTAATACCTCAATGTAGGTGAACAAAAATGTAGAAATAAGTGTAAAGCCTTTTATACATATTTATGCATTATTTTTTATGCATGTATTTATTTAGACATTTATTGATTAATTTATTTATTATTGAGACTTAAGTCATGTTTAGTCCTTTGTATAAGTAGTCCCAATGAAAGTGGTTTTGCTATCACTAATCCCCTTTCATTAGGACACGTTTACACAAACCATATTAGAGGTAGTTAGCTATGCCGAAATGACCCGGACACATTGAAACATACAATAATAATAATAAAATAATGCTTTACCACTTATAAACGCCTGCCAGCAACATATTATGCATAATTCGTCATTTTTTCACTGAGGTCTGGTGGGACTTACTCCACAACAAATGGACCCGACCGTTGTAACGTTAACCGACAGTGACGCCAGACGGTAGCAGATGTCGCTACACGGCAACCGAACCTCTGCCCCATGTTTGACATTTCAGCCAAAACCCCCGTGTTGTTATTTTAGCGTTATTATGTTTCTCCCTCGTCTGTTTATCTGTCGCTTTTGTTCACTGCAGCCACGCGAACACAGTGCGTGGGTTAGCTGTCGAGCTAACGTGAACCGTCATCACTGCGGTGCTCCCTCACAGTGTCGCAGACAGTCATGCTTTATGTATTTTATCTGTTTTAGTCGTGTTTTTACCTGTCAGACCTTGACATGGACCTGTCCGCTTCCACCCCTCCATCCGTCTGCGGTTCGTCGGGTTTAAAGTCGCTGCTTGTTGTTTCCATGTCGACTCGGAGCGGCGCGGAAACCAAACAGTGACAGCGTCATGACGTCAGGGGCATAAACTAATGCTGCATTTAAAGTAATCGGAAAAATGTGTACTGAGGGCTTAAACTATCACTCGCTCATAATTCACGTACATATAGGACTACGTTTTAAAAAATATATAAATAAATAAACACAATAGAATTGAAACAACTTGTTACTTTAGTTTCACCTATCATACACATTTGCAGATGTTTCTGTCGAAAATGTACAGTCCCTTATGGCAGTGATGTTTTTCTGAGAACATTTTAATCACTACTTTTAGTACTTATGATACATCATATTTATGTGGGTCCAGTAATTCACACTGACAAAAAAACATGGCAGACGATATGAAATAGACCTAGAGGCAGTATACTAATACATTATATTGAACCTTTCAGCCAATAAATTATAACAATCAAATTCAGTTTAACATGAGAACTATGTAGCTACAACACATTGAATAGATTACTTCGTTTTAGATTTAAATTATATTAGGACAGAAGAGTATTAGCACTGCATAAGTCAGCACATGGCAATTAAGTGTCTCATCTCATCTCATCTCATCTCATCTTCATCCGCTTAATTAAGTGTGCATGCCATTAACAAGCCAAAGAGCTCAATGTTTTTGTGCATGTGATTGAAAATAGATGGCTGACAAATAGCAAGTGATTTTACATCTCAAAGAAGTGTTATAAACATAGGTTATAAACCACGAAATCTGATTGAGATTGACCGAGTTTAAAACTGTCCGACCGGACTCTGAACGCACCATTTGCGCGGCAGTCATGAATGATGACCAAAGACATCCAGAGCCGCAAATCCATACAACTAACCCCGTATTGTATTATACTGTTATATCTTATAATACATCATGTTGTAAATTTAGTCAACAACCAACTGTGGACTTCTTGGTCACATCTTGGTCTTTGTTCAGTTAAAGCCATAATTCAGAGTGAGTGAGGCATCATTGTTGAAAGGGTGAAAGATTTTAGCCTAGATGTTATCTCCATCACTAAATAAAGATGCGTTTTTAAACCACTCTCTCTAGACTGACACCAATATACGATTCTGTAGCAATACCTTATTTTATGTGCATTTTTTTTTAGACATAATGGGCCTATTTTAGTACCGTTTGTTGGCTGCATAGCTGTGGAAATATCTTTTATCATTTGAGATGGTCATAAATCTGTTTAGGCATGTTCTTTAATCTGACACAGATCAATAGTTATTAACATAAAGAAATACATTGAAATAGCCCATAATCAGTTCAGGATTCTAGTTTGAGGGTCATTATTTAGCCTGATATTAGCCTAATACATATATATTTGAAATATTTTCAGACAAATAACATTGCCTATATTTTTCTTTTCTTCTTCTGCGATAATCATTAATATTTTTTGCTTTACATCTTTTCATAAATCTACTTTTACACCACTATACCAAGCTGAATTAATAACACATTAATGTACAGTGGCACGTGTGTATAATTAGAGGTCTTCATTCATTTACAAAAATATCTGCACATCCTCACTAAGAGTGCGGGAAATCGAAGGCATATATGTTTATTGACATTTTAACTAATGATTGAATTCTTGTAAATAGGCCAAAAAAATAGGTCCTGCATGTATAAAGCAGGTGATCAGTCAGGCTTCACTGTAGGTGACTGTCCTGTCCACTAACAGCAGCTGCAGTGTTGAGTGCTGTGTGCTTTATACCGCTGCTGCTGCTGCTGCTGCTGAATGTTCGAGGCTACAACTCCAAATTAAAAACCTCCCTCAGAAAAGTCCGCATGTGGTTTCCTCCTCCTGCCCTCTAAACAACCGCAATGAAGGAATTTATCCGTTTGCTCTGAAGTCTCGCTGCTCACAGAAATGTGCACTCGGTTGACTTTTACCCGCGTCGAGTGAAGGAAGATCAGGGAATCGGACCTGTCAATTCTCACCGGCAACTCCTGCAGCATCCTCAGAAACAGCAGCAGAAAAGAAAAAAATCACATTTGAGCTGCCTTGTATTTATTTTGTATTTATTATTTCATCTCAGACTGGACACTGACCGGCTGCAGGCTGAATAAATGGATAATAACGCCGCCAATTCGGAAAAATCTCAACTGATACACGAGAAGAGTGCGAAAATGTACTCTCTAAAACTACAAAGGTGGGTTTCACTTGACTGCAGCTGCATGAAGAATAAAGAATGATAACACTGAATGATGCTGCGTGTGGGAATACCTTGATATAAGTTAAATTGGACATGCAATGTAATCGATTTAAAGGAAGTGGGCAATAACAAGTCTGTTAAAATCAAAAGTGAATATTTTCTGCAGGAACAGTCCCGTGTTCTTGTTTCTCTTTATGGTGTACAGCTCGTGTGTGTGTGTGTGTGTGTGTGTGTGTGTGTGTGTGTGTGTGTGTGTGCGTTCGTTTTTGTGTGTGTGTGTGTGTGTGTGTGTGTGTGTGTGTGTGTGTGTGTGTGTGTGTTCGTTTTTGTGTGTGTGTGTGTGTGTGTGTGTGTGTGTGTGTGTGTGTGTGTGTGTGTGTGTGTGTGTGTGTGTGTGTGTGTGTGTGAGCACAGTTGTTACCGTGGTGCATGTTAAGCAGACTGCCGCTCTTGCAGGCTGTTTTATGTGAATGAACAAATTCATTTCCATGCTTGGCTTGTTTCTGGACAGCCTGTGACAAATGGCCCCGGGGCCAGTTCACTGAGCAATGCTAAAAACTCATCATCTGTCATTAGAGAGGCGAGAGGCAGCTCCCCTGCACGTCCAGTCTGCGTGGGGACGGAAAGACAGAGGAGAGCACGGAGATTAATAACACAGTAAATGCAGGGAGGTGTTTGTACCTGTACGTGAAGGCACCACAAATAAAGCCAGGGGTTTATTGAATTTATGTGAGGAAATATTTGGCAAAGACATTTAGAAAGGAATACACTCAAAAAATAAACGTATAATATAATATATAATATAATGCCATAACATATACACTTAAAATTATTAAAACGGTATGTCCTTTCGAGAAAAGGAACTGTCAGCAGTCTGATTCATTTTATAGATAAAGAAAAACCCATAAGAATTTATAATAAATACCAAATAACACGTGTTCTTTTATGAGCTATGATAATACAAATCATATTAAAATTGAACTATTTTTCATAAAGTTTGAATTAAAAAATAATGATATCAAATGCAACAAGAAAAAAACGAATAATGAAATATGATCCTGCAGAGTGTTCGTCACCAAATATGGCAAATAAATACGTAAATAAATACTATTGTTATTTCTGCACAAGAAAAGGTGCGGCAAACATTCTGCAACAGATCCCCCCAGGTTTGTTTGTTTGTTTGTGCAAAATGAAAGCAGCTGCTGCGTTTCAACATCCCTCTCACCTCCCTCTCACCATCATTTCAAACTGGAAATATCGGCCTATGCGTGAGAAAAATGAAATATAATTGAGGGGAAGTTATTATAAACGTTCCCATAGGCCGATCATCAGCAGGCCTGTTGATGCGTCCGTGTTCATCTAATCAATACATGTTTTGCAGTGAATTGATCCCTTTGATAAACTCTTTCACACACACGCATAAGCTGTTCCCCACTTTTTTAGAGCCAATCAACCACGGCATAAAGATGTGAACTGACAGCGAATGGGACGCTTTATGAGCACGAGAGCGACGAGGGGGGAATCCGATCATTTACATTACTATCAGGATGTTGCTGCAGACATGTCGGCCTCTGAAAAACCCGATCACCAGGATCAGAAATCATTTATAGACATCCTTATTATTGAGAGTGTGTGTGTCTATTACGGCGGGCTTGTGAGAGAGATGTGCATATGGCATCACATTTGGAATTTCATGCACCATTTGCATCCTGTGTGTGTGTGTGTGTGTGTGTGTGTGTGTGTGTGTGTGTGTGTGTGTATATGTGTGTGTGTGTGTGTGTGTGTGTGTGTGTGTGTGTGTGCGCGTGTGCGTGTGTGTGTGTATATGTGTGTGTGTGTGTATGTGTGTGTGTGTGTGTGTGTGTGTGTGTGTGTGTGTGTGTGTGTGTGTGTGTGTGTGTGTGTGTGTGTGTGTTTCCCAGCTGACAGTAAAGTGGTTTGACTGACATCACTCCTTGTTCACGTTTAGGCCCAACATATATAAGAGCATAATCCATAAAACAGTTGACACGATTTTTCGGTACCATGAGACATCCTTGAAAATAGATTTATAGCATGTATTTATTAACGCTTTTTAGATCAGTGATGGGCCGTTAATATGCAGGTTGTGATGAAGTCCATTTGGCTTAAGAGTCCTTCAGAGTCAAAAAGGGCAGAGCTGAAATAATCAGCCAATCAATAGACAATTCATTGGAAACTTACAGCTCCTTTTTGTTACATTTTTAATCGTTTCAGTCTTTCTTTCTTTTTTTTTCTTATTTTTTTTTTTTTTAGCAAAAATGCAGCTTAACTGTGAGGATTTGTTGCTCTGGTAAGCTTTAATCGTCATTTCTCTCTATTTTCTAAAATCTTTACAGAAAAAAAACATCAGTTGATTAATTAAAAGGTACTCTACTGGAAACATTAAACATCTGTACATAGAAAATAGCTGTTTACTGCTAAATTAATGTTGCGAATATCGAGTACAGTGCAAGATTAAGTGATAATAAAAACAATTGTTAGTTGCATTTACAGTTACATCAGAAGGGCCCCTCAAGAATGCCCCCCCCCCCCCCCGCCCCTCCTCTGAGCTTTAGAGTCTAGCTCCGCCCCTGGTTGCAGCCATAGCAACGTGATTAATCATTAATAAATTCAGAAGTTTCTCTTTGTCAAGTCATATTATAGATGTTAACAGGTCATTAATAAAGAGTTCTCATAAATCCATCAAGCCTGCGTTTACAGATCTTATCAAGTCTGTCCAGATGCTCGTCAATGGTCGACCGGTCACTCGACTGAGTCTCAATGATCATAACGAGCTAAAGGGGGCTGATTATTTGTCTTTATTAATTCATCTTCTAGTCATTTTTCTTGATTATACAATAAATTTAAGGGGAAAAATGCTCATCCCAAGTTCCATGAGACCAAGGTGACACCTTAAAATGTCCAGTTTTACCCCAAACCTAAAGATATTCAGTTGACTATCACAGAAAAGAAAGAAAAAATTTTATGTTAGAGAAGCTGGAGAAGGAGAGTTTGGGCAATTTTTGCCTTGAATAATAACCTAAATGATTTATCAATTGGGTTATTATCAGTAAACGAAAGGTTGAAATTGATTTGATTGTTGACTGTTGCTTGATTAGTCACCTATTTGTTGCTCACTTAAAAAAGACACATTTTACACCCGCAACAACGTGGCAACCCCAAATTGTTTTGATTTATGGCATAAAACTAATATATAAGGAATTAGTGAATAATCTATTAACCATCAATAAATGAATTAGTGACAACTCATGAGCCTTTTGTAAAACAAACCTTTTTTCTCCAAAAAAACCCCAAAGTGTAACATCCCAAACAGTCTGTTATGTAACCTGATGTCATCGGCCAAGAAAAACAACCCATGAGGAATTCATGAATATACAAAAATAAATGTTTTGGTCTCACATGAACGTAAAGGTCCCATTCTGCTCATTTTCAGGTTCATATTTGGATTTGAGGTTTCTGTTAGAACATGTTTACATGCTTTAAAGTTCAAAAGACACATTATTCTTCTCATCCTGCCTGTCTGAATATACCTGTATTCACCCTCTGTCTCAAACGCTTCGTTTAAGTGTCTGAAAAAGCCCAGTCTGCTCTTATTGGTCAGCATTTCTGGGTCTTCTCTATCTGCGCTCTCTGCGTCTCTGCACCCTCACTGCAGCCGGTGAATGACTGTAACAGCACTGTAGCATCACTCTCTACCTATACACTGTATATATATATATATTGTATAGTTGTGACATCAGAATACTACAAGAAGTCCTGAAGGCTTGTTTAAAGGCACAGTTTCTGAATACAGCTGTGTGCCTTTCTCTTGATTTTCACAGTATTTATAAGTAAGCACCTGGACCTGCATTATAATCGTATTAAGATGTTGAAATCTGACGTTTTACAATATGGGACCTTTAAACCAATTCTTACCCACCAGCCAACCTTAACCCCCCCAATTAAAGCGGATATAATCGATGTGGCAGCTGTTGTTGTATCATGAAAACACTCAATTAAAACTGTTAAATACAGGAAAAAAATATCAACATTTTCATGTTCCTCACACTTACCAATTAAATACTGTGTCTTTATGATGTTACTCAGCTGTATCTACCACAGCCTATTTGTTGGCTCATTTACTCACTGGTAATTCTGATATTTCTGGCAGCAAATGAAGGCAGCATAATTGGCTGAGGGTTAATGGGTGTCTGTTGGAGAGGTTGGGTCTGTCACGGCTGCTGCAGCTTCCAGAAAATTCCCCTGATAACACACCAGTGAACCCAGTCAGGCCATTGATGGATTTAGAAAACCAGCCTGGTTTTCTGCTCATAACTTGAATCCTAATGTATTTAAGATAAATGTAACTTGTTTTGAGCTTTAGTGGGCTTTAAAGTCAGCACATTTTGCTACCGTTGGATAGTGTAAGGCGAGCTGTTTCCTCCTGTTTCTAGTCTTTGTGCTAAGCTAAGCAGCTGCTGGCTTTAGTTTTATATTGACCGTACAGATAGATGGTATCCATCTTCGCAAAAAAAGTACACTATTGCTTAAAGAAAAGATATAAAAGAAACACAAGACAATATATAGAGCATATATGTACAAAGTTACAGAAATAGTAACAGCTGACAGTTACGTATAAGAGATGATTATTGTCGTCACTTTGGCAAGTGGACCAATACTTAATGTATCCCTCAAAAGACAAAACAGAGTTCATTAATGCCCTGCAGCAATCCTCTCTTCAGGTATTATCATGCCAGTTATATCAAATATTGCACAGCGATGTGATCCGATTGAGCAGACTGCAGCCGTCATCAAATGCTGGATGGTTATTGTTTCAGTGGACAGCTCTCTGACATCTCTTCATGTTATATCATTTCACAGATCACTGAATATTCCCTCAGGAGTGTCAACACTGTACACCTGCCCTGTAGGGTATTGACTAACAGATGAACTCTATTATTTCCTAACGTCCTCAGTGTTGTTATTTTTGAGAAAGTAATGTAGCAGGCCAAACAAACGTGATGGAACAGGATGCATGTTGCCGAAATGGACTCAGAAGTAAAAACATTATGAAGCAATTGTTCTCAAACCATGACCATCTAACATACGTACTGTCCACATCCATTTTTTCACCAAAACGTTCAACGTTAAAGTCACTTTTACCAATTAGACAGCCATGGAAATATATGAAAATTCGCTAGTAGATTCTAAGATGTGTGTAAATGTATTTACTTGAACTTAATCGGCCAGGAAAAAGCACCACAGAAAGCCTGGAAACTGCGTCAGACGGGACGTGTCATAATAGGGCCGATGACAGCAAACAGTGTCCGAGTGGTGACACAGAGACCCTAGATTGTTTTATCGGCAAAATGAACATGGCCACATTTGAACATAAGGCGCTCCAGTGTGTATATGTGTTGTATTTATGTGTGTGTGTGTGTGTGTGTGTGTGTGTGTGTGTGTGTGTGTGTGTGTGTGTCTGTGTGTGTGCTTGCGTGTGTGTGTGTGTGTTTGTGCTTGCGTGTGTGTGTGTGCGTGTGTGCGTGCGTGTGTGTGTGTGTGTGCTAGTATTTGCTCTTATGTCCCAGTGGTATAATTGAACAGAATCTGTTTTACACTTGGCTGATTCTTTTCAGCTTGGACATCCCCGAGGACGTGAATGTGTATGCGCGTGTGTGTTTGTGTGTGATGAAGGCTAATCATGGAACACTGGCAATCTCCCATGTGAAGTGTGTGACATAAGGTGTGTGTGTGTGTGTGTGTGTGTGTGTGTGTGTGTGTGTGTGTGTGTTTGTGTGTGTGTCTGTGTGTGTGTGTGTCTGTGTGTGTGTGTGTGTGTGTGTGTGTGTGTGTGTGTGTGTGTGTGTGTGTGTGTGTGTGTGTGTGTGTGTGTGTGTGTGTGTGTGGTTATCTCAAGTGAGCCCAAATTAGTTTTCTTCCACCTCATTAGTCACATCATCGCAGCTCCCCCCTCACTGCACATGGCAAGAACGGCAACCTGGGAGTGTGTGTGTCTGTTTCTATGTGTGTGTGTGTGTGTGTGTGTGTGTCTGCTTCTATGTGTGTGTGTGTGTGTGTGTGTGTGTGTAGTGGAGAAGTCAGTATTTTGTTTTGTTCCCATGATTAATATCCAGTTGAAGTTATCTACATGTGTAATTCTCAAATTAATTTAATTTGCCTATTAACCTGAATATTATCATTACTATCAGTTCTAGTAGCAGGATTAGTAATAGTAGTAGTAGTAAAAGGAACAGAGACTGCTCTTGAACCACTGCAGAAAACTAAAATGACTTTGCAGAAGTACTCGTCAACATTTTAAAGTGTGTGAGTCCCTGTTTTGATTCCTGGCTGGCTGGGCGATTTGCTACTCTATTCTCTTTCCCCACATTTTCTGTCTCTCTCCACGGTCACCATCAAATAAAAGGCATTCAATTCCCAAAACATAATCTCAAAATATATATAATGTGACCAGTATTAGAAAAACACCTGTATTACCAGTAGTAAAACCAAATACCTGCAAAAATAAGATATCCCTTTAGCTCGGTGCTAAATAGCAACATAGTGAACATGGTAAACATCAGCATGTAAGCATTATCATTGCCAGCATTAGCATTTACGAGAAGTAATTACGAGAGGTTTCAGTGCACGAGTTATGAAGCACACATATTAGGCGTATATATATACTTTACCAACAATGTGTTGGATTTTACAGTCAAATGAGTTACTGAGGCACTGTTGTACTTGGGTAAGTAAAGAGCCATGGGCAGCTCTGACACTCAAAGTGCTGAAATGTGGAAACGAGCATCAGCGCCTGAGAGCAGAGGAGCTGTCTCTTTCCCTGTGGTGCTGAAATGACTGCTGACATCAACAAAAGACAATATCCTCAAGAGTGCAGTCCTATTTGATATAAGAGCAAGAGATGGTAGTAAAATGAAGCCCGTAGCACACAATGAGACAGAAGAGAGCTTCAACATCTAACAAAAATTATAGATTACTACTGATTATTTTACAAAAAAAGAAAACCATGACATAGGTTGGCCTTTTTGAGGGCATATATACACAGTTTTTAGTATAACACAGGTTCTTCTTCATACAGGTGTATTTCTGAAGTGGCAAACTGAATCAATTGCGGGGCAGCCGGTGGCACAGTGGTTGGAGCAGTCGCCCCATGTAAACAGGCTTACTTACGCCCCTGCACTGAATTGATGAGTGGAATTGGAAATCCATTTCCTGTGTAAATAGCAAAATGTAACATCAATGCATACTTGCTAAACACTCCCAAGACCCACATTTTTCATCACTCTCTACCGGTTCCCTCCCGCGGATCACAGTTCTCAGGTATTTCTCTCGATTTATGAAACATTTTCACACCTTTTTTTTCAGTTTCTGAGACTTCACACTACAGTAGTGATGCACATTAATCAGAGGATGGTTTGTGGCTGGGAGCGTGTGAACTAATACATCACTAATGTGGTAAATATTAATTACATTCTCTTACGTTACAGCTGGAGAGGGTAGGAAACAGGAATACAGCGAGACATACTGATGCGAGGGTAGACACAAAACAGGTTTACAGGAACACGGATACAAAGTGAAAGCAAATCAAAGCAGATAAAAACTACACCGGAACTAAACAGAAAAAACAAAAGGAACTAACAAACCGCTAAAACACAGATATGGAGGAAAACAGCTGAGAAAACACAAAGACAGGAAGATAAACAAGACATGACACAAGGGGAGTGTGATAAAAATGAAAGAGGAAACAAAGTAAACAAGTCTAAGACAATGACATGAACAGAGCTGCTTTCATTGTTTATTTCAGAAGCTAAAAGTCAAGTTTGTTTTTTTCTGTCAAGTTTGTAACTACAGTTTTTAGATTTGCTGAATGAAACTAAAAAATAAATGAAAACTGGCGAATATAAGTTTACTATGTGTTTTTTTTTAACCTAGAACTAACAGTAAAGGTATTTAACGTAAACTGCTGTTTCAGTGTAGTTATTATTTCAGGCTGTTCTCAGTTTTCGGACATACAAAAAATAACATACAACGAAAAGTAATGCGCAGTAATTTGTGCTCCACCTATTTATTGTGTGCGTATTCCCTGTACTGAAAGCATGTGGAGTAGTAGAAGACAGCGAGCCGCCGTGTAAGGACGCAGGTTGGGGTGGTTTTTGGGTCCTGAAACACAGAATTTTAAGCCATGGGAGGGGAGTTTAATTCCTGTCCATACTAAACCAATCCACGGCCTTTTTACTAATCCTAACCAAGTGTTTTTCATGCCTCACCCCAACCGCCAACTTTCGTTGGCTAAAATCGGTCGGTGTTTTTTGTGCATTGTTGCACTTCCGGGTTAAGAGTCTTTGATTTCCGGTTCGGTCCTATGGTCCATCAGTGTGTCTGTGCATAAGTTTTCGTAGAATTTGGTACAGACATGTTGAGCTGTTATTTTGTTGTTTTCATTCAAAGTCACCAGAATGCAGGAAACAAAGTCTCTAAAACTAACCCCCAGACTCCTCCATTAGATGTCAAAATCCTCCCTCGAGGTCTTAAGGTTGGCGATAAGCAGTTTGTGTTGTAAAAATGTATAAATGGAGGAGTCTGTTTTCATCCACGTGCCTCACCTCACTGTCAGCATTTAATTGATTTCACCTGTTTTGTGTTCACTGGATGATCCCATCTCGCCATTCTTCCACATAAGCAAACATTGATTGTAATCCACTTTGTCAGGAGAAGATCTGTTTCCACTAAGCTCTTCACAGCAACATTTACTCCTTCAAATCAATTCACTCAATGCCTTATATACAGTGTATCAACCCAGGCTGTTACAGGGTGAACAAACAATCCAATGCCAATATGCTGTAGAAGGGAAATCTTCTCGACCAGAGTATTGTTTAAATACAGGTCAATCCAAAATTAGAGGATCTTTTCCTCTGAGCAACAATGTGCCATTAATCTGAATAATCCACAGACTTTGAAGTCAATAGAAGGTCTCCCAAAGAGTTTGTTGCCGTTTACTTCTGTAGAAACTAGTCCATCTCGCTTCTTCAAGAAAACTTACTTCACTATTTGTGAACATTTAGTGCCTTTGATATTGTTTTGATGGTTTAAGGTTTTATTGGTTACAAAAAAAGACAAGTGCTTGAAAAGGAGTGGTCGTCTATGAGTTTACTTTTTATTCTATAGTCCCACTTGGAGTCACCACACGTCAAAATCCTAAACATAGGAGCTTTAGAAAACATACACATCAACATACCTTTCTGTATCCCCGCAGCTCCTTTCCAGAATCCAAAGAGCAATATCCCGACTTCCCCTTCAAGAATGGAGGCGTTGCCGGTGCCATCGAGCTGAAGCGTCCCGTAGGCGCCCACTGCCACGGCACCAAAGCCTCGGTGTGTGAGGAGAGCGGGGACAGGCTGCTGGCCAGGAAGAAGCTCTACATCGCCTCAGCAGTGTGCCTCGTCTTCATGATCGGAGAGGTCATAGGTAAACATTTGGAAGATCAAACTTCAGGGATGAAAGAGAGCAGAAGGTCAGACATTTGTATTTGCATTTGACAGCGGATATCCGGTCCAAGACTTCCTTTTCCAGGTGGCAGGCATTGTTTATTACAGCTATCCGCACATAAATACAGATAAATGATAAGAGAAGCGAATGAAACGCTTAGTCGTCATCTGAAAATACACAATTCGTTCCGCCTCTTTTGTTTCTCACAGACTGTTCTTATGCACACAGCCAAAGCCTGATCAAACATGATCAGTGAATCCTAGTCAGACCACAAACAGAAATTTTGCTTAAATGCAGAATCTGTTTATAGATAACCATTTAATAATAAGTAATAACCAATCCGTATCTGACCAAATGCCTCTCTTTCTGTTCCTGAGTTATGATGTTGAATAATGGACAGAAACATTATGATGTCACAGTGAAATTGACTTTTTGGATATAAAATGTCATCACTTTTATCCTGTTTAGACATTTGTTTGAAATGTTGTCCTGATTTACACACATTATAACACACACACACAGTGACCTTGACCTTCAAAAGTTCATCCTTAAATCCAAGAGGAGGTTTGCGCCCCATTTGAAGAAAATCCCTCCAGGGGTTCCTAAGATATCACGTTCACAAGAATGGGACGGAAAAAAATAAAAATAATAATAATAAAGGGTAAAAAACGATATGTATTATTATTATTGGATACTACTATACTACTACTGTATGATGTGTGCAATGAATTTGTCCATTTTTTGTACTTAAGTGAACTTATAAAAGAGGAAATTCAATTAACGGCAAAAATAGAGTTTAAAAGGCAGACATTTGACTTCAAAAAGATACAAACTAGCTTCTTTTTCCATCTAAAAGAGAGTCGATGACATCCACGCTTCTTTGTCAGTTGGACAGACCTGTGATTTCCAGGATGACTTACTGATTCAAGCATTGCTGCTGCAGACTTCTTATTCCCAGAAAAATCTTTAGTGGTGCTGACAGTCTTCCCCCAGTGGCCAGTGAGCGGAGTAATAGCTGTCCACAATCTTTCAGAGAAAAGTTTTTGGGATCTCCAGGAAAGTGTTTTCCACTGGCACATAAGTGATAGTTGTTTAGTGTGTCTGGATTTGCAGAGTTTACATCAGACATCAGAGAAACACGTTGGTGGTATGGAATGTCGTTAATGACAAAACTTTTGAGCGAGCGCACAGCAATTTTAAGCTTTTATCAGCCTGTAAGTCAACATTTGAGATATAAACAGATGTTTTGAGGACATTGTGTGACATGATAAAGTTTCCTGTGCTTACTGTTTCAATTTTGTCCATTTGTAAAGACCCCACCTTCTAAATAACATCAATTTTGGTGTGTTACATTGAGGAATGTACATGCTAATCAAAAATGACTAGCATGTTCTTGCTGAAAAATCCTACAAAACAGAGAAAGAAAACGTGTGAACAGATTTTGAACAAATGGCGTCATTGAAAACAGGACAGGAACTTTGAAAGCATACCTGGCAGGTGATTGGATGATTCTTCTTCAGTGCTGCTCTTTTCTCTTCTTTCAATGAAGAGACATTCTCCAGTTGATAAAACTGATGCAATTGCAGCATCTACGCTAACCTTTAGAGGAGCCGCCATTGTTGTCTGGAACAAACGGTCGCTCAGTACACACACCTAAACCACACCCGTAGCTGCCAGTAGCTCGTCAAAGGATGCTGATTGGCTCTTCAGAAACCTGTAGGTGACGTCAAAGAGACTACGTCCATATTTTATGAAGTCCATATGTTTGAAACGGGAAGATACAGAGGATACAGGGTTGCAGTGGTTCACGTTCTCTGAAACAAAGAAACTACAAAGTGCCAAGAATATAAAACAGTGGCTCAAGGTTATTGGCTGTTTGCCCAGATGTTGACGATATAAAATATCACGTCTCTTATACCATTAAAGAGGATCTAAGTATCAATATATACCACAGTTTGTAGCTGCAATAACTTACAGATTTGATCGACCTTTAAACGGCTCACATAGATGTAATTAAATGTTTTTACAGTTGGTGACACAACTCCTTGTCAGCAAGTTTTTACTCTCGCTTTCTTGCCTTAAATTGTGTGCATCTGGAAAAGATTTACCCAGCCTAGGGAAACAAAGTGCTAAGGTTCTTTAATTTTTAACCTACTTTACTAGTAACCATTGCCAAATTATGGGGCGATATGGGCCCCTGGGCACACAGACACACTTTATAGTTGTTTAGACTCTTTTTGTGGTCATTTTGTGTCTCTTTGTGGTAATTTTTATTTCTTTATAGTCATTTTGTGTCTCTTTATATTCATTTTGTGTCTCTTTGTGGATGTTTTTTGTCTCTTTGTGGCTGTGTTTTGTCTCTTTATAGTCATTTTGTGTCTCTTTGTGGTCGTTTTTTGTCTCTCTGTGGATATTTTGTCTGTTTATAGTCATTTAGTGTCTCTTTGTGGTTTTTTTTTGACTCTTTGTGGTCATTGTGTCCCTTTGTGGTCGTTTTGTGTCTCTTTGTGGATATCTTGTCTCTTTATACTCATTTTGTGTCTCTTTGTGGTCATTGTGAGTCTCTTTGCTGTTGATTTGCATCTCTGTATTTTTTTACCATCTCTTCCAGTGACATTTTAGAGACAAAGACCAGCTGGGCTCTGTCACATTGGGCACCTGGGCCTGTGCCCGGCAGACCCGTTCAGCAATACATCCATGCCTGTCACGGTTATTGTCTTCCATACAAAGATTCAGCTGAAAGTGCAGGAGTAGTTTTAGTCTCAGGATTGGTCAGGATGATGAGTAAGGCTAACAGTAATATTCTTATTTCCTGCAGGAGGCTACCTGGCCCACAGCTTGGCCATCATGACGGATGCGGCCCACCTCTTGACGGATTTTGGCAGCATGATGGTGAGCCTGTTCTCCCTGTGGATCTCCTCCAGACCGCCCACCAAAACCATGACCTTTGGTTGGCACAGATCAGGTCAGGACGAGAGATCAGACACGCTGAGTGAAAGGATGGAGTAAGGAAAGAGGAGGATGAACGTATGTTTGGATGGATTGCTGAACAATTTTTCTTTCCTTAAACCTGCGGTAGGCATCACTGGGCAGAAATTTCAGAATAACTTCTCAGTATATTGTAAACAAGAGGTCTGAGAGAAAACTACTGGTTTGCCAGTGATAATAGAATTTATCATTTGATTAAAAATGTTTACAAGTCTTACTTTCCAAACACCACCGTGGCCCACTTCTGATCGCCGTTTCACAGTGTTAATATATTTATTTATATTTACACTACGATATCATACAAACCTGTTGATGAGAACCGTTGCCCAAAAACATAATGACAAAGCTATTGACGGCGTGGAAGCATTATAAGTTGCATTCAAGCCTATGAGTCTCTGTTGTGAGTGTCTGACACTAGTCTGGTGTTGGAAGCTTTGCCTCTGAGGGATGTAGTCTGTTATTTAACTTCATGTCCACTCAGACAGAGACGTGTAGAGAGTGATGAACTGTAAAACTATAAAGTCATTAAGAGAGCCGCCTCTCTTCTCTTCTCTCCACAGAGATCCTCGGGGCATTCATCTCAGTCATTTCCATCTGGATCGTTACAGGCGCTCTGGTCTATTTAGCCATTGAGAGGATCGTACGCAACGACTATGAGATTGATGGTCATGTAATGTTAGTGACCTCTGGGTGTGCCGTCATCGTCAATATAATGTGAGTAGTTCTCAGCATAATGGGCTTAAACATTATACTACGTATTATCAATAATACTTTTAAGGTCTCTGGACCGTCAGTTAATTAAACATTCCTCAAAATGTCTTATGTCTGATGAAAAAATAATTAAAAGGAAAGAATGCATTCTTAGAAATTTAAACCAAAATATCAGTTTTTTTGTGCATTTTAAAATGTCTTGGCCACATTTTTGCTTTTTGTCGGTGGCATCCACGTTTTACTTTCCACTATTTCATTTCTAATTTTGTTTGCTGTGTCGGAGAACAGATGCTTCCTACACTTCCATGTGGTGCGCCGTGTACTCGTGTTGTTTCAAAAGGCCGTAAACGCTTCTTCCTCTTCTACTTTTAATGGTGAATTGCAAACGGACGTAGCATTACCACCACCTGTTGTCACCACCTAAATATCTTAGACTTGCTTTCTCACTATCCAACTCCAGTATAGTAGTACTTGGTGAATAAAACACGTGAAACTCACATTTGTATTGTTAGGTGTTTCAATTGGAACCGCTGCAGCTTCCTCTCCCGCCATTTTCACCAGTTTGAAAAGAAGTTGGTGGCAAAGTAGCTTCTGCTATGTAGCAAAGATGGCAACCGTTGAGGGGGAGAAGTGTCCAGTGCACTATGCACTCACAGTAGTACTGGTGGTGTCCACAATGGTGTGAGGGGTTCCTGGTATTGCACACACAAGCAGTTATCAAATGCTTCTCAATGACAAATCGAGAAAATCTACACCCTCCTACAACCACGATGACGAAGTTCAAACCGGACCAACATGGCGGCTGGTTAGGAAGTTTTCTTATATGACAGATAAAGTTTATGTGAGAAATAAGCTGCTGTATCTCCTCATTTTAGAACGACTACGGTTAGTCTAAAAGATTTCTGAGAGGTTGTAGAGGTGGCGAGTGGAGCTGGATGTCTGTAATTTAGATAGACATAAAGTAGCCTGGAACTCAATTATATGCAAATGAGGAGCGGGCAATTTTATGCCCCCTCGCTAAAAACTCAAACTTATAAATTGTTCTCTTTTAAAGTACCGCTTTCTTTCTGTAGCATGGCCTACATTCTCCATCATTCCACCACCTTCCACGCCCACGGCAGCGGCTACCACCAGATCGATGAGGGAGGCCAGAGTCCCATCGCTCACGGCCACTCCCACACGCTCCTCGGTGGCCACAGCAACACGAGTGTCCGCGCCGCCTTCATTCATGTGGTGGGAGACCTGCTGCAGAGCGTCGGCGTCATGGTGGCAGCGACCATCATCTACTTTCGGGTCAGATATAGATCACATTCATGTTAGGGTGAGACCGAAATGTCAGATTGATGATACTGCAGCTTTAATAAAAATCTAAACATGATCCATCGATCCTTTTTGATGCAGCTTGATTTGAATAATCTTGAATTTTGACAGTTTTGAATAATGTATGGGCTAAATACTGTTGCAGGTGCTTTTCTAAAAAAAATGGGAAGACATTCAATTCATCTTTACATTTTTAGAATCAAAACAGCAATGTTTTTTGGGGATTTTAATGGAAATTGTGTAATAAATCTTTAAATACCAAAATACAGTCACTTTAATGGGTTATTTCAAGCACTATGTCAATCCCAAGTGTGGTCTTATTCTGATAGAGTTAAATATGAGTTAAATATTATATCATCATGCAAGATGTTCCCTTCTCATTTTGCCCTGAGCACTTTAATGGCTGCAGACTGTGAAAAAACACCATCTGATGTCCCTTTACTCTCTCTTTAAAGTCTCCATGACGTCTTTTTCTCTCCTTCAGCCAGAGTATAAAGTCGCAGATCCCATCTGTACGTTCCTGTTCTCCATCTTTGTCCTCTTTACCACCATCACCATCCTCAGAGACGTCTTCAGGATACTCATGGAAGGTACCTCACCTGGAGATCAATATTGTTTAACCGTTTGTTTAAAAGTTAGAATAAAAAAAAGATATCAATGGACCTGAGGGAGATGCAAAAGATTAAAGTCCATAGATTTCACCAACACAGATGGATATACACATTAATTAGAATAAAATGTCGAACTGTTCCTTTAAGATGGCACATGAGCTGAAGGGTCATTTATGACCGGTTGTTTTTCTTGCCTGCAGCAGCCGTGATCAAGCTGTCAAGTTTTGACATGATGGTCAACTTCATTTGTGCAGCATCATGAGTGCATTTCTTTCATAGTTTTGTTTATCGAAATTTACAGGGATGGAAAATGTGATAATGAATATTAAGTATGAGGACTGAAAAAATAAACAATAGTAATTAATAAATAAATATAAAATATAGGGATGAAAATATTATAAAATAATTAAAAAAGATAGTAAGCAATTTGTGATAGGAGTAAAAACATATAATTAAAACATAGGCAAAATAAAGTAAATAAAAGGAAACAAAAATAAAAATAA
This sequence comes from Echiichthys vipera, assembly GCF_963691815.1. Lineage (NCBI taxonomy): Eukaryota > Metazoa > Chordata > Actinopteri > Perciformes > Trachinidae > Echiichthys > Echiichthys vipera. The sequence goes on along the minus strand of NC_139844.1, from coordinate 8,464,356 downwards.
TTGAATAAATAAAAGTGAAAAAAAGCAGAGCTTAAGAATAAATAAAATAAAATACATACATGCAATTTATAGTAAAGAAAAACAGGATAAAAGAGAATATTAACAATATTCCTGAGTGGATTTAAACATTTTTTTTTATTTTAATGAAGGCCATGATGTCTGCAGATGACAGGGCTCACGTCACATTACACAGGCTCGGTAGTGTGTTAGTGCACTGAAACCAGCACCAGGAGCTGAATTAGTGCACAGACCTTGTTGCTTTTTTGAACAGTCTTGTTTCTTATGTTCATGCAGAACAAAAAGAACAAGGACACAGATGGTCCCATCCTGGGGACGTCCCATTTCAAAATTCTCTTTGCACTTCACTGAACTTCCTCAAGATGACCCTCCACCCTCCAATTCATCTTAAATAATTTCAATACTTTAGGAGAATATAACTATTTGATCATTGCTTCAAACATGGACATACATGGCACCCAGACTTTTATCTTCATTATGTGGCCTGTTGTTTTTGAGCGGCACAGCACTGCTCCTACTTTAGTGTACACGATAAATGCAGATCGCTGAGAAATGACAATAAAGGAATCGTATCTTGTTTTTTCAGGCTCTCCTAAAGGAATAGAGTTTAACTCAGTGAAGGAGGTGCTGCTGTCTGTGAAGGCTGTGAAGTCCATGCACTGTCTGCACCTCTGGGCTCTGACTCTGGGCCAGGCTCTTGTCTCTGTTCACCTGGCCATAGGTAATGTCACATATACTCATCTACGACTCTGATCTACAAAGCTCCATGTGCTGCGGGAAGAGTGCTACAACCATTCATACTCACTCAATGTGGTCAAAAATCAGCCCAAAATCCAAAACCAAGACACCCAGAACGTAAAGTACAGTGCAGATGACCAATGCTGTGATTTGGTATTAAGAAAACATCGGACATTTGGAGATAATTTTTTGGCGATTGGATGGAGAGCATTTGTGTCCTGTAAACCCCCCCCCCCCTCATTGTCAATGTAAAAAGGAAGTCCATCCATCCTCTGAATGCCCTCGGTCTCTAGTTTGTGGATGTAAAGTCTCATGAGGCTGTGATTACCCTAGAGGACACAACAGCTCAGTTTAGACAAAAAATGCTCTCACTCCGATGAAATGTCTCCTATGGTGACAGACATCATCACACATGAAGACTCTGGGCTCATTGACTCCACAAGAGTCTCAACTTTACAGTCAGACACAGTTTATGACCTTCAACACTGTTTACGGACCCCAGTATGCAGAAATATTCAAAATGCAGGAGAAAAACTGCATGCTTTTGCCCCAAACTGTTTAGGATTATCATCAGGGCTTGACATTAACACCTGCCCACCCACAAAATGCGGGTGAATATCAGCCGTGGTGGGTAACACAGTTGCTCCTACTAGCCCCTTTATAGATGGGGAGATGCACCCGCATGTGATGCTGCTTAGATAATTGTTATTTAGTACTGAACTTACAGTAAAAAAGTGACTCCCCTTGATGTTTTCTTCTCACTTCCTGTCAGAGGAAGGTGCCGACGCTCAGTCTGTGCTGCAGGAGGCCACTGATCTGCTCCACACCAAGTTTGGTTTCTACAGCATCACCATCCAGGTGGAGCTCTACTCTGAAGACATGATCCACTGCTCCCACTGCCAGGACCCCAGGGCCTGATACTGGTTCTGGACTCAAGACTGGACCCAACAGGAACATGGAACGACGCACGCATCATTTTTCATTCTCTCTCTGGGTGAGCTGGAGCAGTGAGAGCTGTATTCACAACGCAGAGTTTCCATTAAGTCTGGAGGCAGTGAAATCATCCATGTGTTGGTAGTAGGGAGCTGAAGCTGGAGCTCCACGCTAACATGGTCTCCCATGAAGTCCCTTTAAAAAAAGGGGGGGGTCTATGGTATGTCAATCCTAAAGATTGCATGGAGCCTTTACCAAATACTGGCACAGGTGCTGGCTTGTTAAGATCAAGAAAGTTGAGTCCTGATGAAGACAGTCTTGCCAAAAAAATATGCAACAGACCCATAAGACCTTGTCCATCTCACCTCCTTCTTAACTTCTGTAATCATGAGCCTACACAAAAGATTGCTTAACAATACGTTTAATAATGCCGTCTCAACAGGTTGAGTTTACAGTAAATACGTGTTCCCATCAGCAGGTTTGTATGCTATCTACGAGAAGTTCTGCACAAACATTTGAATGATATCTTACAAAATGGCACAAAATTGCAACTAGGACTTGGAAGATGTAAGGATGCATGTTTTAAAAAAAACAACATTTCTGCATATATATACAGATACATAACACATTAAAACAGAATTGTTGTTGAACTCAAAAGGTTAACTGTATCGGTGCTTGTCTAGTAACATTGAACCAAAGTTTATCGGTACACCATTCCTTAACTCTCATATTGATATTGTTTTCAACTTATTCCTAAATACTAAAACAGCTTCATATAAGTCTTAATTACTAAACTTTTAAAATTAAAAGTCAAAGTTTATATTAATGAAACTATTTCAAGAGAAAACTCATTTTCATTTGTCAGCCTCTCAGTGTGTGAGGCTTCATAAAAGAAGCTGCTGCTGGTTGACAACACTGCCTGATTTTTAAGTACTTCATGTTAATTACAGAAAACTGCCAGATACACGACCACAGAAGTACTTTACTGCTTATTTTCTACTGTACCCTCCCTGATGATGCCAGTAATGCAAAAATAGATTAGCATGCAGGACCGGATGTCATGTTCTACCAGGGGCACATGGATGACTTTAATGTCTAACTTTACCAAAAGGCTACAGCTCACTGCCATCTTTGTTCCATTAATCTGCTTTCCACTAAAACTCAAGACATGAATCTGCATCATTTGCTGGTCATGAGTGAGTTTTATTGCCCCAAAAACTTTATTTCTTCACATTAACTCATTGCAGACATAAGAGTTGAGGGATAGCTCTCTATACATTATTCATTTTGTACATACCTTTGGTCGTTGCCTTAGGAAGATCAGAAGTCATAGGGTAGAAGGCTGTTAAATGGACAATGTCATGATAAACAATGCATTTTAATCATCAATATCCTGAAATATTTGTCTCGGAGCAGAACTGACAGATACAACAATTGATAGTTATGGTGTAAGTTACAAAAAATAAGATATTTGTAGACCTGCAAACTCTTACTTGGAGGTAAAGTGCAAAGTGATATTTACCGTAAGTGCAGTTTATTTCCCATTTGATGTTGAGCTCCAGTCTGGATCCCTCACCCTGGTCTTACGTCAACTTGACCAATCTCTCTACTGTATTCTACTTGGTTTTATTCAGCATGCCAAAGATGAGGGGGGGCGGGGGGGTGGGGGGGTGGGGGGACCTCCATTTCAGAGGGTCAGACAACTAGATTATTTTTGATTAATGAACATGTAGATTTGAGCAAAAATCTTCAAACATTTGAGTGATTGAGATGTTTCTTAAGATTCCAACAACCTCAAAAGTGAACTCATTAAGGGCTATTTTTGGTGGTCGTTCCTTTGACTATTCTGTTGTGTTGCAGTGCATTCAGAGTCAATACGTTCAGTTCTGTCTTGAATGTGCATCATGGTGAGAAGGGTTTGCCTCATAGTAGGCACAGCATTGAAAGCATGCTGCATCTTCCATTCTGAGCAGACATTTAGGTCTAAGGGCAAAAATGATTAAGTCCTTCAGTCGGACAATTAGTTTCAGCTTCACGCCGTCATCCGTCTCATCTATCTATCTTTCCTGCTGTAGCTTCAGCGTTACCCATCCATCTACTATCTCTGTTCCACCAGCTCCATCCATCCATATTTTCCAAGTCCAGGGGCCCTGGAGTAAGCTGTAATTTCAAAATAAAAGCCCAAGAGGGTAACAGCAGACTTCATAAACACTCGAGACATACCAAATTATAATGAAAATTAGAGTTTTTCTTTACACACCGCACACATTCCAACAAAGACACTTGACTGACACCTCAACTCCTTCTCCGTATACTTAAAAAGGCACAACAAGTAGGATTATCCCAAAAAACAATTCATAGACTAGTACAAAAGACATCCCTTCCCCTGCCCTTCGACTGTAGTTTCCTATTTTGCTGTGTTCAAGACCATTCTGGTTGTCAACATTTATAAAACTGTAGCAAAATAGGTGCCAGATCGTAAGCACGCATCCAAAAGGAAGCTATGAAAATGGCAGAGGCAGCGACGGGAAGGCACAGATTTTGAGAGGCTAATAGTTAAGAGTTCTGTAAAAATGAATCCAGAAATCCAGAAGTGAGTTAGCATCTCGACTCAAAGTCAATTAATTTTTTGTAATGGCCCAAAATCCAAAGGAAAAATCCTGTTGGCTTTTTGTGGAGGGAACCAGGGCGATGCTGACTTCAGGGTCGCCCTACAAAAGTACATCTTTCATGCAAAACTCTATTGGCAAGCAGAGAACAAATACCTTATCTAAAAACAAGAATTAATCTGCTGGGGTTTCCCTCGTTGAGCCAGGGCCAACTTTGAATGTTGTGTTTGCAAACCCGCGACCAACAACTTCTACTTGTTCTGCCTTTAGTCCTGACACTATAACTCTTATTTCAACACCTTCCAGTGCTTACACTGTATTTTCGCCCCCTTTAGCCTTCTCCTATTATTATTCCAACTCTTCTTACAAAGTTAAACCATCAACGCAGTCGACGTAGCTCCCAGCCATCCATCTATCAAGCAATGCTTCTCAGCTCCCAGCGATAAATGAAGCAACAGTCCAGCTTCTCGAACAATGCAGTTTAGCTCTATGAATCACTGCAGCTCAGCTTTGCAGCTGCCAGCAATCCCACCGTAGGTTTTCCCAGATATTGCATTCTCTAGTTATGTTATGTCACGGACCAAATGTCATGAAGGAGGCAAAAGATGGAAGGTTGTGGGAGTTCATCCTCTAGGGAGCCAGAACATGCCAAGTAAATAGCGAACTACCCTTAAGACTTGATTTTGATCACTTTTTTGGGCTGATGAGGAGCTCTTCGGGGACGATCATGGCGTCATTACCATTACATTTTCTGGGGACCATGAAAACCAGTATTAGTTAATATTTTGTACTTGAGTGAATAGAATAAGCAGGATTATTTTGCACCCATGAGGAACGCCAACAACCCAGGCCTGTAACGCCTGTAACGTTTCACAGCTACTTTAAAAGTGTCGATGTTGTTAGTTGCTCTCAAAGAAAGGACAATTGTACATTTTGAACGCCTCGTCGACGCCCGTTCTGATCCAAATACTTGCATGGTTGTTAGCTGTTATCCAATATCATGTACAGTCAGAAGTTTCTCGTTCAACTGCCAATCAGAATGTGTCGCTATACCATGCGGAGGATTAATCAAAGAAAAGATATCTTCTTTAAAATTCTATATTTTCACCAGTTTCTAAGCAGATTCTGTATATTTAAATACATTTCCCTTTTGAAATAATGCAAAAATGAGAATACATATGTTGACCCAACAGCTGAGTTAAAACAAAGTGAATGTAATAAAGACCAGTGCATTTTACTGTTCTAGTTTTGATGTACATCCATTCCTGTTTTTCTTTAGTTCATTTCATTCTAGAAAATCAGAGTTCCTGTTTGTTCACTATGGAAGTCTAATGTTTGAGAATGCTCTGTATTGTGCCGTTGCTGTCCGTGACAATTATATTCGGTGTGACCGTTGTAAATATGTCAAATATTGTGGATTTTCTGTGTATGATTTTTGTGTATACATGTGTAAATACATTTATCTCCCTTGTACAATCGGTCCTATTTATCTGTGTTAGGGTGATACTGCATAAATCCACGTGTCATATCTGTGATGTTTGATATTTCATTTTTATGTGTGGCAAGAGGTTTTTTGTAAAGTGAAATAAAAGACCGCAGATGATGGAAGGAGGGTGGATTATTTTAGAGATGTTTTCAGAGACCCGGGGCCTCATAACAGAACAATATCCAAACTGCTTATTTTAGGTAATCCTAACTTAAAGTGAAAGTTGTTGAGTTGGCACTCTGCCTATCATGCCGACATCCTTGGTAATAATGTAACCATAGGCTCAATTTTAGCTACAAGGAGTCTGAGTTTTCTGCCAGAAAACATTCAAACAAAGGACTTCAAGTTTCTATCGGTCGTGTTCATGAAGGAAGGCGAAATGGAGCATGAGATGGATGTACCATTTGGTGCATTAGTGATGCGGGCGTTGTACCGGGCTGTTGTGGTGAATAAAGACGATTTAACGGTCCATCTACTTTCCAATTCTCACCTTTGATCATTTACACACAATCACACACGGTCATGTCTAGAATAGTAACTATAGAAATGCGAAAACTGGCAAAAAATCTTGCAAAACTCTCTTCCCATCCCAACAACTTAAGCATTCGTGGTTAATGCATAACCCATAGAAATTAAATTGATAGAAAGGAATTTTCCGTGCAAATCAACGTAGCAGTGTACTGTTGTCGAAAGCTCCAGAACAGCTGTAAGGAACCGCTGTCTTCAAGGTCAAAAGTGAACTTTAATATTTATTCAAATATTGTTTTATTACAAAAGACATGAATTATATGCAAAACTTCCAAAAATAGCAACAGAGCAAAACAACAAAAGAGCAGGAGCTATACCTGTACATTCGGATGCTTTTCTGATCATTTCTACGATTTACATATTAAAAATACTCTCAGTCATGAACTATGTTTCATAAATGACAATATTATAATATGTTGACTAAACATCCTTCTCAAACTGTCAATGACATTTGTAAATAATTTACAAAAGCTAAATAGAATCCAGTCCCCTAATTTAACTTAGAGGAAAACAATAGACAACCTCTAAAAAAGAGACAGCTGCTGTAAAAAAAAACAACAATATTTTCAGCAGCTGTTCTAATTAAATAACAAACCAAAACCTTTAAATTATCAGAACAGCAACAGCAATAACTTCAACCAGCAAATAAAGGAACAATCAACAAAAAGACCTAAAATGTATCTTTTATAAACTTTAAACACCCGGCAGGTTATCATAAAAAGATTTCAAGTATGTCCCCTCAGTTATTGAGTCGTTCTCGATGTGAAGAGAGAAAAAAAATCAGCAAAAATGAGCTTAAAGGAATAGTTCACCCAAAAAACAATATAAATGCTATATAGTACTTAGTCCCAGAAAATGTTTTCTATAGAGTGGCATGTCCAAAAAATGAAAGCTTATCTGTAAAACGCCTGAAAAACGTCAAGAAAATTGCAGTGCAGCGTTATCTATTGGCCTTTTTCCATTCGTAGGCTCATGGGAATCCAAACACAACTAAACTGTTGCTAAACAGAACATTTACTCACGTGCACACAACAGGAATTTAATGTTCGTTTATAAGTGATTGTTGCGGTTCTAGTTTTGTAAGGGGATTATTTGTAAGTGGAAATGATATCATTTGAAAAAGATTAATAACAAATATTGATCAAAGTTATTTGTACCCAAACACAACCATAATTTATCAAAATCTGTTGCATTTGGATTTCAAGGAGACACTTTAAAAATGCTGCACAGGATTTTTAAGACGTTGTTTGTCTTTTTCTGGGACCATAAAGAGCTTAGAGAGGTGAGCATCTATACAATTTCTTTTGTTTTTGGATGAACTATTCCTTTAAAGATACACTTTTTGCCATCTTGCTGTCGATGCTTTGTAACTCAGCACAGTTTTAAAACATCAACAATGAAGCGGGAGGAGATTTCTGTATCTTTAAAGGCCACTGATTCTTAAAACTACGAGTCTGGAACCAACACTAGCACGCGCTGAGATCGTTGTGCTCTTGACAACGAGTTGAGGAACAATGCTGACATCCTTGTTGATGCCAACACAAATGAACAAAAAACTGCATTGGAATGTTTTGCGGGTTACAAAAAAAAAACGTCGCTTCAATAACGTATGAGAAAAAAGGCCTGAAAGAGGTTTTTTTAACGTTTAGCCAGTTTCTCACATTTTGCTACTCTGTCCCTGATACCCTTTATTTTTGTGACCAGAAACACTTTTGTTTGAATTTCTGCAGCGACACCGTGACAGAGAAGGAATTGGAAAGTGGAAAAAAGAGGATGTAAGTTGTTTTTAGTTTAGTTTCCTCTTTTTTTAGTCTGTTGCACACCTGAAGGACACTTCCACATCACTGTAGACAACTGCAACTCCTGGAGGTCAGCTAAAACACGACATTTACTTGTTAACAATTAAAAAAGATGTAGGTATTGATTACTTTTCCTGAGAGCGTAGTTGACTTTATAACAGTGAATGCAGCTGATAAATTACTTTTTTATTACTTTGGACTGCCTTGATTTACTGCCATGTTTGCAATTTGTACGCCAAATAAGAGAAACTGGAGCAACTGAAACCTCTACTTGACCCACTTTGGAATCAATAATCATTAGGTGGAAAACGCAAATATGATACGTTTCAAAGGCACTTAACTACCAGCTTCTCGGAAGCAAATAAACTTTTGTCAATTTTGGTGATAATTTGGTGCAGAAATGATAAGACATCTGGTGGGAAGTAAAATGGTGTTTTAGAGTGTGGAGGTGGTGAGGTTATAGGTGGAAACTCTTACCCGTCGTTCTTTATTAACCTGGAACACTTTCAGGCAGAATTTAAAAACAGGTTTGAGGAAGTGTGATATTGAGCTGCTGTTAAACAAACGCCACAGAAACCTGCAAATCAACCCTTCGTGTTCTGTCATCGCTGCACTTTGGACACTTGACACAGGATTAAACCCAGCAAATGTATACCATATACTGTAAGTGCTGATGAAATATTAATATTGTTTCGCATCATTCTTAAAAGTACTTTGTGTTTTTGTGATACACCTTCTTATTTTGCAGTGAACTTATGCTATAGGTCGTCTGTGCCGGTCTGGTCGGCCTCCTCCCCCTGGTCTTTCGGAGAGTACAGTGCATCGAACTGGGCCTTGTTCTCACTTATTATCTTCTTGGTGTTAGAGCTGATCATAGCCCTCAGGCAGTTCAGTCTGACCAGCCCCGTCTGACCCCCAGACACCAGCCAGGTGTGGCAGCACAAGTTTGGGTTGAACCGCACCTGAGGAGAAGAAGACGACCATTAAAAACGGCTTCTACTTCAAAAAACCTTAAGTCAGGGTTCATACACATTTTCCATTTCAAAGTCCACACTTTTCCAGACTTCTCTTGATCGGTATTAAACATCTGAATACCATTTGTTAGATGCTTATTATGTAAAAAAAATGGTTTAAAAATCCAACTTTTAACAAGTATGGATTGATGCTTTTGTCCCTGAATATGGCATACAATTGCTGCTCCCTCGTGTTGTAGTTGTCCGAAGATTTCAAGCTTAGTTTACATCTTTACTTTCCAACTTAGTATCCTTCATCAGCCATCTTTTAGATCTTTCTTCATGAAGCCAGCCCTTGGCAAACTTGCATCGACCCATGACACTCTGGTTGCTGACAATAGGTGGCTGGCTCGATGACACGTAAATGAGAATCGGAGTCCCACAGAGAACGGTAACCATGGTAACCCGACACCCTTCTTCACCCAGCTTGATGCGGTGGTCAGCTCGTTTTAATTCGTTTTAATAGTCTGGAAACAACACAAAAATGTTTCCATACTAGTTTCCCTTTTTCCAAACTTATCCAGACTTGGAGGAACCTTGTTTTTATTATTATTTATTATTATTATAATTATTTATTTTTTCGGCCTTTTCACAGCTTTATTTTGTAGTACAGCTGAAGATTGACAGGAAACAGGCGACATCTACTTCTACTTATTACTTGTATTCAAGTAGAAGTTTCTCTTCCCTCCTCTGTAGCGAGTGAGTCAGCTGTAGCTCTCAGTGAGTCAATAGCACTGATGCTCATCTATCTCTCACTATATCTCATCACTATAAATCCTCCTGCTGTGCCTTTTTTTTTTTTTTACATTTTTTTCTCTCTTTCTGCGTCACTCTCTTCCCTTTTCTAATCCATGTATCCCCTCCAGACAAATAGCCAGTCACAAACCCAGTGGCGTTTTGTTTTTGCGATTGTCCCGTGAAGTGCCCGTCCATCATCTCGTCCCAGAGGGCACGGCGACACCCTCCACTCTGCCCACTCTTAAAATTAACCACATCAAATCCTCAAATGGCTGCTTTCCATCTCCCCCTCCCTCCGTCCACCAAGGGTGACATTTTTCTCATTTTACACATCATTACATTCAGCCCGTCTTTATAGCTGCCCATCAGAGGAGGAGGAGGCCCCTGATCCATCTCTCACCTCCTTTCTCTTTCTTTCTAGTGTTTATCTTCCCTCCTTCTTCACGTTGTTTTGCAGCAGGCGTTTGATGATGCCTGTATGGCATGCATGTGTGTGTGTGTGTGTGTGTGGGGGGGGGGGGTACCTTGTGTAGCGCAGCCAATGGCATATCATCAGGATTCAGCTTCACCTCCGTGTCTCTCATGCGTTTCCACAAAGCTCGCTTCACGCTTCCTGCAAAGGTCCGCTGGAAGTCGAAGGAGAAGATTATTATATTGTTACATGTGCAGAACGTTTTAACGATCACTAATAACTGATGAACTATTCACTGGATATAAACGCTATTTAAAATCTTATTCTTTGCTACAGTATTTACTAAATCTTGAATGTTTGTGCAAATTCTTGTAAGATGGTAAATGGTGCAGACATAAGACCTGGCTAAAAAACAATGTATCTATTTGTTTCCTTGTGTGAAGCACTTTGTGACTTTTTGAATCTACCCACCATGTCACTGTCTTCTTGGTGGAGGCAGTATCTCTTCGCAGCCTCTTTGTACGTCTGGAACCGCAAAGGCTGCCATTTATCCTTTCTACCTCTTCCTCCATCTCCTCCGTTCTCATTCTCATTCCCTACTTCACATCCTTCAGCATCCGGTCCTTCTGTCTCCCCTCCTTCCTGCTCTTCAGCAACCTGTACCTCCTCCTCCTGCTCCTCCTCTCCTGCTCCCGCCTCTTGATTTTCTTCTGTAGTTGCATCATGAGGCACCAGGGAGGTGATGTAGACAGGCTGAAGATAAAAGGCAAGGGGAATACGTTAACGTCTTCAGACCCCTTAGGCGAATAAAGCAGTGCATCTTCTCTGAGGACGGTTCATTCAATCCGATGTTTTAATTTTAAAAGCAGGTTTTCTCATCAAATCACAACAAAAAGAATAGTAAACTCACAAATCGTCTCTCCAATGAGCGTTTCATGTATTGAGGAGCGATGTCAATCTGAGGTAACACGGAGAGGATCACCTCACCGAAGCTGTCTGCTGTCACCACACTGTTCATCCAGTCTGTGTACGATATGGACTGCAATGAAACAGAGAAAAAAGACAAATCAGCATTAAGAGTTTAGGTTTTTTCCCACTTGAATTACTGTCTTGTTTGTTTACTTGTCTTGTAATTTAATTCTATAACTTTAAGTGGAGAAAACCAAATTTCAAAGGCATTCAAAAGAAGAAGAAGTAGAAGTGAGACATAATTTCAACACCATGATTTGTCTCGAGATAAACATGCCAAGTATGTAAAGTTGTATGCGTGTTGGCAGAGTTAACTCTTGTTTTATGCCAATAAAGCCCCCTTGAATTGTATCAGTTCAAGCAGGTGTATTTTTTTCAATACACAAATTACAGCAAAAAGGTGCAGCAAAATAAACATTTTCAAAGGTCATAAATAAGAAAATTGGTGATAAAATACCTAAATCAACAATTAATGTGTCTACTGACAAGTACTGTGTATCAAAGCATGACATCTCTTCTTCCTCTGTGCTGCAATCTTTGTGCCAAAACCTGTGACATGTCCTCCTGCATCCCCTAATACTCACTGAAAATAGTTCCCAACAAATGCACCATTTAACTGAGTGTTTGAGTGAGAACATTTGGACGTAACATTTGCTAAAAAACCCTCAGTGACCAGCTGTTTTGGGAAGACACTTTTAAATTTAAACTTAAATTATAGTTTCTAAAACATGCATGTCTTCAGTATGACCCAATGGTCTTTTCATGGGATATTTGACAAGAAGAAAAACGTAGAATAATGCCAGTTTTATAATTTTATGGTCTGGGTGAAACTTACAAACTGACAAAGGTGTTTTGGTACCAGCCATTTGAATAAACTAGCTTATAATGGTTGGAGGTGTTTGTTGTGAATATATCTTGTCTTCCACAGCTGAAGGATGGAAGATTAAAACACACTCACCCACACAGTGCCCGTCCTAGGAATTGCAAAGAAGGTGCGCATTTGATGGTCACAGTAATGCACTCCGTGTGAACCATACCTACATAAAAAAAAAATAAAACAAACAAGAAAGGAACGAAGAGAAAGAGAGAGAAAATGAAACATGTTGAAATCTCAGAATGTCCCTCGCTCTTTCAGTGTAGTGATGGGAAATACGGCTCTGTACTGGGAGCCAGATACCAGAATAAACATTTGGTAAGCAGGCATGTGGAGGGGATATACCGGCATAATGTCTCCAATAGGCACAAGATTAGTTGTTATGGGTTAAAGGTTAGAATTCCTCTGCGCCACACAGAGATGCTAGTTTTTTAAAGGACGCCAGTCAGACCACACCACAGCGTCATCCCGTTCTAGCTCATTTTTTTTGTGTCTTTTTGGGGGTTTCCATCCCCCAACAACCTACATAAGCTGATAGAACTAGCAAGACGGAGCTTTCTGCTCACGCCATCAGCGCTGGCGGGACCGCTAATCTAACAAGGGGCCAACTACCTGGGTAAGCTAACCCACCTCAGCTGCTCTATGGTAGTTGAAAACAGTCCACTTGTTTTCATTTCTTGTTTTCACCCTTTTCAGCTCCCTCCTTCAGCACTATTGATAAGGTTGAAGGCCTTAGGTTTAAACCCTGAGACCAAACTAGTCCGTAACACTAGATATGATGGATAAAAACAGAGGAGCTGTCTTACGCTGCATAGGCGTTCTCCTGCGCCAAAAGGAGGCCAGGTGCGTTCAACGGCCAATAGATCTCATTGGTCAGATAGCGCTTCTGAACAGTGATGGGATCATAGGGCCTCCTCAGATCCCATGTCTTCACGTAGCGGTCGTCTCCTGCTGTCACCAACAGGTATCTGAGAGAAAAGCACAAACAGCTTGTTGTCAGTTTTTTTGGGACATGATTACAGTGGGAAGCAATCCATAATTTTTCCATTAGCAGAAAAGGTAAAAGTGAAAAATACAGGACTTGAGGAGGATCTTAGGGGCAGATACCTAATTGTAAATGTATTTATTTATTTATTTTTAGAGTAACTTTGACGGGAAACATACTGGGCAGGACATTTCAGAGTTGAAATTTTTTTTTGCTTCAATTTCTTGTCATTTAGTAGCTGGTAAAATATGTCGCAAATATCCGCTCTATACTGAATATGTGAATTTACTTGAAGTACTTTTGAACTCAGAACTGGAATGCATCTTTCCCCTTACATTGATCAAATGTGACAGTGGTGTCTGCCATAAAACAAATGAAGATAGAGCAATCGATACAGACAGATTTTATTGTGACAAAAACCACAAAAAAACAGTGGTGTATGAAGGGGAAGAGAAAAGATGACAAAGAGAAAGTGGAACACAGAGAGGTAGTTTTTATCTCTTTCAACATGGCTACATAATTAAAAAGCAGTGATCCAGACAAGATATGTGTCCTCCTGAGTCTCTGAGTTAGAGGGCGAGTCTCTCTGGAGGATTACTCTTCGACTTTAGTTTAAAACCTACAGAAAATCAGCTCAAATGTGTGAAGCACAAACACAGTAAATGATCAATAAAGGACAGGAGAACAGCCTCAGATCTGCCCAAAGACGAGCATTAGTTACCTAAAGAGTACATAGGCTCAGGTGTAGATTATTTCCAGGCTGTTTGGTCATTTTAAATTTCATCTTGAAAACTAGCCTCTAAATTTCAACGTTTTCCAAGTGCAGGTGTACCTGAAGCTTCATGGTTTATTTATTGACAGATTAATCACTTTGTTGGTCTTTGTGAACAGCAAGAACAAGCAATCCTTACAACCTTTTTAATACATAAAAGCCAACAGATTCATTTGTAGTTTGACTAACCCACAAAATAAGTGGTGACGGAGCTGATGAGAAGCCTGCTAACAGCACTGATGCCCTTGAATTAATGGCGGACAATTGGGGACAGAGAAGTTGTAATGACGGGACATTTCTAGCTTTAAAAGAGGTCGTTGTTACAGTGGATGGTTCTCTGGCTCAAATCCCTGTTGAACTAAACACGTTAGGATTAAAGTGATGTAGGAGAGCATCCACAGCTCATATTTTCAGCTGACGGTCAATACACGTTGAAAAAATTATTCTCAAAATTACTTTTTCAGCATTTCTCCCAAGAATTGGAATCTCAGCATATCATGTATTTACACCAAGGCTCTGTGAAGGTATTTACATCACACCAACAGCCATATTAATAATATTTTAGGTGGGTTGTCAGCACCTTAAAAAGATGATACTGCAGAATTTTTTTCTTACTGTTACAGACTACCACTACTGAAGCGGTTTAGGGAAGAAAACGTCCCTTAATATCAGAGGTAGATGACACTCTGACTGGCCAGTGTCAGAGTTTTAATAAAAAGGGATATTACTTTGGCCTCTTTGCTGACTTGCAAAATGAATCCTTGTAGCAGGCAAAGGTGATGCAAATGACCCCTCCGTTTCTTTCTCCCCATCTACACACACACACTCACGCGCATGCATGCACCCACGCACGCACGCACGCACACACGCACGCACGCACGCACGCAGAGTAATGGAGCAGAGAAAAGTTGGCGAGCGATGAAATGGTCTCTTTGAAGGTTCAGGTGAAATGTTGAGCTGTGACCTTTTATCCATAATCAAATATTGGCCAGTGTTCACCATAGTCATATACTTATACTACTTAGGATGTACTCACACATCAAGAAAGAAAGTCTTTTCCCCGATAGTATGTATTGGTATTTGGTTGGCAAGACCAATGTCATTTGGGGATACCTACAGTACCAACTTCAGTTAAACTCAACAGAGAGAACCTCTTTCAACTTCTACCTCATGATTTGTGTGTGTGTGTGTGTGTGTGTGTGTGAATACACTGAGAATCTGCTCATGTTTCTTCAACCGTACACCATGTTTATTCTCTGATAACACACATACCTTTGTGTTCATAAGGGATTGCAGCGCCATGAGATGGTCGAGCTTAGCGAGTGGACACCAGTTGAGGTTACGATAATAACTGTGGTTCTCTGAATTAATACCAAGTGTATAATTTCTTATAAAGAAGTGTTTTACCAGATTGGTTTGTAAGATCTTAAATTAATTGCATGTATTAAAGTAATCCTGAATCTAGTATAAGTAAAAAATAATGACATTATTATTAAATAAATACAGTTAAAGCGTAAATAAAAAAAAATAAAAAAACCTAGTGTACTTTTTGTTTTCAAATAATAGATCAGCTTGCTGTAAATGTCTTCTCACAACCCCCTAAACATGCTCCTTTAGTGAAAAAAGTTAGCGTCAAGCCCTGTTGCTATACAAGTGTACTGTATAAATGGAAGGCCGATCCAGGAACATTTGAATGGTTCTGGTATCTGATAAAATAACGCAGATCCAAATCCCATCCTTCTTTACTCTGCAGCGTTTTGTCCACCTCAACTGCTAGTTTTGCACTGGGGATCGACTGAGAAATTAGCTAAACTTGGTTGTTAAAGAATCTGTTATGCCTCCTCCTTGACCCTTATCGGTGTGGAAAACAAGCAACACCTCAATTGATGACCTTGATCAGTTGTCAGGTTTGTGTGCTCTCTGCGAGCTGCTGTCTCTATTCAGCCAGATAAATGTTAGGATTCATGTATTTAAGAGAATAAATATCTCGAAACGAAATAGAAAACAAAATGAATACAAAATCAATAAATAAATAATAAATTCAATAATAAATTGAAAGGTGCTATACAAATTCTAAAAACAGGTTTTATTTTCCTCTTTCAATAATCCTGGGCTGTGTTCTCTGGAGGTTAAAAGTTCAGATGAATATTGATCGTAAGAACAGCGAGCATTCAAGTTTTTTAGGGAAGATGTTACTCAAATCCATGTGAGCTCAGGAAGGCTGCAGCCTGAAGATCAGTGGCAGTTGACTGGCAGATAAATAAGAGAGGCTCCCTCATCTGAATGGTGCTAGCTTAGAAAGCACATGGCTGCATGCCCGGCCTTGTACCCTACATTTTGAATTAGTGCCTGACTACACTGGAACAAGGGCAATTCTGCAAAAAATCTGAAGCACAGTTTCCTGCCTTAGAGATTTACTGAGCTGCATTTGGCTGCGAGCACCAGACCCGCCTTTAACCACCCAACTTTTAATTGGCTGTGAATAAAACTGCCAAACTAAAGTAAAAGGAGAAAAAACAGAAAAGATAAACAAGCAAACAGAAAATCTTCTTTGATTCACTGCAAGGTTTTTCATGATTTTCCAATAGAACCGTTTTTCTTTGCCTGCATAGGGTTGTTGTTATGTTTATGGGTTATAAATAAATACGAATAAACTTGACACATGAACCTGATACATGACAGGTGCAAACAGCCACTCTATATATATGGATGTGCTTGTCAATTCAAGTCCATTTGAAGCTGCTGCAAAGTTAGGAATTCATTTTCTGAGCAGACAATATTTTTCACTTTACTGATTTACAACATTATCCCTATGTACTTATACAGGTATTGACAGGGTCGTATAACATTTACACGTACTCTCATAAGCATGCAATGATCATTAATCCAAGATTTCGCAAGACGAATGATTCAAGTCTGAATTTGTGATATTTTACCTGTAGACTGATTGAAACTTGTAGGTAATAAATTAATCTTTCTTCTGGTTTTGCTTCAATGAGTGCTGAAGATTGTCTTGTTATTATTATTTTCAGATTTATGCAAACAAAAGTAGCTGCTAACTTTATTCGTGGTTTTCAATAGAAAACTTAATATCAACAGTCAGGTGAGTTTAGATGTGAAAGTGTCTACCTGGAGGCGGGACAGAAGGCCAGGGCTCGGACGGCGTGGTCGTGAGCCCGGAGGCATCGGTAGGGCAGCAGGCTGAGCGACCCATCCGACTCTCGCATTCGCAACAGCGAAGACTTCGAGGTCAGATCCCACAGACCGACTACACCTGAGAGAGAGAGAGAGAGAGCGAGAGAGAGAGAGAGAGAGAGCGAGAGAGAATGAGCACTGTTAAAAAGACCTGTAACAGTCATCCAAAGTTGCTTCACAGAGCAGAGACAAAAACAATGTAGCACCTGCACATCTACGACCATATGCGCATACATACGCATACATACACATACATACGCATACATACACATACATACGCATACATACGCATACATACGCATACATACGCATACATACGCATACATGCACGGCTAGCTATGCAACCGTATGTACAAAATACACATAGACATTTTAAACAAAATTTGGCTGTGTTTTTAAAGCACCCTTATACCTCTCCATGGATCCTGCATGTCTAACATGTAAGAGCAAGCTGTTCCAGAGTTTGGGACAGCCTCAGAAAAGGCACGATCACCCTTGGTCTTCAGTTTTGATCTAGGTACATCCAGCAACAACACACTGGATGACTGTTGATCTCTGGCTGGATTACTAACTTGTATGGGTTCCGCAAGATATAGAGGAGCCAGACCAGTTAAATCTTAAACAGTTTAAAATCAATCCTAAAGCAGATGGGAAGCCAGAGGAGGGAGGCCAGAACAGGGGTGATGTGGTGACATTTTTTAGTGCCAGTCAAAAGGCGAGCAGCCGCGGCTGCGGCGGAGCGAGCTTTGGTCAAGAAAAACATATAAAAGAATTACAATTATAGAGCCTGCGTGATATAAAGGCATGGGTGACCCTTTCCATGTCATTAAAACATAAATAAGGCTTGACTTTTGATAACATAAGAATTTGGTGAAAAGACCCTTTAACCACTGTATTGATAGGTTTCTTAATATTAGGTTTGCAGAGAGAGAATGAAAACACACAATACTTCAAAATGAAAATATGGGGTTAGTAGTTCATGAAGACAGAGGAGCTAAATGATGTTTGCAGGAGAGGAACCTGTGGCGTTTTAGAGTAGAAATTTGTTTGTTCTTTCAAACACCGAACCGATTAATCAGCAACATCTCCGAGAAATCAATTCGTACCATCATAAAATCCAATAGCCATTATATTGTGTGGTTTTTCAGGGAGCCAATCCATAGACAGCACTTGTCCACTCCTCTCGTTGCGAGGGGCTTTGAAGGAGCCAAGCTTCAGTGTTAACACTCCTGTTGCCTGCACAAAGAAACAGCACGGTGGATGTTATATTTTCCTGTTGCCCATTGTCATATACATGTTTAGGTGGGAGGAATTTAACAAAGTAAATAGAGAAAGAGGCACAAACACTTTCAAAAGGAGCCTACCTGGTATATCGGCAAGCTTTCGCTGGATTTTCCTGCAGAGAGAAACGTAAATCACTTGTCTATTGGTACTGATCATTAAATCTAGGATGCAATACGCATAACAATTAGCATTTATAGAGAAGAAAAAGTGGATGTGCGTAGCAGTCATTTGAACAAGTTTTGGTTTACCTCCATTGCTGCAAACAACATAAAAACTCTTCATTTTGAGTTTTTCTCCTGCCGTACAAATGTGTTATTCTAAAATGGACTATTTTAATATTTCTGCATACTGGGGTCCATAAAGTCTTCATGTGTGATGGTCTGTTGTGTCCTCTAGGATAATCACAGCCTCATGAAACTTTACAACCACCTAGAAACCTAGGTAGTTCAGAGGATGGATGGACTTCACCAGGAGATTAACAATAAGGGGGTTTGTGAGCAGTTTACACAACACAAGTGCTCGCCATCCAATAGCCGAAAACTGCAATTCTTGCAGAAATCTCAAAATGTCAAAAGTTTTTGATCCCACATCACAACCATAGACTGTATACAAAAAATGGACGTAGCCTCTACGTCGAGGTCCGTTCTCTCAACTTGATCCAATCGTCCTCGCCTACGGGAGTCTCCATCTTGTCAGACTTTGACTCCGCCTCATTTCCTTTTACCAAAAAAAGGGCATGTATGTGACGTTGGGGGGAGGGGGATACGTCCATCTGGCTGACGTTTACCTCCAAGGAGAAGTGAGGGCCAGCGGCTAGCTGTCACTCAGGAGGCAGCACCCCTAATTATTCATAAACTTTAACCTCCAATAAAATAAAAAACTAGCCTGGTACAAAAAAAATCACCCCCCCTCAGTGTTGTCATGGAGATATGACCTAAACATTCAGACTAGAATGTTTTTTTTTGTGCCAGGCCTTAAACAGGTTTAATGATGCTGTGAAAACGGCCTGTTTAACATGGGGGTCACTGAGAAACTGCTCTATTAGGAACCCTTCCCCTAGGGGACACTCGGAGAACTGGATCAACCAGGAAACCGTTGTGGTTGGGGCTTGATGACAGCCAGAGTTGTTACGTGGTGTTCCTCAAGTTCTGGGTGTCTTAATGTTGGATTTTGGACATTATTTATCATCAATTCTTGAGGGGCAAAAATTGATAAATGTAGCACCAAATCTGTGTAACAAATTGTGTCAACTCAAAAACTGCTGCAACAATTTATGAGACACAATAGAGCAGGATAATGACCTTCATATACTTTCATCATAATGTTCTAAGCCTGTAAGCACTCTAAAATGTGTATATGCGCATGAAAAAATACTGTTTATTATGGATTTATGAATAGAAAAACGTAATCATCAGGTTCCCAGCTTTAAGATGATGTGTAACGTTTACGATTTACCTTTTTATCTCCCCCTAAAAAAGTCAAATATAGGTCTATGTGGGTCTCAGAGGGTTAAGTCAGGGGATCACCAAAGTGAACCAAAGCTCAAGTTCATCCCATAGGGGACATACATGTCTGTATGGAGTGTTACAGCAGTGTGACAGTGTTGAGATGAGACGCCACATCAGAGCCCCTCCCCCTGGTGTGGGTGAAAATTGCTGGATGTAAAGAACCAATTTAGAAGTAATTCTGCCGAGCCCGTCTTGACAATCACAGTTGTGTTTAATGGAAGTAAAATCCAATAACAAAAAAAAAAGGGTGTCACACTGTTCCCCATCATTAGTTTCCTCTGCTCCTCCACTTCAGATGGCTGAGAACTCAAATCAATAAAGTGTCCTTCTCACTCTTCAGCACCTTCCATCAGCTCATCCTCAGCCTACACTCGTACTTTTATACAAGACTCTTATGTCCTAAATCAAGTCCTAATCTTTAGACCCAGTCAGCGACAATATGTCACAAGTTATCAAGCCAGGCTTCACAACACTGAGCCGAGTCTGAAAGTGCCTGTGAGTCAACACGAGTATATAGATTTACCGGAGAATTACGATAACGATATATTGTGGACAACCTCTTAACTTCTCAGAGATAAACCTCTCTCTCCTTTTCATCTTAGTTGCAGACATACCTTCATTTACTTTCAGAAAATGATAAAATAAAGACATTTTGACAACATGGCTTTCCATTATTCTCTGTATTTAACATGCAGCAACGCAGTGTTATGACCTAGAACTTGACAACCCTGTCCATAGTCTATTAGTCTTGGATAGCCAGACCTATCCCCAGGAGCATGATTGGAGTAGAAAAAAAACTCTCTGGGTTGTTTGTTTTTCTTTAAAGTCATAATCTGTAAGAATTGAGATAGGTTGTTTCTAGCGGCCTCTTTGGCAGTAAGATGTAACTGCAGGTGAGCCTCTGGGACTTTCTTTGGAGACCGAACAGTGTCGACTGTATGACGTCAGTAGATCGGCAGCTCTCGCCTGCAGCGATGCAGCGTGATGCCTTCACATGCTCCACACTGACAGGAGGTCCGAAGAGAGAAGGGGAACGATGTCTTTTGATACGGTAACTAAAAAAATCGTTGTAGCCTTTTTACTAAATCTAAAATTGAACGCTAAAAAAAAGTAACATTTATGAAACGTAAGTAGGACTCAAAGTTGAACGGTCTTGACTCGTGACTTGTGTATGTTTGCCTGTCCATCTGACTTTTCTCTATTTCTCTCTCCTTTTCTTCCTCCCCAACCGGTGCAGACAGATGTCCGTCCTCCATAGAGCTGGGTCTGTTCCACGTTCCTGCCTGTTAGAGGGAAGGTTTTTGTCGCCAGTATTAATCCAGCACAAGATTGCTGGATTAATACTGTATATAATAACTATAATAATTACTATTACAGATACAGTGCGACTTGTTCTGCTGCTCATGGAGGAATTGTTGGGTCTCTGCAAATCATAATTAAGTCAGAGTGTGGTCTTTACCTACTCTGTATATGAAGTGTCTTAAGATAAATTGGTAATGATTTGGCATTATAAATAAAATTGAATTGAATTGAATTGACTTGGAATTACAACTTGAACGTTGCGTTTCATAGCACTTTTACTTGTTCGAAGTTGGAAGTTCACGTTAAACGAGACAATGGAACCAACAGCTGCTGACTGACGTAAAGAAGGACTAAAAAAACTAATCTGGAGGCGCATTTAATTTTAGTGCGGGAAAGTTGCCTCAGACAGTGTGATCGTATTTCTCACCAAGGCAGCAAAATACAAGTGCTTTCATTAGTGGGTCATGTGAACAATGCCCATTGTTTTAACAGATAACAGACAATTAACTAGCTGAAAATCGTACAGACTACAACTTTAAATCAATCACAATGGTCTTGGGCGATCACTAAGCCCCAGAGGTATTGCCTAATCATCACGCAGACTAATAGTCCAAAGATTCAAACAACCCGCAGTGGAAGAAGTACTCACACCTTTAAAGTAAAAGCCCTGCATTCAAAATCTTATTTGAGTAAAAATACAACTGTATTAGCATCAAAATGTACGTATACAACACCACCAAAAGTAAAAGTACTCATTATGCAGAATGACTGCTTTCAGCCTCCTGGTATTATATACATATGAACTGTAATGATGAGTATTTGCTCTGTCTGGAATAACTGATGATGGTAATTAACCTGCATCCTTCACTGGATCTTTGTGTTAAAGCGACAATAAATGAACATTAACACAGGTAATGCTAGCTAACCACGAGCCCAACTTTTTCCAATTAACGCTTGAATAAAAACCCTAAAAATCTGAGTCACAACACAAGCATTTACTCTTAACTGACTGATGATAAGGCTCTCGTGGTGAATTAAAGTACAACACACACTCAAGCACTTTATCTTGGCCTCCCTGTGACCCCCCCTCAGACTCCTTCCCCCATGTGAGCCCCTGATGACTGACAGAGTAAGGATACAAGACGTATCAGCTACTAGACCTCAAATTCAAAGCTTTCAACACTAACAACTGGCTCGGTGATGCATCTTCTTTGTCATTTCAATTATAGATCCTTGTCTGATGGAGAACGGCGGCTGTAAATTGTGTGCGTTCACCACGTAGTCTCACATTCTCCCTTTTGCCTATTTTTTTTATCCTCCTCCAGCTTTAACAGCCTCCTCTTCTCATTCACTTCCTCATTCATTCAGCCATTTATAATTATCTGAAACAGTGGCAGGCTGATGGAGGGAGGCCAGGACACACACACACACACACACACACACACACACACACACACACACACACACACACACACACACACACACACACACACACACACACACACACACACACACACACACACACACACACACACACACACACACACACACACACACACACACACACACACACACACACACACACACACACACACACACACACACACACACACACACACACACACACACACACACACACACACACACACACACACACACACACACACACACACACACACACACACACACACAGAGAGAGTGTGGAGAAGGCTTTGAAACAACAGTTTAGACCTTCATGTTGGAACAAAAAAAATGCTATTTAACAGTTCATTGAACATATAAAATATGAAACACAAACAAAAGTCGTTTTTTTGTTTTTGGTGCATTTGTCAAATTTGGACTCAAGGACCTCTATATTTTTAAACTGCGGTTGGGACCCTGTTCGACAGTTCAGTATTTGCCTGAGTCTAGGTTCAAGTCTCTCTCTGCAGTCGTCTGCGTGTTTATTCTTCAAATGTGAGCGCTCTGCAACCTTTTCTATCCAATAAAGATAACCTATGTTTGGAAGCAGGGGGGCTGATGGAGAAGCTCTCTGGAAGCTGGACCCAATGACCCGTGGCTGCAAAATGAAATGGAAACCAGAGTCCATGAAGCAATGGAGGTAAAGGAAGAAAAAGAATGGAAATGTCAGGTTTTATATGGCTTTTTATGTCCATGCAGCACGGGGAATTTTTTTTCATTGTAAAACCAAGTCGAGTGTAACACAGTAGAGTCTGTTGTTACCCAGTATACTATATTTAATTCAAATATTAACGCACAAATAACTCTGCATGAGCTCTTCTATAATGGCGCCATTTAATCAAAGTCGAGGCAGCCTATTTTAAGTCTCTCCCATCCAAATAGAGCTGGTGTTCATGTTTTGATGAAAATAAATATAAATTAAAGGAAGGTAATGAAGAAGAATTACATTTTGTGGCATTCCAAAGGACACGTGGTGGTTTAAAGCTGTGAGAAGAATACAATTAAGCAAGACGCCGTACTTATTTGCAGTTTCTCAAATTCTAAGGTCTATTTTAAGGGATATCGTCATTTAAAAAATGCAATTATCACTAGCAGCACAAATATCAGCTTGTGTTACACTGTGCTACAGAGAAGATATACCCCATAACACAAGGCTTAATGGGACGTCACACACACGCATGCACGCACGCACGCACGCACGCACGCACGCACGCACGCACGCACACAGAGAGAGTGTGGAGAAAGCTTTGAAACAACAGCTTAGACCTTCATGTTGTATGTGTATGATGGATGTGGCAGATAAGATCGTCATCAATCTCTTTCGTACAGTCTATCAGCAGAGCTCCAGAGGCAGCTGACTGACGCAGTGATCTGAACACACTCGTCCACAGACTCCAGCATCGTAATCTAGATATACTCACACTCCTGGCGAGCTCTGTGTGTGTATATTTAACAGTGAGATAGACCCCAGAGCACTAAATATGCACTGCGATCTTTATGCATACTGTCCTTTTATTGAATGAGAGATGCGGCCCAGTTAATGATGTCTGATGTGGTGGATACGGTGCCGTGTGACTGATTACATACTTTAACAGGTTGTGTATTATGCCTGCAGCCTGCAAATCTTTTTAATGAGACTGGAGCTAAACCAAATAAGCATTTAATCTATCAACGGAAAA
Source organism: Echiichthys vipera (assembly GCF_963691815.1). NCBI lineage: Eukaryota > Metazoa > Chordata > Actinopteri > Perciformes > Trachinidae > Echiichthys > Echiichthys vipera. The sequence goes on along the minus strand of NC_139844.1, from coordinate 8,440,053 downwards.
TCAATCAGCAACTATTTCTATCAATAAAGCCAAATATTCGATGGTCTCAGCTTCTCTGTTGTGAGGATTTCATGATTTTCTCGGTTCCATGTCAGTGTAAACTAAACGTTCTCTCTTGAAAGATTGTGTATCGATACAGAAGAGTCAAAACTAGGAAATTAAAGCACGCAGTCACAGCGCTTAAGCCCCGTTATAATGTGCATTTTAGTTTCTGTTTGGAGTTTTGAACACAATCATGTTTGAGCAGGCTTTGGTTGCATGCAGGTAAACAGTCTTTTGTGGAGAGCAAAAGAGGTGTTTGACAGTTTAGCTTTTCATTAGGTTTCCATTTTCATTTGTTATTATTTCTCTGCATGCATGTGTGTCAAGTTGCTAATTGGACTATAAATAATGGACCCGGCTATCCACTGGCTACACAGAAGAGCCTGAAATAATCGCTGTTGTCCCAAGAGGCTAAATTGTCATCACTTACAGTCGGTGAGTTCCAAGATTAACCGTACACAAACTCAAAATCATCAGTTCCTGCTGGTCTCAACTCTTCTTTCAACCACTCACTGGTTAAATTTTACGGTTAACTGGTCCCTTGATATCGATGGGTTTGACAACAGTTTCGAGGCAACTCCAAATGTCTTGACAACAAATGGATCCACATCACATCGACACACTCGCAAGGATGTCATGATGCTTCAAAGTCACTATGGCACCTGCTAAAAGCACCTATTTCAGCCTGTATTCTCGCCTTCTAGTGGTCAGAATACAGATGGGAGCTCTTGGTGAGACTCTTCTCAGGGAGAGATAGAAGGATACGGTAACATTAAAAAAGGTGGATTTGTTCTTATTTGTTTACCTGCTATTTCTCTGTTATGGTGTGTGAAGAAATAGAGTAAGGGAGGGGTGCACCACTGCAGCAAAGCTCATGTAAAATCAGCAGAGGGGTGGGGTTGATCATATCCATAGTCCAGCTGTTTGTTTTTACAATGCTGCCATGATCACAAAAAAACACCTCTAAGGCACAGCTTCACTGCAGTCCTGTGTCCTCTCAGGCTACAGTAGAAGTCAGGTACACACACGCACACATACTGACTTCAGGCTTTAGGGAGGCAACACTGCCCTCTACTGAGCACCCTCTACTGACACACTTCATTCTCAGGGTTGTGCAGCAGTTTTACAGTACAGGTAAACCATGACCGTTTTTACCAATACTTGTAATTGAAAGGTTGTATAAACATGCACAGTCCTACCAGAGTTCGCTTGCTTCTTGTTGGAGTGCAGAGCATCCGGGTGGGGCAGGCTGTAGATGGTGACCACACCGGTGGAGGTGGCAACTGCCAGAAGACCCAGTCTGGGCAGGAAAGGAGCCTTTTGGGGGGCAGGGGATTTATTTCTGTTAAAACAAAGTATTGGCTATAGGTAACTAGAGACAACATATGCAAGTAGAATAGCGTACCTTTCTGCCACAGGTGGGCAGCTCCCAGCCTCCTGCAGGACACCACTTCAGATGCCAGATGAAGCCTTTGTCCTGGGTCAAGCCATAAGCCAAGGTTGGCTGAGAGTTTGGTCTGCAGAGACAGGGGAAAACGAAAGAGACAAGCGTTCATACAGCTTCTAAAGAGTAACATTCAAGCACTTTCAAGGTATTCAGGGGACTCACAAAGCCATCATCATCATTACAGAAACATGTAAATAATGTTAATCTTAAAACCTCAAAATAAACTCAAATAAAGACCCTGAGTCATAAAATGTTACTGACAACCCCCACAAAATGATCACAAAGAGATGCTTAATGACCTCAAATTTAGACAAAACAAACATAAATGACCACAAAGAAAAAATGACTATAGGGATGCAAAATGACCACGAGAAATGCTAGATGACTGAAAATAGACACAAAACATCCACAGAGACAAAGAAATGACGACAAAGAAAATGTCTAAAAATAGATGCAAAACAATTAAAAAGACAAAAACAACTAAAATGGAGGTAAATTGAGCAAAATGAGAAACAAAATGACTTCAAAAAGAATTAACAGTCGACTCTTTGAATTTGAGTGTCTTGTTCCTGTGAAGACAGAGTGGGGGCCTCTTACACGTCTGTGCCCAGGGGCCCATCAGAATAATCTCATCACTATCAGCCATGGAATAATCTGTACCTGCTGTTGTACTCCAGCGTACCACAGTCCCACAGCTGAACTAGTCCATGTCCGCTGTGCGTCTTGTTGACGTAGTGCCGGTCTTCCATCCTTTGATGGCAGGCCAGAGCGAGGTACTGGGGTGCCGGAGCACCATCAGGTGTGGGACACCACTCCATGGCCCAGACCGGTCCTCCCGCATACAGCAACATGTCCCAGCGATCCGGGTGAGCGGGCTCTGCTGTGAACCTGGTCAGTTACAGAAACAGACAGGCTTTGAAAACATGAACACATTAGGATTTACTAAACTAACACACATTTTATTTCAGAGCTCCCACAAAACAATTCTCTGGATCATAATTGAATCAATGCTTTTACACAAAAAACCAATGATTGCAGAGGTGGCCTATGGCTGAGTGGTTAGAGCAACCGCCCCATGTAAAGAGGCTGAAGGCCCTCGAGGCAGCAGCTGCAGGTTCAACCCCGACCTGCAGTACCTTGCTGCATGTCTACCCCTCTCTGTCACCCCATTTCCTGTCTGTCCTGCATAATGAAAGGCTTAAAAAACTGCCAAAAAGGGGGGGAAAAAAGGTGAAAACCCCAAACAAAAGCAGACCAGGGGTGTCAGGGAACGAAACTACAAAAGATAACTCCATCAAAGTGAAATACAAATAATTAATAATCTCTGGTGTCTGAACAATAACAAAACTATTGATAGTTGAAGTAATAAATGATTACATTTGTCTTGTAAAGATAAAATACATCGTTTTAAATGGTAATAACTACCGTAACGCATTTTTTAATGAATATGATTGCAAGTTTAGATGATGCTCCGTCTGACCTGCCGAGTCTTTGCAGAGGCGTCTCCTCCTTACTGAGGCCTTCTCTGGACACTCTGAAGGCAGCCGACTGGAGCTCCTGAGGCAGGTACTTCTCCAAATCACTGAATAACACATAAGACAAATGAAAAAAACTGTTAAAACCTGACATTTCAATGAGATTCTGCAGTGATGAAACGTTTGTGTCTCAGTAGAAAAGAGCAACGGCCTTGTGGTTGTTCGCCTCCACCAGTCAAGTTACAGTTTAACATCCAAACTGTCCAGACTGATAAAAAAAAGGAGCGTAGACTTTGAAGGATTTTAGTAAAAAAGGTATGACGTGTATTTGTTGGTGAAACGTGGATGTTTCACGCTCACATATCTTCAGATCTGTACAATCAGAACAGTAGTGTCACTACTACACTCGTGATGGCTGCACCTGATTGGACGAACACTTGACTCGAGGACTTTCTACTCACGGATTTCAAAACAGACAAACATGGCGTCTGCGTTGCAAACACGTGATGAAAATAGTTTACAGGATTGTGTTTCTGAAAATATTTTATGAGAGAACTAAGCGATGCAGCCGGTTAGCCGCCACGCTACCACAGCACATCGCACTGCGGCTTACGTAGACAATGAATGGGAAGCTCAGAAATGAAAAGACATTGATTGTCACTCTCCTACATTCACGCATGTTCGACCGTGCCCTAAAGCACTTTCAAGTGCAGAAAGTAAAGTGTTTTGGAATAAAAAATAAAGCATTCAAATAGGTTTGGTTTTATTTTGATCAGTTTACAAGCCCCGCTTCTTGTAGAAAACTGGAATATCTGACTAATTAAGGTTAAAGGTGAACTACCTTTGTGGTACAGGGAGCCAGTGACTGGTGGAGGGGACCCACTCTGGGAACACCCAGCTGCTGTAGTGCTCCTCCCGGCTGCAAAACACACACATCATATGTATACGTCACAAGCACATAGCTGTTTTAAAGATAAGCTGTTCAGTGACCTTGTTGCTCATGTTTTTACTTTATCCTCTTTTTCCAGGGAACTTGTAAAATAGTGTCAAGGCTGAGAAAAAAAGACAGACCGGTTTTAAATCCTAAAAAGCCTGTAAATCTGCTGACTGCAGCGGTGAATGAAGCTACTTACAACTTCTTGGTCCTCTCAGTGGTGTCCCAAACTACTTTCATGGTGCTGTTGGTCATCCCGTTGGGGGTTCTGATCGACGCGCCTACCTGCAGGAGAGAAGGAGATTGGCTGAGTTAAATTTATCCCCTTTCTGTGCATTTCAAGTCTTTTTTTCTTTAATTAATCTATAATGACTCATTGTTTCAAACTACTAACACAGTTCCTGCTGACGTGATAAGCTGCTGGACTTTTTCCTCTTGTCCACAAGTCTAAGTCCGAGTCCTCTGCCTCTCCTTCTTCTTCTTCTTCTTCCTCTTCCATTTCAACCTCCTCCTCTTCTTCAACATTTGGAACAAAGTCCTCGTCGTCTGCAGCATCACTGTCGTATTCACGTTTCCTCTTACGGCCTTTACAGCCTGCGAGTATGTGAAGAAGAGAGATTCATGCCAAAGTTCGGAGCAATCTTTGCGGTAGGTACTGTAGTTTAGTACTGTAGGTATAACTCTCTTGTTTAAATTACATTAAAGGGATAGTTTCGGCTTTTTTGAACTGTGGTTGTATAGGGTACTTATTACTTACAGCAGATGACAGTTAACACGCCGCCAGTTTGGAGAAGCACAGCAGCTGCTGTGGATAGGACCAGCAGCTGCAGTGAAACATGCTTTAATAACTTAAAAAATAGACCCACCGTTAATGTTTGAAAAAAAAAATCGATATCAGTTTGAGTGTACGCTATATTTAATTAAATTCAATTCAATTTATTTAGAATATTTTCACCGCTTTATCTTGCAGAGAAACAGACTTTTTCCTTTGGCACTACTTATTTCTACCCATAAGCGCAATGTTGCCGCAAACTGATCAGCTGGATCAGCATGGTTTAAGGAATAAACAAAATGTCGTTCAGCATGGAGACAAGAGGATCCCTTTATGAGTAAACAGAAGAAGAATTTCTACAGAAGGAGAATGAATGGCGGAGGGAGGGAGGGAGGGAGGGAGAGAGAGAGAGAGAGAGAGAGAGAGAGAGTGCAAAACATCTTAAGGCTTAGAGTAGGACCTAACTTGCTGCATTTAGGAGTAACTCTTAAAAATAAGGTGTGTTTCACTCCCAATTTTAGGACTCCTTACTTTTTAAGATAAGTGTAATTCAGAAAAAGCATTTTAGCGCTAAAAGTAGCTGAGTGAGAGACTTAAGAGTCCTCTTGAGGACCTAACGTGGCTGATGCAGTCAACATTTAGGAGAGATTAAATGATAGTGAGCTTTTAAAAAGGTAGCGCCTTAATGGAGACGGAATTATGAACGTGGTAGAGTTGGTCAGGGATGACATCACATCACCAATCAATAAAAACCACCAAATATCACCGCAGATTAAAGTTAGTACAACTCTTCGCTATTTGACCAAAAGAGAGAGAGAGAGAGAGAGGAAACTTCTGTGGAAACTGGAGGAGAGAGCTGTCAGCCAGCAAGGTAATGAGGTGAAAATACTCTAAATATAGCGCACATTTGGACTGAAATTGATTTATTTTACAGATGTACACTTATACAAGCCCACTTTAAACAGCCGGACTATCCCTTTTAACACTTAAGATTATACAGAATAAGGGCGCTCCGAGTGACAGGTGGGTGCCGTTAAAGTACCTTTGCTTCCTTTGACACTGTTCCGCTCTGTGGCGGAGTCTGTGCGGGCGCCTGCCTCCTCACCGGTACTACCGAACACTTCTTTTGCCAAATTGCTGAGGTACTTCAGTGCCCTGGAGAAGTGTCGTATGTTGAGTGAGGAGGGAAGGAAGCACACTTTATTTACACCATTATTACTAGATATAATAACACGTCGACATGTAACTTACGCTTTAGCGGCACCTCTCCTGTGGCGCCCACTCGGAGTTATCTCCTCAGGTTCAACCGGAGCCTCCTCGCACTGTGGTTCTGTAGCCGGTTCCTGCGCGGGCCGCTTCCTCACGTACCGTCTCTTTGGCTTTGGTGTCCCATTTTCCTGCTGCACGGCATCTACAACTCCACCCTCCGCGGTTGGGAGGCCCCCATCAGTGGCGGGAGTTTTTCTGGCGGGAGTTTTTTTGGCAGGCGTTTTTTTGGCGGGCGTTTTTTTGGCGGGAGTCTTTTTTGTTGGGGTCTTCTTGGCTCTCGCTGCCTTTTTAGGAGAGGTTTTCCCGTCTGACTCTTGAGGTGTTTTGTCAGCTGCTGCTTCTTCTTCTTCTTCTTCTTCCCCGTCTTCAGTGTGTTCTGTGTGATTTTTAGCTTTTCCCCTCTTTGCCGGAGTCTTTTGAGAAGCTGCTCCTCTTCTCTTTCGAGGCGGTTTGGGATTTTGCACGTCAGACGCAGCATCGGTTTCATAATCTGAATACATGGAATTTTTCTTCCGTTGTCGTCCTCTGGAGCTGGGGGATAAATCGCAACACTGCTCTGTCGGCTTCTCTGGCCCTGGGAGGAGATTGAGGTGGACATCACAGAGTAAACAAATCAATTAAAATAAAACAAATCTATTGAAAAGACAATCAAGAGACCGTGTGCACAACTACGTTCAAAAAGAAACCATACTTTAGAACATGCTAATATATTCTAATATATATATATGCTAATAAGATATGGCAGGTGTCTTTGGGAATAAAAGAAAGTGAGCACAAATGAGTGACTCATGTGCAAATGAATGGATAATTTCTACTATTAAATAATAATTTCTGTGCACAAATTGATTCACACTCTTGAATGACTCACTTTGAGCACACAAAATAAACATTATGTCAAACACAGTTTTATTAACCTGTCGTTGATGTTGGATAATGGGCAAAATACCAAAATATGTTCCAATATATCGCTTAACAAAATGAATACAAAACTGCATTAAATCCAAGATTATTACCATCCATGCTCTGAAAAGTATCTCGACAGGATTCAAGAGTACAGAATCATTTGTGCACACTTGTTATTTATTTCCCTGTGACACCTTTATAATAGTAGCTAAGTAACCTAATGCATTTAAACTGTACAGCCTGTATAACTCATAGACTGCATAAAAGGTATAACCTTGTCCAGAGTCAGTGGGATCCATAGGGTGGAGCAGGTTTCTTCTCACTTTCACTTTGCTGCTGAAACAGAAAGGAGTTAACATTAACCTGCATTAACCTTTTTATAAACCACAACAACATATCTAAGAATATCAGCACAAAGAACTGGAGGTCCATTCCTAAAGATGGTAAGCAATGATATTATGATGTAATATTTCATACAGGAGGTGATATCGCGTTGTCACCAAACCTCGTTCAGAAATGTGATCATTTTATTTTATCTTACGTTCTGCTAAGTGTACACTGGTGATAGATAGAGAGAGACTTAATTTGTTTCATAGACATGAACCACTTATCAATTCGGCATATGTTTCAAATATTATACATACAAAGTGTCGAGTTATTTAAGTGGTACAATGATATCGCATTGTCACCAAACCTCATTCAGAAATGTGATCATTTGATTTGATCTTACGTTCTGCTAAGTGTACACTGGTGATAGATATAGAGACTTAACATGTTTTAAAGATATAAACCACTAATCAATTCGGCTTGTAATTAATATATTAAATATACCAAGTGTCAAGTTATATTTTGTGACTTTTATTTCCTATTGCCCGGTGACGCTTCTTCCAGGCACGCTGTTGAGTCAACCCCACACAGCTAATGCTAACTGGCTAAAGTGGCCGTGCAGGGCTGCGCTTCTTTTACTGCCGTTAAGTTCAGTTAAAACGGTTAAAACACTAAAATAGAAATCAGCCGGTAACCAACAGGCGTCACATGTAACATTAGTACTAGCTTTAAAATGTCACCCCGCGTGTGACAGAGGCTTACTCCTCGGTGGCGAAGGCTGGAAATCCTCGCACCGAGTTACCCGGGTAAGCCTGAAATCTGACCACCGGGATCGAATCCCAAACCCTGCTCACCGGGAACCAAGCCGATGTTAGGTCACCGGAACCGTGGACACTTAAATCCGGCCGTTATTCTTTCTCTCACGGTGACATATAAACAGCGCCCGCGTTGTTTCCCACTGATTCCTTGTTGTTGAAACTCTCCTTCTGCTGTAATCAGACCGCCATGTTTTTGCTGTTTCTACTTTACAGCAGTGAACCACACCGCCCCCTATCACCAGCACACGGAATCACACCCGTGCGTTACTGTGGGAGTCCGGAGTTCAATCCCCAGCTGGAGGTCATGAAGTAACCTACATTTATTAAACAGTGATGCAGGAAGTATTCCGATCCTTTACTTATACTCATTTTACTATACAACGCAAGCTATTCTTTTATATGGTAGACATATATCCTGCACTACAAAGCCAATGTGCAGTAGCTATTAAATCATTATGAGCAATAAAAATGGCTCTAAAGTTGGTTTGCCGTCTCAACAAATTCATATTTTGGCACATCTATGATAGATTATAGTTTCCCTGGTTTGTCACGGTATCATTTTTTATCCATATCAATCATAACCTCCATATTTTCAGGCCCTGAACTGTGCAGAACTCGTGTTATTAGTGATTTGGTAGTTTTTGCACTTAAGCTTCGTAGGGCAGTAAAGCTATCAGTAGATTATTGTTAGGCCTACTCATGCATTTATCAATCCATCCATCAAACCTTTATTAATATTGCACTTTTCATGCACAGCAAAGGCAACATAAAGTGGTTCACTGAATAAAAAAGAAAACAAGGAGTAAAAGAACATCAACTGGGTAAATAATAAAAAATAAATATTAATAACTGATAAACAAATAAGTCATACAAGTTAAATACAAATATAATCTATATAGCAGGGATTAAGATGAGACTAATAAATAGCTTAAAATAATTCAATACATGATTACGTAAATAAGTAAAAGTGAATATTAAAAACCATTGGTAATAAAAAAAAATTGTAAATTCATTAATTTGTATTGCATTTACGCAACAACTGTCCATAGTTTTATTTTCACAGTAGTTCATTTTAAATATTGAATTTGTATTATTATTCAAAGTATCTTTAAGGAATGGTTAAGCAGAGTGGGATGGCTTTCTTTTTAAACCAAAGTGCAGAAAGTACTCCAGGTAGTTTAGAATAAAATGATGTGTTTAAATAATATATTTTATCCTGGGTAGAAAACCCCAAAACATTTAACACATGTAATGAAGTATTTAACAAAGACATTAAGAAGTAATGGCATCAGTAATAATAATCAAAACACTCTGAAAAAGGGCCATTCTGCATGAGTACTTTCACTTTGATTACTTTGGTATTTAAGTACATTTTTAACTTTTAGCATGTCAATACTTATACTTTTAAATAAGAAAAAATTAACCTGATATGTATATAATATTAAATGTTAAATATCACCTCAAGTGTAAAATATTTCTCATAACATGTGAATATAAAGGATTATTCATAAAATCCTTAATTCCATACACGTATATATTTCATGATGTCATATCTTTTTGTTTTTGTTAAATTTTAAGTTACTTTTATTATTTTATATTTTTCAATTGCCATTTCTTAGTGTCTTACCATTTTCCTTGATGTGGTGCTTCTCTTACCTGATGCTCCTTGTGAGTTTCCAGTCTTCACATCACTGTCACTGAACACACAGAGCCCCAGAAAATGACCGTTTACATTTTTAATCATCAGTGGTTAGAACACTGCTGGTACTATGAAATAGCAGCACATAACTTCTTTAAAAAACATGTTAGAACATATGAAATGTACAGATTTGTAACGTAGAGTTGTCTGAGCTCATAACTAGTTTCACTTGAATATAAATCCCACAAAATCAAATAATTAAGTGCTTTCTTTATGTGTTTACAAATGATACAACTGAACCTTTATTCTAATCTGGGTTAGATTATATACACTGTATATTTTCTGTATGGAGGGTGATGGTGGTGGTTATGAGCTCCCTCAGTATTTGGACATATTTATGCCTCTCACTAGTCCTCTGTATTGTGACAACTGGTCCCCTTTGATACAATTCAATAACAGAAAACAGCTGTTTTGGTTCTGATGCCAACAGTAGGTGACTCTCTCCCTCTGTTGGCCACTAAAATACAGAAAATAAAACCACACAGGCTTCCTGGATAACAGAAGTGGGCTCCAGCATTAGGACGAAGAGGAAGACACGAATGAAAATAACACGTAACAGTATTATTGAAATACTGGTATGTTTTTCTGATGCTAAATCAAATGACTAATGCTTTCCTTTGTGCCATCAAACAGTCCAAAGTGCGTGCATGCTGATGAAGATTTGGTCACTAGGATACGGGAATCATTTTAACAGCAAATACTCTCCAGACAGTTCTCGAAAGATGTTACATTTTTGAATTCAAGGAGAAAAGAATCAACTGGAAAACAAACATGAAAAAAAGTTGCTACACAAAATGAGATTTCCGCTATTTTTTTGCTTTGTTTCCTGTGAATTACAGGGTGCAGTAATCTACCTCTGTTGGCCAGACGTTTGCAACCGTAGGGCCAATTTATCAGAAAGTGTCAAAACACCGTTCTGAGTGAAGACGAGTAGTAATGCAGTTGTTTTTCGACAGACTTAAGAAAAAAATCTTTGATACGTTCAGATCCTCGCAAAAAAAGTATAAATGACAATAATGATACAAAAATGATGATTCCTCCACAATTGTGAATCATCACTTTTTACCCAATAGTTCAGCCCGAGTACAAATAAAGGAAAAAATAGAAGTCTTAAACAGGTGGTTTATCACACACCTGAGTACCATGACTGATGACTGATACCATGAAAACATACTTTTATACCATTGATAGTTTAGGCTGCAGAACCAAAACTATAGTGATTAAAGCCAAATATGATGGTGCTTGACCCCAAATAAGAAAACAAACAAACATGTTTTTACCACTGCCTGTTGAAAACTCTTATAAAAAGGCATCTGATGGAGGGCAACGAAGGGTAAAGCACTTTAAAACAGAATCAGACACAGTAAATAGTTTTGACAGAAATATTTTACACAGTTAAACAGATCAGTCCTCTTTGAAGGTTTCAAATCACCACAAATGATAAATTATTATCCTTCTTTAAAAAAAAGAAAAGAAAGAAGAAGCAGTGTGTAGGATTTAGTGTCATCTAGTAAACCTGTAGAACCTACGGAGGCTGTCAGGTGACACAAAGACAATCATGGCGGTGTAACATGGCCTGCTCATTGGAAGAGGACCCGCTCCCTTCATAGATATGAAGGGCTCATTCTAAGCTAACGAAAAAACATTCTTAGTTTCATACACTAATGAAAACATAATTATCACTATCATGTTCCATTTCTGCCAATTAGATTCCTTTTTTGTTAATCAATTAATTAAAAAAAAAAAAACTGTTTCTTTCCTCCACCGTGACAACAAACAGAATATCCTTGGATCAAAACTAGACATTTGAGGACGTCCCCTCGGGCACGGGGAACATTTTTCAGCATTTTCTAAACAAAACAAACGTATCTATTAATCAACAATAGATTCCCCTTAAATCCCACACACTGCTCCTTTAATACAAGTGCACAGGAGAGGAGAAACCATTAACCAAATACATTCATAAATGCTTTAAAAGTCGTACAAAACAAAAAACAAAACAGTGTTAAAACGTCACAAACAAATGACTGACAACCGTACGTCACTTTAGTAGATACAAAATGCAGATAAACATTAGGCTACATGCTATCGCTTCAATATTTAGTGGCAGGTGTGTCTTTGGAGAATGAGCGGAGAAACAGCCACCCTCCATGTTAAATGCTTGGTATGTTAGCTTCCTAAACAATAACTTGATGGTTCACATTTATTGGCTGTTTGTTTTGTGACCAGCCGATCGTATAATAAATGTATGTGCTTCACATCGTTTCCCTGCTGATAAAACTCCTGCGTGGAATGTTTCAAATTCATTTTAAGTTCAATCTTAATGTGGAAAATGTCGACCGAGCTCCGACAAAATGATTCCTGCAAAGTGACGTTTTTAAGAGACTACAGGAACACATCTCAAAAACTACACGCACGCACACGTCGCTGGAGTCGATTTGTTTTAAAACGTTAATTGTCTCGGGGACTTGATATTGACAGCATTACAAGTACAATATTGTGAGGTAGGCTGACGTCAGCCGGCTGAGGCTGCTTTTAAAAGTTACAGTCCGACATTTTGGGAAATTAACTGGTTTTCTTCCTTTCCAGGATTTAAAGTGAGAAGATGGTCGTCACATGTCTGATTCAGGTATGGAGCAGGGGTCTGGAGGAACTTAGCTTAGCTTAGTGTAAAGACTGGAAGCAGGGGGAACAGTTAGCATAGCTTTGTCAACATTAAAAACAAACAAACAAAAAAAGCACCTCTAAAGCTAGCGATATATACCTTTTAACTACGCTTTGAGTGTACTGATCCGATACTAGTGTGTTTAAAAAAGCATATATATTATTTATTTTGTTATTTTGGATTTTATTGTGTATGAACAAACATGCTGAAAATTAATTCCTGGATTTTCTTCAGTCTTCGTCAGTCATGACGACAAAAGACCACAAATAAACTACTTTAAAAGTAGATTTGTTTGGGGCATAAATGAGGTGCTATCAGATCGATGCAGACTTGCGTACTGGCCGACACAGATACCAGCTTTTCAGGCAGCATCTTAGGCATTTCAGATTTTTTCTCTGTTATAGCTGCTTAGCATGTTTCCCAAAATGTTGAACTACTTTAATATGTAATAAAAAAGGCTTTAACTTGTTGTGATGTGATTTGCCTGTTTAAGCTCTGGTAATTACACTTAACTCAGAAGACTTGGCTCAAGAACTGCAACTTGCCATGAACCATGTGGCATTCACTGCCCAAAAACATTAACTTAGTCAGAAGTTTACTGATGAAAACATGGTACGGGGTATGGGGAATCCCTTTTCTAATCAGTTGTCAGTATAAGTGATGATGAGCAGTATGAAGCGATGCAGATCAACTTAAGAGGCACAAAATATTTTCAGAGAGAGAGAGAGAACGACTGGACAAGTCTAATAAAATACTATAATGTAGCAGCCTCTCTTAAGGTTAAAGTAACTATTTCCCTTAAAGGTAAACATGAAAGACGAGAAGGGTTTATCAAACTTCTTTTAAAAAAAAATAAGACACATAAAGTTGTTGAAACTAATCTGTTACAGATAAACACACAGATAAAACGGTATACTACATTTCTCAAGGCTATGCAATGACGAGCGTTTCAAGACAGCCTCTAAACCAGAAGTGTGCGTCGTCTCGTATCCACACGCTCTTTTGAAGGTTTCCATCATCTTCTTCTCTAAAACGTTAAAAAGTGACAGAGTGTAGCTCTGTCCTCCGCTGCTTCCTCACCTGTTTGTACTTCCCAGTTAATAAGAGCAGGGACGGAACCTCCATGGTTTCTTTTTCGATGTCTCAAACTGATGTAGGTGTAGGTGGAGTTCTCTGGCGTATTTTTTTTCTTTTTAAGTTATCTGTCTCTTCTCGGCCTCGGGGTGGGTCTCCATGACGCCCGGTCGTTTCAGATTCCACTGGTCAATCTGTCTCTGCCTGTCCTGTTGCTCCACCTCTGATTCGCTGGATGAGCTGCCAGTATTACTGCTGCTACTGCTGCCTCCACCACCTTCACCACCACCGCCGCCAACGCTGAAAGCAAAGCAATCCTTCCGCCTTCCATCAGCCTTCCCCCTCTCCCCTTTCTCTCTCCTTCTCCCATCCACCATCCCGTCGTTGTCCTCTCCCGGTGTGTCAGTCTCAACCTGGGCCTGCTCTTGTGCCGGCACGGCTCCTCCTCCCCCGTCCATATCCACCCACATCGGTACGGGAGGAGGCTCTAAAGGGGTGTATTGGAGCACCGGCTGCTGGAGCTGGGGGTCCGCCTGTGGAGGGAGGTTCTGGTGCCCCGGGTGAAGGAGCTGGGTTTGGTGCTGGAGGTGATGCAGCGGCTGCAGAGGGTGCTGCATGGGTTGAAGTTGGAGCTGCTGCTGATGGTGGTGGTGGTGGTGGTGGTGGGGGTGGTGATGCTGCTGATGATGCTGCTGGAGGTGATGATGGTGATGGTGGTGGTGGTAGTGATCCACAATCTGCTTGTCTACATTATGAACAAACTCCTTTGGCTGGCTTTTGAGGAACTTCTCAAACTTCTTGGAGGCTTTTTTGTTTGTCACAAACCAGTCCTGATGGAAATACAGCAGGGGTCAACACCAGTCAGCAGGGGAACGCATTCATTCATTACACTGATTACATGTGATTGAAGAAACCATTCACCCTAACTGTAAAAGCAAGGGTGTATGGAGGCATAGGAGTGCCATGAAAAATAATACATCTTTAAAAATATTAAATGTGGAAATATACTTTTCATATTTATCTAGTTATTTATCTATATATAAAAATGTTTTTGCATATAAATTACTCAATTTTTCCAGTATATTGTCTTAATTCTTTTTATTATTTAATGTCATATGTAATCTGTTTATTGTTATCCCTTTACTTTTCCCCATTGCTTTATATTTATTCCTCTTCCTATTTCCACATTTATGTTCTTATTCTTTTACAGATTCATTATTTGTCATGGCACTCCTAAGACTCCATAACGTTAAAAAGGTAAACTGGAACTATGTCGTTACCTGTGAGTGGACAGAGTTGATGTGGTATTTCACTCCACTTTCAGAGTTAAACTCTTTGTTGCAGATCAAACATCTGTATTTTCCGGCTTCAAAGTCGCCCTGAAATTAAAGTCAAATGAAACAAAAAACAAAAAACATCTATTCAGTATAATGCTGACTTTCATATGCATGGTATATTTTACTCGCAATTGAGCCCAATTTTTGTTACATGCATACTTTATTTCAGTGATAAAGAAGACTAAGTTGACATACCCTTGTGCAGAGTCCAAGATGAGCTTTCAGTCCAGACACACTGGTGTAGGTGGAACCGCAGCCCTGGGGAAGACACACATCAAGTCACATTATGAGTTCTGTACTTTTAGAAAGATACTTAATATGACGAAAGGACAACATCTGAGGTCAAAAGAAATATGACACAGAACATACTACAAATATGAATACATACAACGTATAGCTAGAGCACACAAACTAAATTAGAACTCTGTAGATGGTCAAATGTATCAATTCTACTTTATATTAGTAATACTATAAATGTTCTTCAGCAGGGTATCGCTCACAGCTATGGCTTCACTTATATTATTTATACTTGACAGCAGCAGTTTCTCGATTGTTAAAGCATATCAGCCAAAGAGCGCCACGGGGGGACTTACACTGTTGTCAAGCTGTGTTTACACTATCCGCATGTCTTCTCAGTATCGCCCAAAGGGGGACTTTGCAGATCCTCCACCAGCTCTGCATCATTACAATTCATCATTACAGTGTTACATGCAGGGGAAAATGTCTGCATCATGTCACCCACTGGCAAGTGAGTGGGGAGCCCCAGGCTTGCAGGCAACACAGAGGGACACACTGTTCATCTGCACACACTGCACTGACACAGAGGCGCTTGGATATCTGCAAAGTTTTCCATTTAAGGGCTCAGTAATATCAGTCTGTTGGCATTGCTACGCATCAGTGTCAACTTAAAGTTACATTAGATTCAGGCAGATACGTTAGTCTACATTGGTTTTGGGGAATTGAACCTCCCTCCGTGGTAATCGGTTAGATTTAAGGACATGTCAGTACAGTTTAACTAGTTGATAACTGTGTCTGATGTAATGAGCATAATGTTATTTTCTACCTGGTTGGGACAATGGACTTTCCTCTGCAGCTTCACCTCGTTCTTCCACTTCCTCAGCACCTCTTGGCTGAAGGCAGGCAGGCCTGGTCGGGCGTATTTCAACTGGGAAGACCAGAATAAACAAGAGGAGGTCAATGAACGTGTGAAAGTCAATGTAAGGACACATATCTTCCGTATATACACTGGTATATACATATATGTTTGTGTGGCTTTCATGACAGAATAAAGAGGCCTTTCTTTAGTTCCTCCATCAACACACGTTCCTACTAGTTGGTGGAAACATCATACAATAAACAGGAACCGTATTTTCACTTTTATTTATGTCTAGCTGGTACTGCGACTTATATATTAAAATATATAATTTCACATGTTCCTTATTTTCACACTGACAGCCACGAGAGGGTGCTGTAGACTTGTGTGCCAGTATCTGCTACTCCTATTACTCCTTTACCACTGAAGATGAAAATGGTAATGGAGCAGCAGAAAGAAAGTTTGGAGTGAGCAAGAAACATGTGAGGGACTGGAGAAAAGAGGAGGATACTCTAACTGCAATGAAGAAAATAAAAGAAGCCAATCGTGGGCTAAAAGCTCGATGGCCACAGCTAAAGGAATAAATTCATAAATGGGTGCTTGAACAACGTGCTGCCGGGAGAGGCTTGTCAACGGTGCAGTTACGTCTCCACGCCCAGGTAGTTTCCAAGGCGATGAATATAAATGACTCTCCTCTGATGAAATGTCTGTTTTTGGTCTCTGATTTTATAAAATAAATTCCCCCCAAACATGCGACCAAAAGTCCAGTGCAATATGTTTTTTTCTCCTTCATTATGCGACTTATAGTCCGGTAATATAAAATACTCTCATATATTCTGCAACTTCATTTACACATTTGAGACAATCTCCTCTTGCCTTTTTGTCATCTGGCACCAGGTCTGACTGAAACTTCCTCTTGGGCCAGTCTTTGGGCAGCTCGTTGTTGGCGATCTCAGCCAGGTGGAAGTTTGCCACCTGGGCTGATGCTCGCTGCACCCGGCCGCTGGCTGTCCTCTCCGGGTTGGCCTCCCTGTGGGCCTTCAGCGCCTCGTCTTCCTCACTCTTCTGGGGCGTCTGTTCGACAGGAGGGGGAAGATTTTACGATATGTTGACTTGGTTTTTTTTTTGATTAAATGGTTTCTTTGGCCTGAATCCTGTGAAGTAGCACATGAAAATAAAACACAAGACTCACAGGAGCGTGCTCTGATTTCAGGTGATACTCCAGACCGGCCTTGGACTTGTAGGTTTTCCCGCAGTGAGAGCAGTTCAGCAGCATCTTCTCCAGCTCAGACTCCTCTTTCCCACACTTCTTCATGTGGTACACGTAGCCCATGATGCTGGTGAAGGCAGCAGTACAGCCCTGACAAACAAACATTTGACCATGAGAGCATAATCTTTTCTTATTTACATCTCCTGTCATAAATTAAGATTCAGCACCTCTTTAGAGCACTTTAATTTGCCCAGTCTCTTCAGGATTTTACGCAGTTTGTCTTTGATGGCGCGGTCATCCAGGTCCTTGGCATCTTCTGCTGAGGGCTGAAAGTAGAGGCAGCGAGAATTTGTCACCGAGAGCTAACCCTCAAACACCCCTAAGTTTGTGTTTTGATTGTCAGCATCCATCTAATTACAGTTATTAGAGTTGATGAGTCTTACCAGATGGCTGTGGTCAGCCATGATGTGGTACTTCATCCCTGTTGAAGACTTCAGCTGTTTCCCACAGTGTTGACAAGTGAAGGGTTGCTGCACACAAGATTGGAAATGGAGTCAACAAAAAAGAAAAAAGGGGAAACTCAAGCTTCACTTTGTATTTGATTTTTTTTTTTAATTTAGCACTTTATTTTAGGATGCACTTTTCCTAAAAACTCTCTGTTATGTATTATATGTTTAAAAGCAACTCCTGTTGTTATTATTATAATTAATAATGGTTACTATTATTTATTGAGAAAAGAACATTTCTTTATTTATTATTAGAGTACTAATCCCTTCAGTTCAATGTGAAAAAAGAAAATATTTATTGTAGAAATATTATTGAATACTTCATTAATTTACTGGAATTGCTTCAATTATATGGCAATGAATTTATAACGTAAGTCAGACATCTGGACCTTCGCTTGAGGAAATTCTCTATTGAACTGAATATCCCTGACCTTCATCTATTCTGTATGAGTAAGGGCTCTGTGAGACAGTATCTATATAAAAGGCTGTATGCTTTAATCGGCTTTAATAAAGACTAAGTTAGGTTTCAAACAGTGAGTGCTCACCAGTCTGCAGTTCTCCATGTGCTTCTTCAGCCCCTCCACAGTCTTCCTGCTCACACTTTTACATTTGGGGCAGGTGACTCTGCCTTTGGCCACAATCTGGAGCTGCCAACGCTCCTCTTGACTTCCTGTTGGATGTCGACAAATAAACATTTGATTTTACCCAGTAGGAATGTTTCAGAAGAACACGCCATGAACTCCTTAGATTACTGCATAATGTGAATAAAGTCTATGTTGAATTGACCACATATTGAATTTCTTTGCTTATTCTATAATTTCATTTATTTTAAATATTTTCTCACTTGGGAAATACTATTTAAGTCAATAAGAGAGAAAAAATAAATGTATTAACTTCATCCTTCTGCAATTCTATGTTGGAGCAATCAATGAAGACTCCCTTTTCAACCTGACAGGAATACTTTTAGCTGAGACAGCGTGGATAGATAACACAAGGTTTTTTTACTGGCATAGACTGGTTGTCTCACCTGGAGGGTAGGTGGGAGGCTCTTTCTTGGTGGAGATGACGGGAGGTTTCTGCTCCTCGCTGGACTGGGCTGTCGACGCCTCACCAACACTGGCTGCATCTGAACCTGAATTATTGACATTAAATGACTGGATTTTATTACAGTAGATGATATTTTGACATGTTCTTACTGTAGCTGTTTGTCATTTCAGAAACATTCTTCATCCTAATCGATGAAATGCACAATGCATTTATTACTTCTGTGAGATTCATCAACCAAACTATCAAACCTCGTGCAAATGAACTGTGCTCATTATATTCATCAAGAGATTACTGCACTCCGATTATGTTCCTCCTGTGCAGATAGTTTCAGTTACATCCGAAATAGGAAAAGTCTGCAGGTAATGCTGCCAAAAATATTACAACTGCTAACAGCAAGTGAATTACAGCTCAAGAATACTAAATATGAGTAATGCATGAAATAAAAAGTGCCCTTTACTGACCAAACCATAATACTGCCATCATGGGGCTCCACCCAAACATTTAAGTGTCTTATAATGCTGCTGCCAAACAATAAGAAGTCACTCCACTTAACCTTTTATTATGGCAGGGTATTAATATATATATATATATATATATATATATATATATATATATATATATATATATATATATATATATATATATATATATATATATATATATATATATATATATATATATATATATATATATATATATATATATATATGTTTTTTGCATCATCTATTTCAGCTAAACTCTTCTTTATTTTTGCAGGAAATAATCAGGAGACAACTGTGATACGTGTCTCACTCTCAACCCATTAAATATGAGACCACATCAGGAGTCAGCAACCTTAGGCACGCAGGTGGTAGAGCTCATGAAATCATATATCGAGATATCGTAATACACAATGACAACAACAAGCCCATTAACTCAAACTTCTCAGAACAGTTTCTGAAATACCTGCGGGAATATCCTTTTAAAATTGCAGGTTTGGTTTTATAATTACAGTTATCATATCTCCCAGATTTACATCTCATCAAATGATATAAAAATGTTTCTAGTATATCTGTTTTCTATTACAATGTTGAACAATCCCCCGATATTTACGTAATTTGGAAAATGCTTAACATAATGATCCTTGCGTATTATGTTCATTTTGTACTAAAGTTCTTCTTCAAAAAAAAGAGAAAATACTTATTCTCAAAGAAAAGGAGTAAAGAAAAATAGGCTTTACCATGTGGTTGTTTCATATAGATTATTTCCTAAATTACCAGAAAACATGCTATACTGTATTGTGATATGACATTACCTATATTGAGATTTTGAGACAGCCCATCAGGTAGCTAAACCAAAAGCAAACTAGCAATAAGATTTTCTTTGTAAATGTTGAAGTGCCCTCTCATCCACATGAACACTTTCACAGCCATTAGCTGGTTTCTGGCCAGTTATTTACGGTACTTTGAATGACCTTTTCCCCAATTGCATTCTGCAAAGACCAGCATTACTCAGCCTCTGATTGGCTAGTACTTGTTACCTCCTTCACAGAATGCAGCACAGGTGGGGAAAATAACACATTGATGCACATCATTTAAAAATGTATCCTCTTATCAAAAAGGTTGTCAACCCCTGGACTAGCTTACTTACAAGAGTCTCTGTCCTCTGGTGGTTGTGGGATGTTATTAACAGGTGGGTTTTGCTCCATCTCCCCTCTCTGGACTTTCTTCATGTTCAAGTCTTCAAAGTAACATGTGCAGAACAAAGTCAACCTCCAGAATAGTGCTGGGTAATATGATCAAAACATTTGTACTGACGCATTTTTTAAGATTCTGATGGTTTCATGTTATATAACTTGGTTTTTTTTGCATGATGGGGCCTTATTATAGGTTTTTAGTAACTAAGTCAATTGTCAAGAGTCCACAGAATCTGAAATCATGGCGTTCAGTGGTGTAATTTTGTAAATGAGCACATTATTAGTGTTACAAATTGTTTGTGCCACAGATTGTTGTGTGTCGAAGTGTTTTGTTGTGTTGAAGAGAGCAAGCTGTGGGTGTTAACTACTCCAACACAACAAAACCAAAAATAATATCGAGGAGTCTATCAACACGTCACAACCACAAAACACAGACACATAGATTTAATTTCGGGAAGTGAACCACTTGATAAAAAAAATAAAACAGGGGTCTTTAAGAGGCTGATGCAGACTCAAGGTAATGTGTCTGGGTACATACCAGGTCTCCAGACTTGCCCTCTGTCTCTGCTTGTGCTGCTCCAGCCTTGGTCTTGGCTTCGATCAGTTCCCCATGCCTGCTCTGAGCTTGAGGAAGCCCGGTTTCCTCCAGGATCCCTGCCTGCGTTCCAGGCCTGATCCTGGCCTCGGTCTCTGTCAGCTGCCCAGCCCTGCTCAGGACCTCGGCCCCGGCCTGTCATCCAGGCCTGTTCCTGTCCGGTATGGGCCCTGTCCCTGCCTGGAATCCACGTCTGGTCTTGACTGGAGTGTCCTGCTCGGTCTCTGCCAGAGTTCCAGACCTGCTCCTGTGGTCGGTCTCTGCCAGGGGCCCAGGCGTTGGAGCCTCGGTCCCTGCTGGAGTTCCAGCTGTGATCCTGAGGCTGGGGCTGCTCCCTGCTGCTCTCTGGGCCTTGAGGCCACAAATCCTTCGCCACCAGTCTTGGAGGCAGCCTTGCAGTGGACGGAGCCATGGATCCTTGGTCCGCCCCATTGGCCAGGCCCCCCAGTGACATCACTGAGCAGCTGGTAGTTGGGTAATCTACGGTTCCGATGGAAACACTCTGGAGGTCCTCGTACCTAATAAAAAAACAATATGCTTACACCTTTTATTTCGGAAATGACAAAGAAAGTTATTTAAGAGATAGACCGATTTTTTGAGAGCGATGCATATTATCAATATGGCGGCCGATAGATAGCAAAATTGTCATCTATGTTGATTCTGTAATGATTTTGCTGCTGTTACCAAATTGATAAAAATCATCATTTCACGGATTGAAAATGACTCAACACATCACCTACTGTTTTAAATCCACCCTAACCTGGTTAGGTTAATGCTGAGATAGGGGGAGTTATGCTCAGACCAGGTTGAGGAGTCTCTTACCGTTTTCTCCCATAAGTTCTCTTCATCTTTAGAGCGTCTTGGCCTTCAGACTCATCATTCTGAAACATTCAAGTACATAACAGTGAAATAGAGAGCCAACTGTGAGCATAAAAGTATGTGCAGACGGAATGGACAATCCCATTCAGACACAAGTAACATTTCCCTCGTGACTTCTTCTGGGTAGTTTGCTCAAGTACAACATCATCTCATGCAACATGATACGTGTTCTGCACATATCGTATGAGTTCTTTCTCACCTTGGGATATCCAACTGAATTTAAGTCACAGGCTCTTTCTGGTATTCGCTGAACAACTGTTGGAGTGAATATTAAACTTGATTCAGAAAAATTAAAAAAAAGAAAGGTTTTCACTGCCAAAATGACCACAATGTACCATGCTCCTAATGATTTTTGATTCATTATTTGTCTTTACCTGGACATGGCACTCCACTCTTAGGTTGTGACTGGACAGACTTTCTCTTTCTTGGCACGTACAAAGGTGACATATCCCCTCCAATGTGTGCAGGGTCCATTCTAGGAGTGCCAACACCCCTTTAGAAATCACCACTGAAAACACAGACAGAGCATCTAATTTTATTTACTATAATCCTTCCAACTTGGTTACATAATTCATGATTATTTGCATTTCACTTTGTGACACATGCATGATAAAAACACATTATGTTTGTTTATGTGGACCCTAATATTCCACTAATAAGCTGCAGTTAAAATTTTATATTGTGTATTTTGTAGGTGTGTGTGGCTTTTTTTTATGAATGTGTATGTTGAGCCTGTTGTCTTTTGTTGTTTGCAGGTTTTGGTGTTTATGACGTGCTGAAACTAAAGACAAATGATGATGATGCTGATTAACATTTATGTAAATATTTTTAATGTCAATTTATTGTGGACCCTTAAGCTTTATTATCAAAAAGAGCTTGTCTGAAATGATTTTGCATGGTCTTAATTTTAATGTACAAATGTGGGAACAATATGTCTGAGGAATTGATTTGCGCTGGCACTCCTCATAATTAGTTTGAACTATTTTAAAGAAATGCTCAGAAAGTCAGATGTAAATTATTTTTATTAAAATTTGTCCATTTTAATCTCAAGTACAGGTTATGTAATTCTCAGTGATACATGCTTATTATTTTGATAACAGTCCTAGCCCTATACTGAAAACGTATTTTCAGGCAATTACTGAATCAGTGGGGAATTCCTGTTAAGCTTGACTCTAGTCTTGCACTGTTAAGCAGCATTAGGTGTAGTATAAGCGGGAGGGTTTGGCCGCTGGTGTTATACCACTCATTTATCATTTTTACACTTATCAAGTGAGGCAGGGAGGCCAACCCCGAGCAGGCTCACGCTTCTGGTGTCAAGCGCCCGGCCCTATGGATCAAGGACGTGACCTACTCCAAGGACAGTGGCAGGTGGGTAGTTCGACTAGGGTGGCACAACTGTCAAACAGTAACGCAGGTGGCAGGTGTGGTAAGGCGAGCTCAGGGAGGACAGAAACCTCATGAGGAGCAGAAGGGCAAAGCTTGTTTGGCCTTGTTTTCGGTATGAATACCCTGAAAGCGGGGCCTCAAGCTCCTCCTGATTGTTTTGGGTTTTAAGCAGGAGGTGTCAGAAAAGTTACCACAGGTATAACTGGCTTGTAGCGCCCAAGCTTTTATGGCGGTGCTACCAGACAGTTATTTTTTTGGTCTTTTTGGCCATTATAGATAGTATAGCTGGTATGAAACGGAAGAGAGAGGAGATGACATGCAGCAAAGGGCCACAGGTTGGAATCGAACCCAGGCCGCTGCAGCAAGGTCTTTTAATCTCTCTATTGGGCGCCTGCTCTAAGCACTTAGCCCCACAATGACACGCTAGCATTCATCGAGGTGTTGCTTTTCAATCCTTCAATGTCAGCTCAATTAATCTATTAGGTATTTTACAGATTAATCTGTAGTTAGTTTTCATTTCATTTTTGGTGAACTAAACCTAACCCATTCTACCATCACGCCAAACTCTCTTCTCAAATGTAACAATTTAAAGTTTCTTAAAATATTTTAGTAATTTATCAGTTACTCTCCAAATCCACACGAACAACTCTTCACATAGGCATACATTAGTCAATGTTAACGCTGATTTGCCCGTTACTCCCGTAATTAACTTCTTCCGAAACAAATTTGTGTGATTAACTACCAGGCGTACTTACCATAACTGACAACGTTATGTTCACTTTAACCGTCTCTCCTCTGCTCTGCTTGCAGCACGGTCACCATTCGGAGCACAGTGGCTTCAGAGGCCTATAAGCTGTTGATTCAACAGATGCTTTGCTTGCATACTGATGTGCAGCAAAAGTATATACATGAAGTCGCAATATTACTAAGAGTTGTGTCTGAAGTTCAAGTCCATGTTGTATTATCATGTTACCATAACTTATCCAAGTGTTTTTGAACTTTCGTTAACAATTAGTGGAATGTAAATGTTTAAGTACAATTACTCAGACACTGTAATTACTATTTTAATGCACTTTACTAGATTGTTTCCATTTTATTCTACTTTCTATTTCCATGCAACTACATGTTGGAGGCAAATATTGTACTTTAGCTACTAGTTTATTTCTTATCTATTTTTATTTTATCAACACACATAAGTATGCATAAAATCCCAGATAATGAAATAAGAAACGTGTCAGGAGAGGTCAAAAGGCCACAATTGACCTCCTATCAACTGACGGAGAAACCCAAACAATCAAGCTGTTGTGTAGAATCATAACACAAACACCGGAGAGTTTGTCGCATAATCTGGAGACTTCCCAAATCCTCCTCCATCCTAGAGAGAAATCTGTAGACTGCTGGTGTTTTAGACTTTCATGCACGAATCACTCTTTAGTTAGTGTCCTCAATGAGCAGAGGGTGCTGCTGTGAGCCCTTCCTCGTCCAAAAGCACTCACAGGCTGGCACTGTCTCGCTATTTTTTGCGACCTTCTTGGCAACTTTATTTACAAATAGCTACTAGCGACCAATTTAGCGACTTATTCAGAGCATCAGGGAAAAGGGAGAAATATATGGTCGGCCTAATTCATTCACGTGCAGTCGCTAAGAGTACAACTTCAGATTTAGATCAACAATACAAAATATAAAAAAATGATGATGTGTTATAATAGGTTAAGCAGTATATCAAGTAATTAAAGTGATTGATACATTAATGACAATCAATGACAATAATCCACTCATAAAATATACATTATTTTGAAATGGGAACTGTGCATTTGGCTCTTGTACTTTTACTTAAATAAGATTTGGAGTGCAGCACTTTAAGTTGGAACAGAGTATCTTTACACTGCAGTACAGCTACTGCAACAGTGCTTATAACAGGAATGTCACAGACAGAGAGTAACGTTTCTTCAAAGGTTCAGTGTTTACACGTGAAAACATGATGACTTTTAATTGGTCATTAAATAAAAACACAGAGGGACTCATTTAAAGATCCTGTAACCATTTAAAATATAAAAGTAGGGCTGGGCCTGAATATGAAAATGTATCATCTTTCAATTGAATCGTATGATGATGAAATCATACATATATCGTTTTGGCCATATCGTCTTGCCCTAATATAAAGTAATAAAAACGATCCCCACCTATACCAATTGCAACATTTAAGCATTGTACACATTAATGCATCATTAATCATAATCTGGCATAATAAGTCCATTCAATTTTTGAATAGTTGCACACAATACTTTTGCAAGTATTTAAATGTAGGGCTTTTGAAATGAAATTGAAATTAATGAAAATGAAGTTACCCAAAAACATGGTATACCCAAAAACATGGTATACCATGTTGCATACCATATATATTGTCGAGATATGAAATGACAATGGGGATAGAAGATGAATCAAATTAAAGCTGTTTGTGAGCTCTTTTTACTGCCAACTAATACATGTAAATTCAACACCAATCCAGAGATGATCAAAAACAATTTGGGGCAAAAAGAGCGCATGGGTCTTTAAAAAAATAACAAAAAAAAGGAAAAATATATTTTTAAATATGGTTTATTGTGTATATTTTCAGCAACATGCTTATGGGGTTTTAAATTGAATTATTCAAATTAGTAAACAATGTCAGGAGGACAAAGTATGTTTTTGTTGTGGTTTGGGCTCTCGTCACAAATCACTGCAAAATAAGATTTCTCAACAGTATATATTAATATCTGAAAATATTTGAGTCTTGCTGCAGAGTCTTTCAAAACAACAAAAAAAGGATCTTTAAAGTAAAGCGAACTGTCTGCGTGTCCGATAACCCGTGCCCTGCCGTGTGGCTGCAGCAGCCGTTGTGTTTACAGTTGTGTTGCCATCATGCATGTGTGTTCGTATGTGGATGCTGAAGGCCATAAAACGTCCAACAGTTCTAATGTAGTGAAAGTGAATTCGGTTTTTCTCCCCCTCCCTCGTTCCTGGAAGCCCCTAAATACCAGCACCCCCAGGACCGAAGCATACCCTGGTCTGCCTTCCATTGTTTCTTAACGGAGAAGAGACGCAACGGGAGCCTACCGTCCTACAGCTCTGCCCCTCTGCAGAGACGGCCAGCCTCCATGTCTCCGCGCCCGGCCTGCTCTGCAGCCTGTCCCCCGGCACTGACGCACGGAGGCCCGATCCGCGAGGAGAACTAAACTCTTGGGACGATAAAAACTAAGCCTCGGCAGCATCTATGTATGAAGCGCTCACACTTGCATAATTCACCATACTGTATTTGTATGTTCTTCAGCGGAACGCCCTCCTGCTTCTTCTGCCGCTTCTTTTTTTCTGTTTGGTTGGTAAGCAGCGGGTTAACGGTGCGCTGACGCCATCTTGTGCTTCGGAGTGTGGATCAGAGGTCATTTACAGCTTTTTTTTTTCTTTTTTTAAATGTGTCGCAGTTAATTTAGTGTGTGTAATGTGCTTGTTCTTACATGTTACATTTGTGTCATTGATACATACACAATACCGAACATGTATTTCTAAATGCGGCGGTGTAATGAGTACTCAGAGCCTAACACTAGCACCACACTGCGGAAATACAATGTTACAAGTAAAAGTCCTGCATTCAAAATGTTACTGAAGTAAAAGTACAAAAGTGTCGGCATCAACATGTACTAATAGTAACAAAAGTTAAATAAATCTGTTTCAGTATATTATATTATTAGAGTGTAATTATAGATAACTATAAATATCCCTTTTATGTTGCAGCTGATAAAGGTTGGGCTACTTTTATTTACTTTATATACTGCTGTGTAGCTTAATTTATACCAATATATCCTATTTTATTTGTTGATAATATTTTGTATTAATAATCTCAATCTGTCAAGTAATTCAAGTTAAATGTAGTCGAGTAAAAAGTATAATATTCCCTCTGAAATGTAGTGGAGTAAGATGTATAAAGTAGCATCAAATGGAATAACTTAAGTAAAGTACAAGTACCTCAAAATTCTACTTAAGTACTGTACTTGAGTAAATGTACCTACGGTAGTTACTTTCCACCACTGTCTTAATGTAGACAGTAAAAAAAACAACAACAACAGCATCAACAACAACAATAGTCAATTTTAACTGGGGTAAGCAATCTTCTGAGGGGATTGTCTGTGTCCCAGTTTTTCAATGCAGAACATTCTGGATGTCTGTAATGTAATTCTTACTAATACATATCTGTAGGCTAATGACACTTTTACAAGTCAGAGTTTAAAACTATGACGAGTAACAATTGAAGTGTAGATATCTGATATTGGAGTTTTTCCAAGAAAGAATGACAGTACAGATATCCAGCATGTTCATTCTAGATATCTAAAATGTAACTGTAAATGTCTTGAATTGAAAGCCCAATACACATGAATGTCAAGAGTGACACAACTAGTAAGAATGTCATTTGCCGATATCTTACATGTTAAGACAAATTGAATTACAGATATTTGCAATGCATATCCAGTCTTGCTATTAAATGTTAAAACCTCTTGCCATAAAACCACCAAACTGTTATTTGCACACTCATTAACACTGAGAGTAACTAAAGGGTTCATTTCTGAGCCGAACGTTAACGCAGCAGTGACAGCAGTGATCTTCTGCAGGAAACCAGTCTCTGAAGTTACAAAAAGTTCATCATCTCACCGACTGTCTCTCCCGATTGTGTAGACGGATCAGATATTTACAGTCTTACTTTTTTTTTTTGTTGTTGTTCTTTTTATTAAGTGATAATTCTAATAAATATAAGTGGCAATATAAGGAGCTACAGTAAGCCTGTGAATGTTCTCATTTGTCCGGGTCATCGTTATCCTCAAAGCAATTTCCGTCACAAGCAACTGGACTTGGTTATTTGTCTAGGAAGACGTTTCACCTCTCATCCAAGAGGCTTCATCAGTTCATGTACGCATCTGACCAGGCTGGGACTGGTCCAACTATCTGGTGTGGAGATCCAGGTATTTAACTTTTCACAAGGCTGATGATGTCACTGGAACCCTTTGTGCTCCAAGTGCCAAAAAACGTTTTTGGAGTGACAGTCTTTGGTGGGATGTTGGTTTTCGATTAGTTAGTGCTCTATTGAGTCTTAACGACAGTCGTTGGAGTCACAGGAGGCCATTTGTGAACAGTTGTTCTGTGAGGTTAGAATGTTGAATCTCCTGGGAAGGGATGAAAGGGCAGCATTGTAAATTGGAGATAAGTGATGTCACAGACCTCCTGCTCTGTTTAGCGATGGTTTCTCCACTTTTGCATAGATGGCTTCTTTTCCTCCTCTTTCAAACCATCTGTCCTCCCTGTCCAAGATTTGGACATTGTTGTCATCAAAGGAGTGGGCTTTCTCCTTGAGGTGTAAGTGGACAGCAGAGTCCAGGCCTGAGGGGTTAGCTCTCCTGTGTTGGGCCATGCGTTTATGCAGTGGTTGTTTTGTTTCTCCAATGTAGAGATCTTTGCATTCCTCGTTGCATTGGACAGCATAAAGCAGATTGCTTTTGTGGGTATGTGTTGTTCTGTCCTTGGGATGTACAAGAACAACTGTTCACAAAGTCCAAACCAACTTCCCACCAACGACTGTCACTCTGGTCGTTGGCACTTGGAGCACAAAGGGTTCCAGTGACATCGTCGGCCTTGTGAGAGGTTAAATACCAGGATCTCCACACCAGATAGTTGGACCAGTCCCGGCCTGGTCAGATGCATCATCATCAACATCTTCCTAGACAAATAACCAAGTCCAGTTGCATTTGACTGACATTGCTTTGAGGATAAGGAGCTACAGTCTTAGCGCAGTTTGATTCTTCCCCGATGTTTGGTGCGTTTTAATGACCGGAAGCAGCGGCACAGGCAGATTAGTTCCATCCGGTCTAACGCTGGATTTTTTCTTTTTATTTTATCTATCTTACTCTTACATTTATTTATTTATTTACATTACATTTATTCACAAATGTTTCCAATTGTATTTGTTTGTACACGTAACAATTAATAGCAGTTAGTTTATTTTATTCCTGAGTTTAAGTATTTTCCATGAAAGTGCAGTGTGACTTTACAAATAATATAATATTGAATAGGATGTAAGATAAATATTCTAACATTAATTTATATATTGATATGCAGTAAAGATAAGTGGTGATTGACATATTATAAATTATAAATAAATATGCTGAAATCAATTTATATCTTGTTATAAAGTAAAGATATGTTGTGATTGACATATTATAAACTATAAATAAATATGCAGAAATGAATTCATATCTTGTTATAAAGTAAATTTAAATGGTGATTCATATATATTACATAATAATAATATATATAATATTATATTAATCATTAAATACTGCCAATTATGAAGAAGGGGTGGGATTAAATAACGAATACCTCTGCACCCCTTTTCAAATATGTGAATTGATTTCTATGGCTTGAATCATTTTGTGAATTATTTTTCTATGTGTTTTTCTATGTTTTATTATTTGTCTGCCTGCAATGGTACAATCATTTTTGCTTGATTATTATTATGTTTCTTATTGTTTTTTTTCTGTTTACAATTTATTTACAGTAAACTTTCCAAATAAACATTGCAATGAACAATAAACTAGTAAACGAAAACACTCACACACACAGGAGCGATAAGAGCAGCTAAAAGGAAGGATCATTCCTAATCCGCTGATACTGTGATGAGGTCACTGGGGTAAAGCGTTTAGGGACCAGAGTGGAAGCTGCAGCATTGCAGCAGAGTGAAGCATTGCCTGATGCCTGATGACACATAGTGGTCAGTTTGAGAACACAAAGCAAAAGTGAAAGTGTTTCACTGAGAGGGAGGGGCTGTTGCTTTCCAGACGAATATGGCAGAGGCACTACCAAGAAATTATCAATCTTTTTCGTAAGTAAACTCCTTAAAAGGGTGTAAATAATCCCTGCGAGGCTGTGAACTGCTGAATCTCTACCATGCATCGGAGTAATAATACAGATTATAGCTTTCTAAGGTAACTTTAACTGTGTCTAGTTTAAGCTTGTGCAGAGCAGCTGTGAGTAAAGAGTTTGTGACACACATGCTATCGATCCTTGTTTAGCTTGATTTAACTTTGTGTTAAGTGTGTTGACCACATTTTTCTTTATCTCCTCCTCAGGGACATGGACGAGGTAGAAAGGAGTGGTGAGTCAGCAAGTTTGAGGTTATATAAAGTCACAATATATGTTGCTCAGTTCTGGGTGTAACTTGTTACATTTACTCAAGTCACTAACTGTCACTGAATGAGGTAACACGGTGGCGACACTGATGAACTCAGTACCAAATGAGTAAACTCTTATTATCAACAAACAGACAAAGAAAAGAGTGATGACTTCAGATGATGCAACTTTAAAAACAAGTGAAAGTGAAAGTGAGATCCAAAAATTGGATTACTGCTTAAAGCCATACAAGCAGAACACAACAGAGATCTTCGAGATTATAACTTTAATTCACTGTAATTGTACATTACTTGCAGTGGAGTATTTTCACAGTGCGGTATTAGTACTTTTACTTAAGCAAATGAGCTGAAGAATCTCTATGGAAGCCCATACGGATCTTTACTAAACTTATAATGTCCACTTGAAAATGAAAAATGGCATTTTGATGGGTTATCTGAATGAAATTAAATGATTTAATTTTCAAAGTTGCACCCCGCTGTAAAGGGGACAGTATTCCAATGTTAGTTCAAAATTGAAAATTAAAATGCAATATCAAATATCTACCGGATTTTCCATTTTTGCAAGATCTAGTTAAGTCAAAATGAAAAAATAATAAAAATGTTTCTAATTGGAAATTAAAAAAAGGCTTTTGACGTTTCATTTTCAAAGATTTAACCTGTTAGATTTATTTGTTATCAAAGAACGCACATTCCGTACATTTTCATTTCTACTCAAATAACAAATATATATATATATATGTGGAAAAATGTATGCTATTTAATACTATTGTTAAATTACGTTTTCATTTTCAAGTTTACCTTATCATTTTAATAGGGAATTTCATAATGTTTGTAAACAACAGCGTTAAGACACTCCCTGGTGGCAGAACCCGAGCAGCTTCCACTGACCTGAAGCCGACCAGCTGCTACTGTAAACACTGTTACACAGTAAAAAATAAAAAATGTGTTGTGTTCGGGGTTGAGCCGCCTGGTATACAGCAAAACGTGTAGGGTTTTATCGATTTTCTTAAAAAAAAAAAGTAACCTGTGGGTGAGGAGGTTAAAGTGAGGGGACATCGTCAAAAATACTAGTGCTGCAGAGAAGACCGTAAGACTGTGGAGGAGGAGGAGGAGCTTCCTTAACGGGGCGGACGGGACCAAACCTCCATCATCTTGTTTGTGGAGACATTTTCTGGCTACATTCTATCAATGGGACTGGGACACCCTGACCTCCTCGCTGTAAACACTGGGAGCTGCTGGTCGTCCACATTATGATCAATGCTGTCAAAACATCCAGGTCCTTCACAATAAAATGACGATGATGCTTTAACAGCTCCAAAATAAACCGTAAAGTCTTCTGAAGTTACATTTTTAATGTCAACCACCACCTGAGCCGCTCGTGCTGAATGTCGCTAAAATGTTCTTCCATGATGTACAAATATGAAGTTTCACGTGTAGATTCTTAGAAGTGTGTAAATAAATTCTACTTCCACTTCGGTGCAGATCACCCACTAATTCAAGACTTTTCCTCTGGTTAAATGGCACAGAAGGGCTTGTTTACTAGTGGTGCCATCGGAGATCGCTTCGGCTTTTGGCACCCGAAGAACATATATTGTTGTTGTGACGTCATGGTGAATTGTCAAATAAAGTCTGCTGTGGGCTTCCATACTGCTCTTACCAATATTTTGATACAGTTCAGTAATGATTGAAACATTCTTGTCTCTCTTTAGTGTCTGGGAGAAACTTCTATGTCCACTTGGCAGGAAAAACTAATGATGCTCATCAAGACTTTGTTGACAAACTCAAAGGTTTTGGCCAAAATCAGGTGCACTTTCCTGAAGAAAGTGACTACCTTATGGTTTTCTGTCCCATCGTTTCACGAGCTGGAACAGACATCAGCGACGCTCTGAACAACATGCCAGGTAGGAAATACCCTCTGTTTCACACTGATCACTCAAATGTATACGGGACAATTTGACTAATCAGTTGAATAGTTCCCTATTTAGTGATGAAAAATCTTATATTATAATATTTATTTTTGTAGGAGCTCTAATTTGACCTGGAATTCCCCTATTTTTAGCTGTTGTCCCCCAGAGGCCTTTTATGAGAAAAATAATCCAAACTAATGTATTCATCTGACTCATTTGGTTGTGTTGTCTCTGTGCTTACAGGTGATAAAAGAGCAATTCTGGTGGTGATGCATCACACCTTCAATCCTGACTATGTTGTAGCTCCAATCAGTAGACAGGTGGACAACCAGAAAATCCTCCTCACCGTGGACTGTCTGTTCTATGAGCGCAAACTCCTGAAGTGTGACCGCAACGACATCGCGTGGTATGAGGTCCTTAAGATTCTTGGATGTCCCCCTTCACAGGTAATCAGGTTTGCACACAATCAAGTTCTAAGGAACAACAGATCATTACTGTGTTCCACCTTTGAAATTATGTAGTTTCATTATTACTTTCTTTCTTTCTTTCATTCTTTCTTTCTTTCTTTCTTTCTTTCTTTCTTTCTTTCAGGTTTCTGTCTGGCAAAACTATCTGAATATCATCAAAAATGGTAAGTGTGACTGTAATCATGAACTTCAGAAGTCCATCTTTTAACTTAATTCACATGGTCATATAAGCATTAACTGAGTTTTTGCTCTTTATGTAATCATCCTGTCTATACTGGCTGTGAAGTGATAGCCTCCTAGTAGGACTTCCATATAACAGCTGGCCTCCTTAACCAATGCTGGTAGTTTGTTCCATAAATATGCAGCACAGTGAGAGAAAGCTCTGTTGCTTGCAGACTGCTTATTAACCCTGAGGAGTTTTTAGAACGGTAGTTTTGGGAACGAAGGGCACATGCTGGTAAATAGGGTGTGTTAATTCTGACTTTTAAATGTACAGGATATTTTGTTTTATTTCATAGTTGTGGGCACAATAAAAGTTAACATTTGAGGCCTAGAGATGTCCACCAGGCTTAAAAAAGAATAAAAAATAGCTATGACAGAACTATGAATTAAGAAATAAGGGAATTGGGATTGTCTTTATATTTTGTAAGCAAAATTATTTTCATGTTTGTAATTGATACCAGTTGACTCATTGCTCTGTTCAACTTTCTTTCAGGGTGTAAGACGTCTTGGAAGCCCATCGTTATTACATGTGCTTCGCTGGGGGCTTTGGGGGTCACTGGGTATCTGATTTGGAAGAAGACCTGTGAAAGCTGTCACTAACATGCATGGCATTTATTTTCATAGTATTATCAAAATGAATGATTCCTGAAGGGACAAAATGTGTAATCATCTGCAAAGAATTAAAAAAGGAGGTTGGTATTATTGTTGATAATGTAGTGTAATCATAAAGGCTGATATGTTTTTGGCTGAAGCTTTTGATAACTAATATTTTTCTGAAATATAATGAAGAGGTAAAAGATGGAAGCATGACAGATCTGCAGACAGAGGTATGAAAACATCTGGAC
This sequence comes from Echiichthys vipera, assembly GCF_963691815.1. Taxonomy (NCBI): domain Eukaryota; kingdom Metazoa; phylum Chordata; class Actinopteri; order Perciformes; family Trachinidae; genus Echiichthys; species Echiichthys vipera. The sequence continues at coordinate 8,406,248 of NC_139844.1, read as the reverse complement.
GTGGAAAAGTTAGAAAGTTTGAAATAAACAAATAAAGCTTTTAACACAAGACTGCCACAAGTTGAAAAGTCTATGAAGTCTATCTTAAAGTGAAATTCAGGCGTAAAATCATCCCATGGTATTTTTCGGCAAATACATTCATCATATAAGCCATCGAGACATTTTTTTTTGGTGTAACAACTATTAATAGAGATATCACGGAAAGTCACATACAGTCGCTAACAACCGAATACGGCACAGTGAAGGCATTAAGCAGCTTTTTTAACCACTAATACTGCTGAAAATAACATCAAACCTCTGCAGTAGCATGACAAGAGTCCCTACACATAAAATAAAGCACCAGTTGGTAATCCACTTGAATGGACTTTACTATGAGAGGAGCTGGTACAGGGGCTAGTAAGTAACAGTTATTACATGCCTAAATATGAGTGTTTGGTTGCTGTAATACTGGCCCCAAAGAAATCCGTTCTAAATAGATTTAATTGAAGTGATGATGAATCCAATGGTTTAATGAGAATGTTAAGTCAGGGTTATGACCAAAGTCACAGAAATAAGTTTTTGAGATGCAAATTTTGTGACATGTACGTGTTTAAATGCGTGTGTAATAGGGTAGTGTGTGATTAAATGAGAAAACGTACTGTGTGATAAAACATCTCTGTAGAACGATGATTGCTGCTGCTTTGTGCTTATTTAAATATGATGAATATGCTTTTCCCTTATAAAGAATGAATAAAAATGAATGTATCCAATGGTAATATCATATTTGTGGAAATTTGTCTCATCACTGACAAACAAATGTGATGGATTCTTATCAAAAATGATGGAATGGCCTAAGTAAGTTCCCATTTTGTCTCCCATGTTTTGATTTGATTTTGCAAAAGTTTAACTTTAGGGACCAGCTCATCTCTGGCTGACACCACCCCAACTGTGAAGAATAGTTTTGACACAATGGAGGTATGTGAACGCTTTTCGCTCTTCCTTATGTTGCTGATGCAACTTTTTGTTGCCACAAAGTCAAGTCTTTTTAACTCTTTTCTTTCTACCAAATGTTTGAATGCAACTAACAGAAATATTTCAGTCTTCTCTGCTCAGTCATAGAAGTTTACGAGCAGACCCTGAAGGCAGCAGCAGTCAACTGTGCTGAGCAGGAAGTATACAGCAAGTATGTCAGAGCTATATCAGAGAGTGAACCAAACATTAAATGAGCCTATATATAAGTAGAGACAATAGACTGTCCTTTACATCGTCAGTAATGTAGATCTTAGAGTTATCAATATGTAATTCTGTAGCTGATAGGAATCTATGAACCTTGAACCCAGCTGCAATCAGTATGAGTAGAATTTAGTCACAGTAGCTCTCTCATAGAAGGGTGGCATGTTTTGCGACAGTTAAAATAAGTTAAAATAAAAAAACAAACAGTTTTTTTTTCCACAGACAACCTGGTCAAAGCTGTCTTCCCCTGGTGTTTAGACTCGATTTCAACCCCATGTGAGGAGACTGTGATCTAAAAACAACACATACAGTGTCCCTGCTGCCGTGTTACTGTGTCACATGTAAACAACAAGACTTTGGTCTTTATAGCCTCTCGGCCTCTATAGGCTTTCAGCCAGAGAACACAAAGTGAAAGTGAAAGTATTCCACTGACAGGCACAGGCTGTTACTTTGTGTGTGAGACGGATATGGCGGAGACAAGAAATTATCAATCTACTTTGTAAGTAAACTCCTAAAAAGGGTGTAAATAATCCCTGTGAGGCTGTGAACTGCTGAATTTCTACCATGCATTGGAGTAATAATACAAATTATAGCTTTCTAAGATAACTTTAACTGTGTCTAGTTTAAGCCTCTGCAGAGCAGCTTTGTGTAAAGAGTTTGTGACACACATGCTACTGATCCTTGTTTAGCTTTATTTAACTTTGTGTTAAGTTCAATTCAATTCAATTCAATTTTTTTTATAGTGCCAAATCATAACAATAGTTTTCTCAGGACACTTTACAAACTAGGTGAAGACCACACTCTATGACTTATTTATGATAAACATAGACCCAACAATTCCCCCGTAGAGCACGGTGGCAACAAAAACCTTCCCTATTACAGGCAGGAACGTCAGACAGACCCAGCTCTGTGGAGGACGGCCATCTGTCTTGACCGGTTGGGGAGGAAGAAAAGGAGAGAGAAAGAGAGAAAAGACGGCCAGATGGACAGAGAGAGACAAAGACAGACACAAAGACAGAGACAGACACACTTCTTGTGTTGACCACAGTTTTCTTTATCTCCTCCTCAGGGACATGGACGAGGAAGAAAGGAGTGGTGAGTCAGCAAGTTTGTGGTTTTATAAAGTCACATTATATGTTGCAAAGTGGTGGAATGTAACTATTTACTTAAGTACTGCACTTAAAGTAATAATCTTGAAGATTTGCATCTAAATAAATGTAAAAAAAATAAAAGTTTAATATAAACGACAAACAAAACATGTAAAACACTACAGGGTAACAGGTAACTAGGGACGAGACGGTCGAGGGAAAACAGGAACACAGCAACGACGGACGATCAGGGAAATGGACGAGGAAACAGGAACACGGGAAACTACGGAGAAAAACAAAAGACATGCAATGATTAATATGTTAACCAACAGGGAGCTTGAAAACCACAAACGAGTAAGGAATGCCAATCCGGGGGGAATAGTTTACCAAGGGAAGGATAACAACGGTCCGGCGCTGCGCTCATGCGGTTCTGCTCCGCCTTAGCAAGGCCCCTCGGGTCTCTCTCCATATCCGACGAACTCTCCGGAGACGTTGTTGGACGGACGGAACAGCAATTTCTGCTTCCTGGGCCAGAGAGAGAGGGGGTAGGTAGCCCAACGAAGCCTCGAAGGAGGACATACCTGTAGCGGTGCAGGTCAAGGAGTTGTGGGAGTATTCCACCCAGGACAGCTGCGATGACCACGACAAGGGATTGCGGGCACAGATGCAACGAAGAGCAGTCTCAAGGTCCTGGTTAGCTCTCTCCGTCTGCCCGTTAGATTGAGGATGAAAACCTGAGGATAGGCTGACCTTGGCTCCCAAGGCCTGGCAGAAGGCTTTCCAGACACGGGAGGTGAATTGGGGACCTCGGTCTGAAACAATGTCCGCCGGTATTCCGTGGAAGCGAAAGACATGGTCCACCAGGATTTGCGCCATCTTCATGGCAGACGGCAGCTTAGATAGCAGGACAAAGTGAACCATTTTAGAGAAACGGTCAACAATAGTGACAATAGTGACAATGGTGTCATTACCTTGGGAAACGGGAAGTCCAGTAACAAAATCCAAGGCGATGTGAGAACATGGTCGACCAGGTACCGGGAGAGGGCGGAGAAGGCCTGCTGGAGGGCGATGGGAAGTGGCGCAGACGGTGCAGGCCAGGACAAACTCCCGAGTATCTGTACCCATGGTCTTCCACCAGAAGTGATGACGAAGAATAGACAGGGTCCTGGTGATTCCGGGATGACAGGATAGATGAGAAGAGTGACCCCACTGGAGCACCTGGGAGCGAACACCGGCAGAAACAAACAAACGCCCTGGTGGACCACCACCAAGGTCGGGGTTAACGCGTTGAGCCTTTCTGACAATCGACTCAATCTCCCAGGTTAATACTGCCATCACATAAGATGCGGGAACGATGTGATCCACACCAGTCTCTTCCTCCACGGCTGGTCCAAACTGCAGAGAAAGGGCATCAGGCTTGATGTTCTTGCTGCCGGGAATGTAAGTTAAAGTAAAGTTAAAGTGCCCAAAAAACAAAGCCCACCGGGCTTGACTGGCATTGAGTCTCTTGGCAGTCTGGATATAAGCCAAGGTCTTGTGGTCAGTCCAGACCACGAACGGAACTTCTGCCCCCTCTAACCAATGTCGCCACTCCTCAAAAGCTAGCTTAACCGCTAGTAGTTCACGGTTCCCAACGTCGTAGTTACTCTCAGCGGGCGACAGCTTCTTGGAAAAGAACGCACATGGGTGAACCTTAATATCAGACACTCCCCGCTGGGACAGAACCGCCCCCACTCCTATATCCGAAGCATCCACCTCGACAATTAACTGAAGGGCAGTATCTGGTTGGACTAGCACAGGAGTGGACGAGAAACGCTTCTTCAGGGTCAGAAAAGCGCAGTTGGCGGCAGGAGACCAGTCAAAAGGAGTAGAGGGGGACGTCAACCTGGTCATCAGTGAAACTACCTGGCTGTAGTTACGGATAAAACGACGGTAAAAGTTAGCAAAACCCAAAAATCGCTCTAGTTGCTTCCAGGAGGTGGGCGTTGGCCATTCGGTCACTGCTTCGACCTTTGTAGGATCTGCCCTATCCACTCTCCACGATATACCCTAAAAATGTCACGGAGGAGACGTGGAACTCGCATTTCTCAGCCTTAACAAACAGACGATTTTCCTGAAGACGCTGGAGAACCTGACGAATGTGCACCACATGTTCATTCAAGTCCTTGGAAAAGATTAGGATGTCATCCAGGTACACGAAGACTGAGCGATTAAGCATATCACGAAGCACGTTGTTAACTAGGGCCTGAAAGAAGGCTGGCGCATTAGTTAACCCGAACGGCATCACTAAGTATTCGAAGTGTCCGAGTGGCGTGTTGAATGCTGTCTTCCACTCGTCGCCCTCCCTCACCCTCACAAGATGATACGCGTTGAGGAGGTCCAGTTTGCAGAAGACTGTTGCTCCATGCAATGGCTCGAACGCGGAATTGATCAAAGGGAGGGGGTACTTGTTCTTGACCGTGATGTTTTTGAGACCATGGTAGTCAATGCAGGGGCGTAGCGACTTGTCCTTCTTGGCCACGAAGAAAAAAATAGCTCCCAGTGGAGAAGAAGAAGGACGGATGATCCCCGACTTAAGCGAGTCATTTATGTAAGTCTCCATCGCCTCATGTTCGGGACCTGACAGGTTATAGAGAAGACTAGTAGGGAAGGTTGACCCGGGCAACATGTCAATGGAGCAATCATAAGGACAATGTAAGGATAACGCCTTAGCCTTACTAAATACCTTGGCGATATCGTGATACACGGAAGGCACGAAGAAAGGTCGGGAGGTTCAGGTAGTGAGGGACTGGGGTTACTGGGACATCTATGAGGAGCTGAACGAAGGCAGGAAGAATGGCAATTGCTGCTCCAACTCACAACCCTACCAGTTAACCAGTCAATAACCGGGTTGTGAGTGATAAGCCAGGGAAGACCAAGAACCACAGGAGCATTAGTCGATGACATAACGTGGAAGGCAATTGACTCAGAGTGGTTACCAGCAAGAGACATGGTTACAGGTAAAGTCTCCGTGGAGATCTGAGCGAGCTCGTTTCCCACTGAGACTATTTACCATTAATGGAGTCTCGAGCTGGTTCACAGGAATAGCACTAGATTTCCCAAATTTACGAGTCAATAATGTTAGTGTCAGGCCCAGAATCAATTAATGCTTGGAGGGAAAACTCTCTACCCTCACAACTCAACACTACGTCCAGGTTAATACGTTTAGGGGGAATATCAGGGACAACCGAACGACTCACCAGAACCCCGTCTGCGACTGGTGAGTCTGACAGTTTAACCGTATAGGACAGTTGGCCAACTGATGATTGGGAGCTCCACAGTAAATACACAATCTCCCCCAAATCAAACGGTTGCGACCTAGCTGCATGGGTTCCTCCTGGACTGGAGCGGGAGACAGGGGAACCCAATTGCTCACACGTACATAGGGAGTGGACTCAGGGAAACTAGTGAGAGGACCTGCTGTAACTGGGGGAACTGACTTCCTCTCACGGCGCCTCTCACGTGGACGGTTGTCTATCTTTATGGCGAGGCTAATAAGCTCCTGAAGGTTGGCAGTCTCAGATATTCCCACTAAACTGTCCTTAACCTCCTCATTTAGCCCCTTAAAGAATATACTCTGGAGAGCCCAATCATCCCATCCTAATTCTGCCGCTAGAGTGCGAAACTCAATGGGGTAATCTGCTGCACACGCGGAACCCTGGCATAGATCCAGCAACCGATTGCTGGAATCGCAATTAGAAACAGGATGATCGAATACAGACATAATCTCACTGGAGAACTGTTGGAAAGTGGCCTGCCGAGTCAGGGGATTATTCCAAAACGCAGCTCCCCAGACTCGAGCCCTACCAGACAACAAGCCTAGCACATAGGCTATCTTGGTGCTATCGTTAGCATATGTGAGAGGCTGCTGACCGAAAACCAGAGAGCATTGAAACAGAAAAATCCTGCATTCACCCAGTTTACCACAATAACGCTCTGGTGCAGGAACATAGGGCTCACGAGGGAGGAGAGTACTTACGGTAGTAGCGGGTGACTCAGCATTCACCGGAGCAGCAAGGAGAGGTCCTACCTGTGCCTCCAAGCGAGTTATGCAGGCAGTCAACTGACCGAGACTCTCCATGATCCCTTGCAGCGTCAGCGAATGCTTACCGAGCAGTACTCCCTGGGAGGTAACCACGTGACGAACGGAAAAACCCGGGGGCGGAATAAAAATACAAACAAAAGCTTAATATAAAAAACAAACAAAACACTACAGGGTAACAGGTAACTAGGGACGAGACGGTCGAGGGAAAACAGGAACACGGCAAAGACGGACGATCAGGGAAACGGACGAGGAAACAGGAACACGGGAAACTACAGAGAAAAACAAAAGACAAGCAACGATTAATATATTTACCGACGGGGAGCGTGAAAACCACAAACGAGTAAGGAATGACAATCCGGGGGAAATTGTTTACCAAGGGAAAAATAACAACGATTCCGGCGCTGCGATCATTCCTGTCATCTCAGGGTATAAGCACTCAATTAGGTGATTGGAGTAACAGGCTGCAGCTGGGGGGGGAGAAACACACGCCTACCGAACTCACACAAAAGGAAGAGAGGAGGGTACTGACAGAACCGACTCCTGACATAATCTTTGTCAAGACTGCAATATTTCAATATCATAGAGAATAAACTGAATTCAGTAATACAGTAGGTAACATTGAAAGCATCTCTATGGGAGGCAATACAGATCTTTAATAAAATTATAATGTCAACTTGAAAATGAAATCCTATTTCCTAAAATGGCATTATATTTTGATGGGTTATTTGAGAAAAAAAAGTAATCAAATTAAAGAGCTTTTGACATTTTATTTTCACAGACTTTACCTGTTGAATTTAATTATTATAATAATTTAAAAACTCAAATAATGGTATGTGAAATATGTTATTGCATTTTAATTTTAATTTGTATTCAAATAACATCACACACAAATTATTGCTATAGTAATATTACATTTTAATTTTCAAGTTCACATTATCATTTTAATAAAGTCTGCTGTGGGCTTCCATACTGCTCTTACCAATATTTTTGATACAGTTCAGTAATGATTAAAACATTCTTGTCTCTCTTTAGTTTCTGGGAGAAACTTCTATGTCCACTTGGCAGGAAAAACTAATGACGCTCATCAAGACTTTGTTGACAAACTCAAAGGTTTTGGCCAAAATCAGGTGCACTTTCCTGAAGAAAGTGACTACCTTATGGTTTTCTGTCCCATCGTTTCACGAGCTGGAACAGACATCAGCGACGCTCTGAACAACATGCCAGGTAGGAGACACCCTCTTCCATTGTTTGGCCAATTTCACACTGATCACTTAAAGTTAAACAGGGAAATTTGACTAATCAATTGAAAAGTTCCTTATTTAGTGATGAAAAATCTTATATTATAATATTTATTTTTGTAGGAACTCTAATTTGACCTGGAATTCCCCTATGTTTAGCTGTTGTCTCCCAGAGGCCCTACGTTGGTGATGAAAGCTCCCTCCGTATTTCATCCATCACCAGATCAGACAATAGCAAAGTTCAATTGCAATAGACATGTTTCAGCCAGTAGAGGGAACTCCCTATGCATATTTAGAATACAATATGTAAAATTCACACCCTGTGCACAAAAATGTAAAGTACTCTACTTTGTGCTACCTGCCCTGCACCAGACAACAACTAACTGGGGAGCGTTTAGCAGCTTTACTTGTCAGGAGTCAGTGGAAACCAATGTACAATGTAGAAAAGATGTGCTATGGGCTCCAAATGGTGTAAAATCCAAACTAATGTTTTCATCTGACTCATTTGTTTGTGTTGTCTCTGTGCTTACAGGTGATAAAAGAGCAATTCTGGTGGTGATGCATCACACCTTCAATCCTGACTATGTTGTAGTTCCAAGCAGTAGACATGTGGACAACCAGAAAATCCTCCTCACCGTGGACTGTCTGTTCCATGAGCGCAAACTCCTGAAGTGTGACCGCAACGACATCGCGTGGAATGAGGTCCATAAGTTTCTTGGATGTCCCCCTTCACAGGTAATCAGGTTTACACACAATCAAGTTCTGAGTGTGAACTGATATTGTGATATTAAGCAACAACGGATCATTACCGTGTTCCACCTTGTGTAATTTCATTATTTTTCTCTTTCGTTCTTTCTTTTTCTCTTTCGTTCTTTCAGGTTTCTTTCTTTCTTTCTCTCTTTCTTTCTTTCAGGTTTCTTTCATTCTTTCTTTCTTTCTTTCAGGTTTCTTTCTTTTTTTCTATCAGGTTTCTTTCTTTCTTTCTTTCTTTCTTTCAGGTTTCTTTCTTTCTTTCTATCAGGTTTCTTTCTTTCTTTCTGTCTTTCTTTCCTTCTTTCTTTCAGGTCTCTGATGGGCAAACCAGCAAGACTGACATCTCCAATTGTAAGTATGACTGTATTTATGTATTGGTACTTTTACTGAAGTAAATGATCTGAATACTCCTTCCTTCCTGCTTTGTCAAGACTTCAATATTTCAATATCACAGAGAATAAAGTGGATTCAGTAATACAATAGGTAACATTGAAAGCCTCCCTCTGGAAGCCCATACGGATCTTTACTAAAAGTATGTCAACTTGAAAATGAAAACATATTTCCACATTAGCATTATAATTCGATGTGTAATTTGAGTAAAAAAATCAAATGAAAATACATCTCATCCAAATTGCATTTTTATTTTCACATACCTGTATGGGCGATGACTATATTACAAATTTAATGGAAAAGCTTTTTGACATTTCCTTTTCAAAGTTGCACCCCACTGTACAGGCGAGACTATTCAAATGATTACTTAGAATTCAAAACTAAAATTCTATATCAACTATCTAACCTGGTTTTCCTTTTATTAGAAATATTTAAGTCAAATGAAAATATAATTTGAAATTTTTGACATTTCATTTTCAAACACTTAACCTGTTGAATTGTTATCATCATAGTACGCAAACTGGCTACTCAAATAACACTAAGTGAACATATAAATATGTGGAAAATATTAATGCTATTGTGAAATTACATTTCCTTTTTCAAATTTCCAATTTCTATTTTAATACAGGAAAGTTTAATAAAGTCTGCCCAGATTTTTGTTAAATCTCATCGTCTCAGCCTGACACTCGGCAGGGTCACTTACTTCCCTCTGAAGTCACACAAAGAAAACCGAAAAAGTCTGAAAGTAAAGAAAGTGGTGGTGGAGATGAAAAAGAAATGGGTGGCGCGGAGAAGTTAAGATTTAAGTTGGAGCTAGTTGTGGGAAAATGCGTTAAATAACTGACATTTTCCTTAGTGGAAAGGCCAAGGTTTGCACAGTCAGTGAGAGCACTGATGAGGCAGAACCAGGACCCAGCAGAAGAGAAATGACAGGTGCACGTTTGCACCGGCATGTTTGGTAACAATTTAGGTGCGTTTCCATTAGGGTGAAACTTGGCTGGGCACGGCCTCTTAAATGGCCGTTCACTCGCCGTGTTTCCATTACAAAAAAAGCCAGAGAGGGATTTACGAGACTCTGGAGGTGAAGTATCCTACTACCACACGTCACATCACGATGAGAGCTACATCCACTCAACAACCAGGCTTCTCTCAGGGGTTTGAGCGGACGGTTTTTGGCCCTGCTCTCTTGCAGGTCCAAAAAACTAATTGTGTAGAAAATCCACCATTGCCTTTAATGTAACAGCCTGCTGACTTAGAAATCTTACTTACTTTTGAATGGTTAGTTATTGGTAATTGTAGAAGGTTTTGATGTAATTTTGAAGTTTTATTATTGCAATTAAAATTACTTCCAAGGAAAGGTTCAATTCAATTCAATACAATTTTATTTACAGTGCCAAATCCTAACAGACTGCTCCATCCAAGTCCTCCCTGATCAAAACTCAAACAATCTTGTCTCTCTTTAGTGTCTGGGAGAAACTTCCATGTCCACTTGGCAGGAAAAACTAATGACGCTCATCAAGACTTTGTTGACAAACTCAAAGGTTTTGGCCAAAATCAGGTGCACTTTCCTGAAGAAAGTGACTACCTTATGGTTTTCTGTCCCATCGTTTCACGAGCTGGAACAGACATCAGCGACGCTCTGAACAACATGCCAGGTAGGAGACACCCTCTGCCATTGTTTGGGCAATTTCACACTGATCACTTAAAGTTAAACAGGGAAATTTGACTAATCAATTGAAAAGTTCCTTATTTAGTGATGAAAAATCTTATATTATAATATTTATTTTTGTAGGAACTCTAATTTGACCTGGAATTCCCCTATTTTTAGCTGTTGTCCCCCAGAGGCCCTACGTTGGTGATGAAAGCTCCCTCCGTATTTCACCCATCACCAGATCAGACAATAGCAAAGTTCAATTGCAATAGACATGTTTCAGCCAGTAGAGGGAACTCCCTATGCATATTTAGAATACAATATGTAAAATTCACACCCTGTGCACAAAAATGTAAAGTACTCTACTTTGTGCTACCTGCTCTGCACCAAACAACAACTAACTGGGGAGCGTTTAGCAGCTTTACTTGTCAGCAGTCAGTGGAAACCAATGTACAATGTAGAAAAGATGTGCTTTGGGCTCCAAATGGTGTAAAATCCAAACTAATGTATTCATCTGACTCATTTGTTTGTGTTGTCTCTGTGCTTACAGGTGATAAAAGAGCAATTCTGGTGGTGATGCATCACACCTTCAATCCTGACTATGTTGTAGTTCCAAGCAGTAGACATGTGGACAACCAGAAAATCCTCCTCACCGTGGACTGTCTGTTCTATGAGCGCAAACTCCTGAAGTGTGACCGCAACGACATCGCGTGGTATGAGGTCCTTAAGATTCTTGGATGTCCCCCTTCACAGGTAATCAGGTTTGCACACAATCAAGTTCTAAGGAACAACAGATCATTACTGTGTTCCACCTTTGAAATTATGTAGTTTCATTATTTTTCTCTTTCTTTCTTTCTTTCTTTCTTTCTTTCTTTCAGGTTTCTGTCTGGCAAAACTATCTGAATATCATCAAAAATGGTAAGTTTGACTGTAATCATGAACTTCAGAAGTCCATCTTTTAACTTAATTCACATGGTCATATGAGCATTAACTGAGTTTTTGCTCTTTATGTAATCGTCCTGTCTATACTGGCTTTGAAGTGATAGCCTCCTAGTAGGACTTCCATATAACAGCTGGCCTCCTTAACCAATGCTGGTAGTTTGTTCCATAAATATGCAGCACAGTGAGAGAAAGCTCTGTTGCTTGCAGACTGCTTATTAACCCTGAGGAGTTTTTAGAACGGTAGTTTTGGGAACGAAGGGCACATGCTGGTAAATAGGGTGTGTTAATTCTGACTTTTAAATGTACAGGATATTTTGTTTTATTTCATAGTTGTGGGCACAATAAAAGTTAACATTTGAGGCCTAGAGATGTCCACCAGGCTTAAAAAAGAATTAAAATAGCTATGACAGAACTATGAATTAAGAAATAAGGGAATTGGGATTGTCTTTATATTTTGTAAGCAAAATTATTTTCATGTTTGTAATTGATACCAGTTGACTCATTGCTCTGTTCAACTTTCTTTCAGGGTGTAAGACGTCTTGGAAGGCCATCGTTATTACATGTGCTTCGCTGTGGGCATCGGAGGTCATTGGGTATCTGATTTGGTTTTTCAAGAGAAAAAGAATTAAGAAGACGTTTGAAAGCTGTCACTAACATGCATGGCATTTATTTTCATAGTATTATCAAAATGAATGATTCCTGAAGGGACAAAATGTGTAATCATCTGCAAAGAATTAAAAAAGGAGGTTGGTATTATTGTTGATAATGTAGTGTAATCATAAAGGCTGATATGTTTTTGGCTGAAGCTTTTGATCACTAATATTTTTCTGAAATATAATGAAGAGGTAAAAGAAGGAAGCATGACAGATCTGCAGACAGAGGTATGAAAACATCTGGACGTGGAAAAGTTAGAAAGTTTGAAATAAACATTGAAATTCAAATAAAGCTTTTAACACAAGACTGCCACAAGTTGAAAAGTCTATGAAGTCTATCTTAAAGTGAAATTCAGGCGTAAAATCATCCCATGGTATTTTTCGGCAAATACATTCATCATATAAGCCATCGAGACATTTTCATTTGGTGTAACAACTATTAATAGAGATATCACGGAAAGTCACATACAGTCGCTAACAACCGAATACGGCACAGTGAAGGCATTAAGCGTCTTTTTAACCACTAATACTGCTGAAAATAACATCAAACCTCTGCAGTAGCATGAGAAGAGTTCCAACACATAAAATAAAGCACCAATGGGCTCCTACCTTTTGGACTGAGTTTGGTAATCCACTTGAATGGACTTTACAGGGGCCAGTAGGTAAGTCTTTAAAAGACTATTTTAATAAACTCAGGGTTCACCAACTACGTTGTTGGTGCTTCGTTTTATGTGTAGGGACTCTTCTCATGCTACTGCAGAGGTTGGGTGTTATCATGAGCAGTATTAGTGGTAAAGAAAGACGCTTTAATGTGCTAACCGTGCTGCCCTGAGCTAATCAGTGTTTTAGCCGCATTTGGTTGTTAGCGACTTTCCGGGATATCTCCGTTAATAGTTGTTACACAACAAAAATTGTCTCGATGGCTTATTTGATGAGTGTATTTGCTGAAAAAGACCATGGGATGATTTTACGCCGGAATTTCACTTTAAGACAGTAATAACATGCCTAAATATGAGTGTTTGGTTGCTGTAATACTGGCCCCAAAGAAATCCGTTCTAAATAGATTTAATTGAAGTGATGATGAATCCAATGGTTTAATGAGAATGTTAAGTCAGGGTTATGACCACAGTCACAGAAATTAGTTTTTTGAGATGCCAATTTTGTGACATGTACTTGTTTAAATGCGTGTGTAATAGGGTAGTGTGTGATTAAATGAGAAAACGTACTGTGTGATAAAACATCTCTGTAGAACGATGATTGCTGCTGCTTTGTGCTCATTAAAATATGATGAATATGTTTTTCCCTATTAAAGAATGAATAAAAATTAATGTATCCTATGGTTATATCATATTTGTGGAAATTTGTCTCATCACTGACAAACAAATGTGATGGATTCTTATCAAAAATGATGGAATGGCCTAAGTAAGTTCCCATTTTGGCTCTCATGTTTTGATTCGATTTTGCAAAAGTTTAACTTTAGGGACCAGCTCATCTCTGGCTGACACCACCCCAACTGTGAAGAATAGTTTTGACACAATCAAGGTATGTGAACGCTTTTCGCTCTTCCTTATGTTGCTGATGCAACTTTTTGTTGCCACAAAGTCAAGTCTTTTTTGCTCTTTTCTTTCTACCAAATGTTTGAATGCAACTAACAGAAATATTTCAGTCTTCTCTGCTCAGTCATAGAAGTTTATGAGCAGACCCTGAAGGCAGCAGAAGTCAACTGTGCTGAGCAGGAAGTATACAGCAAGTATATCCGAGCTTGTTTGCTGAGGATACGGAGAGTGAACCAAACATTAAATAAGCCTATAGATAAGTAGAGACAATAGATTGTCCTTAACATTGTCAGTAATGTAGATCTTAGAGTTATCAATATGTAATTCTGTAGCTGATAGGAATCTATGAACCTTGAACCCAGCTGCAATCAGTATGAGTAGAATTTAGTCACAGTAGCTCTCTCCTAGAAGTTAAAATAAAAAAACAAACAGATTTTTTTTCCACAGACAAACTGGTCAAAGCTGTCTTTCCCTGGTGTTTAGACTCGATTTCAACCCCATGTGAGGAGACTGTGATCTAAAAACAACACTGACACTGTTACTGTGTCACATGTAAACAACAAGACTTTGGTCTTTATAGCCTCTCGGCCTCTATAGGCTTTCAGCCAGAGAACACAAAGTGAAAGTGAAAGTATTCCACTGACAGGCACAGGCTGTTACTTTGTGTGTGAGAAGGATATGGCGGAGACAAGAAATTATCAATCTACTTTGTAAGTAAACTCCTTAAAAGGGTGTAAATAATCCCTGTGAGGCTGTGAACTGCTGAATCCCTAATATGCATCAGAGTAATAATACAAATTATAGCTTTCTAAGATAACTTTAACTGTGTCTAGTTTAAGCCTCTGCAGAGCAGCTTTGTGTAAAGAGTTTGTGACACACATGCTACTGATCCTTGTTTAGCTTTATTTAACTTTGTGTTAAGTTCAATTCAATTCAATTCAATTTTTTTTATAGTGCCAAATCATAACAATAGTTTTCTCAGGACACTTTACAAACTAGGTGAAGACCACACTCTATGACTTATTTATGATAAACATAGACCCAACAATTCCCCCGTAGAGCACGGTGGCAACAAAAACCTTCACTATTACAGGCAGGAACGTCAGACAGACCCAGCTCTGTGGAGGACGGCCATCTGTCTTGACCGGTTGGGGAGGAAGAAAAGGAGAGAGAAAGAGAGAAAAGACGGACAGATGGACAGAGAGAGACAAAGACAGAGACGGACACACTTCTTGTGTTGACCACAGTTTTCTTTATCTCCTCCTCAGGGACATGGACGAGGAAGAAAGGAGTGGTGAGTCAGCAAGTTTGTGGTTTTATAAGGTCACATTAGATGTTGCAAAGTGGTGGAATGTAACTATTTACTTAAGTACTGCACTTAAAGTAATAATCTTGAAGATTTGCATCTAAATGAATGTAAAAAAAATAAAAGTTTAATATAAACGACAAACAAAACATGTAAAACACTACAGGGTAACAGGTAACTAGGGACGAGACGGTCGAGGGAAAACAGGAACACAGCAACGACGGACGATCAGGGAAATGGACGAGGAAACAGGAACACGGGAAACTACGGAGAAAAACAAAAGACAAGCAATGATTAATATGTTTACCAACGGGGAGCTTGAAAACCACAAACGAGTAAGGAATGCCAATCCGGGGGGAATAGTTTACCAAGGGAAGGATAACAACGGTCCGGCGCTGCGCTCATGCGGTTCTGCTCCGCCTTAGCAAGGCCCCTCGGGTCTCTCTCCATATCCGACGAACTCTCCGGAGACGTTGTTGGATGGACGGAACAGCAATTTCTGCTTCCTGGGCCAGAGAGAGAGGGGGTAGGTAGCCCAACGAAGCCTCAAAGGAGGACATACCTGTAGCGGTGCAGGTCAAGGAGTTGTGGGAGTATTCCACCCAGGACAGCTGCGATGACCACGACAAGGGATTGCGGGCACAGATGCAACGAAGAGCAGTCTCAAGGTCCTGGTTAGCTCTCTCCGTCTGCCCGTTAGATTGAGGATGAAAACCTGAGGATAGGCTGACCTTGGCTCCCAAGGCCTGGCAGAAGGCTTTCCAGACACGGCAGGTTAATCGGGGACGTCGGTCTGAAACAATGTCCGTCGGTATTCCGTGGAAGCAAAAGACATGGTCCACCAGGATTTGCGCCATCTTCATGGCAGACGGCAGCTTAGATAGCAGGACAAAGTGAACCATTTTAGAGAAACGGTCAACAATAGTGACAATAGTGACAATTGTGTCATTACCTTGGGAAACGGGAAGTCCAGTAACAAAATCCAAGGCGATGTGAGAACATGGTCGACCAGGTACCGGGAGAGGGCGGAGAAGGCCTGCTGGAGGGCGATGGGAAGTGGCGCAGACGGTGCAGGCCAGGACAAACTCCCGAGTATCTGTACCCATGGTCTTCCACCAGAAGTGATGACGAAGAAGAGACAGGGTCCTGGTGATTCCGGGATGACAGGAGAGATGAGAAGAGTGACCCCACTGGAGCACCTGGGAGCGAACACCGGCAGAAACAAACAAACGCCCTGGTGGACCACCACCAAGGTCGGGGTTAACGCGTTGAGCCTTTCTGACAATCGACTCAATCTCCCAGGTTAATACTGCCATCACATAAGATGCGGGAACGATGTGATCCACACCAGTCTCTTCCTCCACGGCTGGTCCAAACTGCAGAGAAAGGGCATCAGGCTTGATGTTCTTGCTTCCGGGAATGTAAGTTAAAGTAAAGTTAAAGTGCCCAAAAAACAAAGCCCACCGGGCTTGACTGGCATTGAGTCTCTTGGCAGTCTGGATATAAGCCAAGGTCTTGTGGTCAGTCCAGACCACGAACGGAACTTCTGCCCCCTCTAACCAATGTCGCCACTCCTCAAAAGCTAGCTTAACCGCTAGTAGTTCACGGTTCCCAACGTCGTAGTTACTCTCAGCGGGCGACAGCTTCTTGGAAAAGAACGCACATGGGTGAACCTTAATATCAGACACTCCCCGCTGGGACAGAACCGCCCCCACTCCTAGATCCGAAGCATCCACCTCGACAATGAACTGAAGGGCAGTATCTGGTTGGACTAGCACAGGAGTGGACGAGAAACGCTTCTTCAGGGTCAGAAAAGCGCAGTTGGCGGCAGGAGACCAGTCAAAAGGAGTAGAGGGGGACGTCAACCTGGTCATCAGTGAAACTACCTGGCTGTAGTTACGGATAAAACAACGGTAAAAGTTAGCAAAACCCAAAAATCGCTCTAGTTGCTTCCAGGAGGTGGGCGTTGGCCATTCGGTCACTGCTTCGACCTTTGTAGGATCTGCCCTATCCTGTCCACTCTCCACGATATACCCTAAAAATGTCACGGAGGAGACGTGGAACTCGCATTTCTCAGCCTTAACAAACAGACGATTTTCCTAAAGACGCTGGAGAACCTGACGAATGTGCACCACATGTTCATTCAAGTCCTTGGAAAAGATTAGGATGTCATCCAGGTACACGAAGACTGAGCGATTAAGCATATCACGAAGCACGTTGTTAACTAGGGCCTGAAAGAAGGCTGGCGCATTAGTTAACCCGAACGGCATCACTAAGTATTCGAAGTGTCCGAGTGGCGTGTTGAATGCTGTCTTCCACTCATCGCCCTCCCTCACCCTCACAAGATGATACGCGTTGAGGAGGTCCAGTTTGCAGAAGACTGTTGCTCCATGCAATGGCTCGAACGCGGAATTGATCAAAGGGAGGGGGTACTTGTTCTTGACCGTGATGTTGTTGAGACCATGGTAGTCAATGCAGGGGCGTAGCGACTTGTCCTTCTTGGCCACGAAGAAAAAAATAGCTCCCAGTGGAGAAGAAGAAGGACGGATGATCCCCGACTTAAGCGAGTCATTTATGTAAGTCTCCATCGCCTCATGTTTGGGACCTGACAGGTTATAGAGAAGACTAGTAGGGAAGGTTGACCCGGGCAACATGTCAATGGAGCAATCATAAGGACAATGTAAGGATAACGCCTTAGCCTTACTAAATACCTTGGCGATATCGTGATACACGGGAGGCACGAAGAAAGGTCGGGAGGTTCAGGTAGTGAGGGACTGGGGTTACTGGGACATCTATGAGGAGCTGAACGAAGGCAGGAAGAATGGCAATTGCTGCTCCAACTCACAACCCTACCAGTTAACCAGTCAATAACCGGGTTGTGAGTGATAAGCCAGGGAAGACCAAGAACCACAGGAGCATTAGTCGATGACATAACGTGGAAGGCAATTGACTCAGAGTGGTTACCAGCAAGAGACATGGTTACAGGTAAAGTCTCCGTGGAGATCTGAGCGAGCTCGTTTCCCACTGAGACTATTTACCATTAATGGAGTCTCGAGCTGGTTCACAGGAATAGCACTAGATTTCCCAAATTTACGAGTCAATAATGTTAGTGTCAGCCCCAGAATCAATTAATGCTTGGAGGGAAAACTCTCTACCCTCACAACTCAACACTACGTCCAGGTTAATACGTTTAGGGGGAATATCAGGGACAACCGAACGACTCACCAGAACCCCGTCTGCGACTGGTGAGTCTGACAGTTTAACCATATAGGACAGTTGACTAACTGATGATTGGGAGCTCCACAGTAAATACACAATCCCCCCCAAATCAAACGGTTGCGACCTAGCTGCATGGGTTCCTCCTGGACTGGAGCGGGAGACAGGGGAACCCAATTGCTCACACGTACATAGGGAGTGGACTCAGGGAAACTAGTGAGAGGACCTGCTGTAACTGGGGGAACTGACTTCCTCTCACGGCGCCTCTCACGTGGACGGTTGTCTATCTTTATGGCGAGGCTAATAAGCTCCTGAAGGTTGGCAGTCTCAGATATTCCCACTAAACTGTCCTTAACCTCCTCATTTAGCCCCTTAAAGAATATACTCTGGAGAGCCCAATCATCCCATCCTAATTCTGCCGCTAGAGTGCGAAACTCAACGGGGTAATCTGCTGCACACGCGGAACCCTGGCATAGATCCAGCAACCGATTGCTGGAATCGCAATTAGAAACAGGATGATCGATTACAGACATAATCTCACTGGAGAACTGTTGGAAAGTGGCCTGCCGAGTCAGGGGATTATTCCAAAACGCAGCTCCCCAGACTCGAGCCCTACCAGACAACAAGCCTAGCACATAGGCTATCTTGGTGCTATCGTTAGCATATGTGAGAGGCTGCTGACCGAAAACCAGAGAGCATTGAAACAGAAAAATCCTGCATTCACCCAGTTTACCACAATAACGCTCTGGTGCAGGAACATAGGGCTCACGAGGGAGGAGAGTACTCACGGTAGTAGCGGGTGACTCAGCATTCACCGGAGCAGCAAGGAGAGGTCCTACCTGTGCCTCCAAGCGAGTTATGCAGGCAGTCAACTGACCGAGACTCTCCATGATCCCTTGCAGCGTCAGCGAATGCTTACCGAGCAGTACTCCCTGGGAGGTAACCGCGTGATGAACGGAAAAACCCGGGGGCGGAATAAAAATACAAACAAAAGCTTAATATAAAAAACAAACAAAACACTACAGGGTAACAGGTAACTAGGGACGAGACGGTCGAGGGAAAACAGGAACACGGCAAAGACGGACGATCAGGGAAACGGACGAGGAAACAGGAACACGGGAAACTACAGAGAAAAACAAAAGACAAGCAACGATTAATATATTTACCGACGGGGAACGTGAAAACCACAAACGAGTAAGGAATCCGGGGTAAATAGTTTACCAAGGGAAGGATAACAACTGTCCGGCGCTGCATGCCTGTCAGCTCAGGGTAGAAGCACTCAACCGGGTGATTAGAGTAACAGGCTGCAGCTGGGGGGGAGAAACACACGCCTACCGAACTCACACAAAAGGAAGGGAGGAGGGTACTGACAGAACCGACTCCTGACATAATCTTTGTCAAGACTGCAATATTTCAATATCATAGAGAATAAACTGAATTCAGTAATACAGTGGGTAACATTGAAAGCCTTTCTATGGGAGTCAATACAGATCTTTAATAAAATTATAATGTCAACTTGAAAATGAAATCCTATTTCCTAAAATGGCATTATATTTTGATGGGTTATTTGAGAAAAAAAAAGTAATCCAATTAAAGAGCTTTTGACATTTTATTTTCACAGACTTTACCTGTTGAATTTAATTATTATAATAATTTAAAAACTCAAATAATGGTATGTGAAATATGTTATTGGTTATTGCATTTTAATTTTTCACACACAACTTAAATGCTATAGTAATATTACATTTTAATTTTCAAGTTTACATTATAATCTTAATAAAGTCTGCTGTGGGCTTCCATACTGCTCTTACCAATATTTTTGATACAGTTCAGTAATGATTGAAACATTCTTGTCTCTCTTTAGTGTCTGGGAGAAACTTCTATGTCCACTTGGCAGGAAAAACTAATCACGCTCATCAAGACTTTGTTGACAAACTCAAAGGTTTTGGCCAAAATCAGGTGCACTTTCCTGAAGAAAGTGACTACCTTATGGTTTTCTGTCCCATCGTTTCACGAGCTGGAACAGACATCAGCGACGCTCTGAACAACATGCCAGGTAGGAAACACCCTCTGCCATTGTTTGGCCAATTTTTGACTGACCACTTAAATATACAGGCGTTATACAGGGAAATTTGACTAATCAATTGAAAAGTCCCTTATTTAGTGATGAAAAATCTTATATTATAATATTTATTTTTGTAGGAGCTCTAATTTGACCTGGAATTCCCCTATGTTTAGCTGTTGTCCCCCAGAGGCCCTACGTTGGTGATGAAAGCTCCCTCCGTATTTCACCCATCACCAGATCAGACAATAGCAAAGTTCAATTGCAATAGACATGTTTCAGCCAGTAGAGGGAAGTCCCTATGCATATTTAGAGCACAATATGTAAAATTCACACCCTGTGCACCTACATGTAAAGTACTCTACTTTGAGCTACCTGCCCTGCACCAAACAACAACTAACTGGGGAGCGTTTAGGAGCTTTACTTGTCAGGAGTCAGTGGAAACCAATGTAAAATCTAGAAAAGATGTGCTTTGGGCTCCAAATGGTGTAAAATCCAAACTAATGTATTCATCTGACTCATTTGGTTGTGTTGTCTCTGTGCTTACAGGTGATAAAAGAGCAATTCTTGTGGTGATGCATCACACCTTCAATCCTGACTATGTTGTAGCTCCAATCAGTAGACATGTGGACCACCAGAAAATCCTCCTCACCGTGGACTGTCTGTTCTATGAGCGCAAACTCCTGAAGTGTAACCACAACGACATTGCGTGGAATGAGGTCCATAAGATTCTTGGATGTCGCCCTTCACAGGTAATCAGGTTTACACACAATCAAGTTCTGAGTGTGAACTGATATTGTGATATTAAGCAACAACGGACCATTACCGTGTTCCACCTTGTGTAATTTCATTATTTTTCTCTTTCTTTCTTTCTTTTTCTCTTTCGTTCTTTCAGGTTTCTTTCTTTCTTTCTCTCTTTCTTTCTTTCAGGTTTCTTTCATTCTTTCTTTCTTTCTTTCAGGTTTCTTTCTTTCTTTCTATCAGGTTTCTTTCTTTCTTTCTTTCTTTCTTTCAGGTTTCTTTCTTTCTTTCTATCAGGTTTCTTTCTTTCTTTCTTTCTTTCTTTCTTTCTTTCTTTCTTTCTTTCAGGTCTCTGATGGGCAAACCAGCAAGACTGACATCTCCAATGGTAAGTATGACTGTAATCATGTATTGGTACTTTTACTGAAGTAAATGATCTGAATACTCCTTCCTTCCTGCTTTCTCAAGACTTCAATATTTCAATATCACAGAGAATAAAGTGGATTCAGTAATACAATAGGTAACATTGAAAGCCTCCCTCTGGAAGCCCATACGGATCTTTAATCAAATGAAAATACCTTTATCCAAATTGCGTTTTTATTTTCACATACCTGTATGGGCGATGACCATATTACAAATTAAAAGGAAAAGCTGTTTGACATTTCCTTTTCAAAGTTGCACCCCACTGTACAGGCGAGACTATTCAAATGATAACTTAAAATTCAAAACTAAAATGCTATATCAACTATCTAACCTGGTTTTTACTTTTATTAGAAATATTTAAGTCAAATGAAAATATAATTTGAAATTTTTGACATTTCATTTTCAAACACTTAACCTGTTGAATTGTTATCATCATAGTACGCAAACTGGCTACTCAAATAACACTAAGTGAACATATAAATATGTGGAAAATATTAATGCTATTGTGAAATTACATTTCCTTTTTCAAATTTCCAATTTCTATTTTAATACAGGAAAGTTTAATAAAGTCCGCCCCGCTTTTTGTTGAATCTCATCAACTCAGCCTGACACTCGGCAGGGTCACTTACTTCCCTCTGAAGTCACACAAAGAAAACCGAAAAAGTCTAAAAGTAAAGAAGGTGGTGGTGGAGATGAAAAAGAAATATGCGGCGCGGAGAAGTTAAGATTACAGTTGGAGCAAGTTGTGGGAAAATGCGCTAAAATAACTGACATTTTCCTTAGTGGAAAGGCCAAGGTTTGCACAGTCAGTGAGAGCACTGATGAGGCAGAACCAGGACCCAGCAGCAGAGAAATGACAGGTGCACGTTTGCACCGGCATGTTTGGTAATAATATAGGTGCATTTCCATTAGGGTGAAACTTGGCTGGGCACGCCTCTTAAATGGCCGTTCACTCTCCGTGTTTCCATTACAAAAAACGCCAGAGAGGGATTTACGAGACTCTGGAGGTGAAGTATCCTACTACCACACGTCACATCACGATGAGAGCTACATCCAATCAGCAACCAGGCTTCTCTCAGGAGTTTGAGCGGCCGGTTTTTGGCCCTGCTCTCTTGCAGGTCCAAAAAACTAATTGTGTAGAAAATCCACCATTGCCTTTAATTTAACAGCCTGCTGACTTAGAAATCTTACTTACTTTTGAATGGTAAGTTATTGGTAATTGTAGAAGTTTTTGATGTAATTTTGAAGTTTTATTATTGCAATTAAAATTACTTCCAACAGGCTGCTCCATCCCAGTCCTCCCTGGTAATAACTCAAACAATCTTGTCTCTCTTTAGTGTCTGGAAGAAACTTCTATGTCCACTTGGCAGGAAAAACTAATCACGCTCATCAAGACTTTGTTGACAAACTCAAAGGTTTTGGTCAAAATCAGGTGCACTTTCCTGAAGAAAGTGACTACCTTATGGTTTTCTGTCCCATCGTTTCACGAGCTGGAACAGACATCAGCGACGCTCTGAACTACATGCCAGGTAGGAGACACCCTCTGCCATTGTTTGGCCAATTTCACACTGATCACTTAAAGTTATACAGGGAAATTTGACTAATCAATTGAAAAGTTCCTTATTTAGTGATGAAAAATCTTATATTATAATATTTATTTTTGTAGGAGCTCTAATTTGACCTGCAATTCCCCTATGTTTAGCTGTTGTCTCCCAGAGGCCCTACGTTGGTGATGAAAGCTCCCTCCGTATTTCACCCATCACCAGATCAGACAATAGCAAAGTTCAATTGCAATAGACATGTTTCAGCCAGTAGAGGGAAGTCCCTATGCATATTAAGAATACAATATGTAAAATTCACACCCTGTGCACCAAAATGTAAAGTACTCTACTTTGTGCTACCTGCCCTGCACCAAACAACAACTAACTGGGGAGCGTTTAGCAGCTTTACTTGTCAGCAGTCAGTGGAAACCAATGTACAATGTAGAAAAGATGTGCTATGGGCTCCAAATGGTGTAAAATCCAAACTAATGTATTCATCTGACTCATTTGGTTGTGTTGTCTCTGTCTCTTTCTTTCTTTCTTTCTTTCTTTCAGGTTTCTATCTGGCAAAACTATCTGAATATCATCAAAAATGGTAAGTGTGACTGTAATCATGAACTTCATAAGTCCATCTTTTAACTTAATTCACATGGTCATATAAGCATTAACTGAGTTTTTGCTCTTTATGTAATCATCCTGTCTATACTGGCTGTGAAGTGATACCCTCCTAGTAGGACTTCCATATAACAGCTGGCCTCCTTAACCAATGCTGGTAGTTTGTTCCATAAATATGCAGCACAGTGAGAGAAAGCTCTGTTGCTTGCAGACTGCTTATTAACCCTGAGGAGTTTTTAGAACGGTAGTTTTGGGAACGAAGGGCACATGCTGGTAAATAGGGTGTGTTAATTCTGACTTTTAAATGTACAGGATATTTTGTTTTATTTCATAGTTGTGGGCACAATAAAAGTTAACATTTGAGGCCTAGAGATGTCCACCAGGCTTAAAAAAAGAAATAAAAATAGCTATGACAGAACTATGAATTAAGAAATAAGGGAATTGGCATTGTTTTTATATTTTGTAAGCAAAATTATTTTCATGTTTGTAATTGATACCAGTTGACTCATTGCTCTGTTTTTCTTTCTTTCAGGGTGTAAGACGTCTTGGAAGGCCATCGTTATTACATGTGCTTCACTGTGGGCATCGGAGGTCACTGGGTATCTGATTTGGTTTTTCAAGAGAAAAAAAATTAAGAAGACCTGTGAAAGCTGTCACTAACATGCATGGCATTTATTTTCATAGTATTATCAAAATGAATGATTCCTTAAGGGACAAAATGTGTAATCATCTGCAAAGAATTAAAAAAGGAGGATGGTATTATTGTTGATAATGTAGTGTAATCATAAAGGCTGATATGTTTTTGGCTGAAGCTTTTGATCACTAATATTTTTCTGAAATATAATGAAGAGGTAAAAGAAGGAAGCATGACAGATCTGCAGACAGAGGTATGAAAACATCTGGACGTGGAAAAGTTAGAAAGTTTGAAATTAACATTGAAATTCAAATAAAGCTTTTAACACAAGACTGCCACAAGTTGAAAAGTCTCTGAAGTCTGTCTTGAAGTAAAATTCAGGCGTAAAATCATCCCATGGTATTTTTTGGCATTCATCATATAAGCCATCGAGACAATTTTTTTTTGGTGTAACAACTATTAATAGAGATATCTGGGAAAGTCATACACAGTAGCTAACAACCGAATACGGCACAGTGAAGGCATTAAGCAGCTTTTTTAATCACTAATCCTGCCCAAAATAACATCAAACCTCTGCAGTAGCATGAGAAGAGTTCCAACACATAAAATAAAGCACCAATGGGCTCCTACCTTTTGGACTGAGTTTGGTAATCCACTTGAATGGACTTTACAGGGGCCAGTAGGTAAGTCTTTAAAAGACTCTTTTAATAAACTCTGGGTTCACCAACTACGTTGTTGGTGTTTCATTTTACGTGTAGGGACTCTTATCATGCTACTGCAGAGGTTTGGTGTTATCATGAGCAGTATTAGTGGTAAAGAAAGACGCTTTAATGTGCTAACCGTGCTGCCCTGAGCTAATCAGTTTTTTAGCCGCATTTGGTTGTTAGCGACTTTCCGGGATATCTCCGTTAATTGTTGCTACACAACAAAAATTGTCTCAATGGCTTATTTGATGAGTGTACTTGCCGAAAGAGACCATGGGATGATTTTACGCCGGAATTTCACTTCAAGACAGTAATAACATGCCTAAATATGAGTGTTTGGTTGCTGTAATACTGGCCCCAAAGAAATCCGTTCTAAATAGATTTAATTGAAGTGATGATGAATCAAATGGTTTAATGAGAATGTTAAGTCAGGGTTATGACCACAGTCACAGAAATTAGTTTTTTGAGATGCAAATTTTGTGACATGTACGTGTTTAAATGCGTGTGTAATAGGATAGTGTGTGATTAAATGAGAAAACGTACTGTGTGATAAAACATCTCTGTAGAAAATGATTGTTGAAAATGATGTTTTTCCCTATTAAAGAATGAATAAAAATTAATGTATCCAATGGTAATATCATATTTGTGGAAATTTGTCTCATCACTGACAAACAAATGTGATGGATTCTTATCAAAAATGATGGAACGGCCTAAGTAAGTTCTGTGGGAATTTGGGATATTTGTAATTCATAATCATAGTTTTGTCAGGTCAAACGCAGTTCAGTGTCACCTCTGTTTAACGTTATCATATGACTAGTACATAGCTTGTTTGTGCTTAATGGATAACGTCAATAACGGCCTCATGACGGTATAATGGCAGTAGTTCAGAGGGGGATTGTAATGTCTAAGGTATGTTTGGTCTAAAGACGTCACCCAACCAAGGCTTAGCTCGTTGTATCTATTACCCTGTGACCATGTCTGTCTGGAGGGGGTGTCTCTTCCTCTAAATGGCTGAGCACCAGTGGGCTCAGGGTCATTTCTGCTAAACTCTGAGCTTTGTGAGGATGCAGGGGTGAACGTATTTTCGTCTGCAGAAGAAAGAAGAAAAAGCTGATCCTGTTTGCTGATCTTTATTGAAGAAATCCATTTCCACAACAATTTGGCGTCCCTGGGTGGGCACCTGGAGTGAGAGGCACGTACTGGACAGGACTGACGGTGAAACCTGTGCACAGTAGAGTGAAGCTCCTACCTCAACCTTGCCACAAATTCAGCTGAGAAGTGTTTCTTTTGGTTGTTGTTGACGTCTAGAAAATGAGGGTTCGAGTCCCTCCTCTGCAAGTGGTTCGAGTCCACTTATTGTTGACGTATAGTGAGAGTCTGTGCCAGGGCCGGCCAGCAGTTTGATCAGCTGCTCTCTTTTCAGTTTGAGTCTGATTAGTAGTAATTTTTTGTGAAAACGTTGTCTCACAGTTCAAGTCTTTTTTAGGTAAATTACAGTGTTTTTGGTTAGCTCATGAAATAAGATAGGACTCCGGACAGTATGTTAGAGGGTTTGTTGTAAGTCTATGTGTGTGTTGTTCCCATCTGCGTCTCTTTTTCTCTTTCCCCCTCTACATCATCTGTGTGCGTATGTGTGTGTGTTGACACCTGTAGAAAGAGAGTTGTGAGTAAAGGCTTTGTTTTAGTCCAAAGTCACATCAACAGCATTACCCTCCCGTCCTTCGCTTTGAGGAAACAGGGAGCATAAGATAATATAGGGAGAAATTATTTTTAACAGCAATAAATAACAAGAAACAAAATAAAGAAATTCAGTCGGTAAGGGGAACACACTGCTTAAGAAAACTCCCACAGAAATATATACAAACTCCACTGCATGTACGATATTTAAAACACCAATTAATAAGGGAAAGTTAATGTCGAAAATAAATAAATAATAAAATCTATACATAGATCTGTAAAAATCTATCCATAACATATGAATATATAAATGTAGATCCATAAACTGAATTCTAGAAAATCTTTGACTCTTTCAACAAGGATGTTCACAGGGGTGTGAGACGTGTTTTGACTGGGCAGAGGAGTATTAAGAAAAGTTCATGTGGCTCGGGTGATCCAAATTCAGAGCTAAATAAAATTGTGCAAATACATACTGTGAATTAAACACAGGCGGGCGTTGTCATTTTGACAAGTGAGATTCAGAAGTTGGGTGTGGCTATAAAGGCCAACAGCCATTTTGAAGCAGTTGTTCAGAATAAAAAAGGAAATAGGTGTGGTTGTGCTATCAATCGCCATTTGGAAGGCGCAGTTGAAATTTAGGAGTTAGGTGTGGCTTGGAGGCCCGCCATTTTTAAACCTAATCGCCATTTTGAATCAAAATGACGTTATTTTTGCCAGGAATGGGTTGGAAGACCGCAAGACAGGAGGTGAGTGCAACAGATAGCACCACCTGAGAGGACCTAGCAGTTAGCTAAAGGCCCAAATTGCATAGCTACCAGAAAGGATAAGCTAAGTGTTAGCATTTAAGATTGATTGCAGCTATTACCATAGCCTAGCTTAGCATAACTAGGATAACTATGGCTAAGCTTATTAGCATTGAGCTAAAAAAACTAGCATATCAAATTAAACTGTGGGTATTGCCATAGCCTAGCTTAGCATAACCAATATAGCTAAGGCTAAACTAGCTAGCATTAAAGCTAAATAATTAATTGTTCAATTGATTTCAAATATCACTAAAGACGAGCTTAGCATAACCAAGGTAAGCTAGGCCTAGACTTACTACCAGTAAAACATAGAAATAGCATCCCCTAAGAGGAACAATAAATCCCATAATTGACACGCCAGTGCCACTCTAGACAGAAATAAACTAAGCGAGATGGGGTCAGCTCAAAGCAAACGCGACAAAGGCATAGCCCTAAGCCCAAACCTCCAGTATATGATCACAAACTACAGTAAATCTTGCGTTGACCAATTCACTGAGTGCAGTTTTCCCTATACAGGCAGTTTTAGTCTCAAACAATTGGAAATTCTGAAAGTGAACCTCAGGCAGAAGGATCGATGACAGGGAAAAGCAAAAGAGCAGGAGGGGGCAGAAGGAAGGAGCCTTTCAAAGCTGATTGGGCCACCTATGATAGCTGGCTACATAAAGCCAGGCTAAGAGACAGAGGGCAGCATACAAGCAGGGAAAGGGTAACCTCTCCTCCCCCTCCTTCTTCTCTGTGTCTTAAACTAGATGCAACCCTCGACTTCGACTCAGCTCCTCCAACCAGGCCGGCTCCCCAACTAGCCAACCAGCAGCAGGCTCAACAGGCTCATCCCCAGATCCAGGCGGCTGCACCACAACCCCACCAACTGCTCAACCCCCTTGGGGACCTGGCTGCACTGGGGAGAGGGGGAGGAGGCCAGCCGATCACCAAGAAGGGCAGACCCAGGGGCAGAGGCAAAGGACTCGACCCCCGGCGATCGCGATCATCTACACCACGCACTGCCTGTGGCCCCTGGCTGCTGAATGTTTTTGATACTCTGGGGGTCATGATAGCCTTTACCAAGCCAGAGCAGTCGGCGGACCGAACCATCGCAGGCCTCGCTCTCTGGTTAGGGGTTCTAAACATCAGCACCATCAACTACGAGGGATCGACAGTCAGATTCATACATTATCGGGACAAATTGCTGCACCCTTGTGCCTGCATTAGGTGACAACTTGACTCACGATGGGGGGATGGAAAACCACCGCTGTCAGATTCCTACTCCCTGTGTTGATTGTTGTGTTGGTAATGTTGTTGGTCATTTTTTGTGTGCTGCCTTTCTGCCGAGCTCTCATGGTTTCCTTAGTGAGCTCTGCCGCGGGGCAGTACACACGAATCGCCATGACTCCAGATGAAGATCTGTGGGTACCACCATTTTTGGATTCAGATATTGAGTCAAACTGATGTAAACACAAGATGTGAATGTTAGAGGGTGATTACATTACAACCACATGGGTGATGACAACAATAAAAATCCTCACCCTTTTGTGCAAACCATGACACGTAATTGTGTGCAAACTGTCTCACTCAGGAACTACCTGCCTGCCTGTGAAACCTTAGCTCCTTTACCTTCTGAAGCTTGACCAGACTGCTATGTAGGAGAATGAGCCTACACATATTATGGCTAGAACATATTAGTCGCTGAATTAATTACGAATTAACTCGACTCGTTAAAATTTAGGATTTAATTTACTTCGAAGTAGGGCACCACACCAAAATAAGACAGGATGTTTATTAAACTTTGGTGAAGGTTTAATACCTGTTAGTAACTTAAAGTAATTGATTATTTAAATTTTATCAGTCTCGTCTCAAACGTGTTAGTTCTTACCACAGCCTTATCAGGGACCATCTATTTCTGCACAGAAGGGAAGACTCTCACAACGACGTGAAGTTATAAACATTTATTTGGTTAATTAGCAAGAATAATACATAATAGTGCAATACTGAATAGATGAGTGACAAAGGGTTAAATGTGAATATAAAAAGTTTAAGACCAGAGTGACCACCAATGTTTTTAACCAGGAGTTGTAGTAAAAGGCCAACCTTACTTTGCCATTGATATTACAGTCGCCCTGGCGTCTTACAGTACCGGTGCAGGTTCCGTAGGTCCGAGTCCCGGTGTTTGGCGGACCTTAGTTCTGGTCTGTAGACTGGGTCGGCTGCGCCGTTGGATCAGCCGGGCTTTTCTGCTTCACGTCCCGGCTTGGATTCCGGCCCTTCAGGTTCCTTGGCTCTGGCTGTTGTTTGGTGGTCAAAGAAATTCTGACTGGTTCTGTTGGGCTGGTGTCGTAAGTTCAATGCAATTTGCCGGGCGGACAAAAAGGCAAAGACAGCACGAGGGGTTTTACTATACTTATAAAAGATAAAAAGGTTTTGTAGAAAACGTATAAAGTGACGCGATAAAAATAGATTAATAAACGAAAATATTTTAACAAGAAAACAAAATATAAAGTAACGTCTCTTGCGAACTTTTGGATAACAAAGTTGAACAAAAGAAACAAAAGAAAAACAAAACGCAGGAAGCGCAGAAGAGGGGCAGAAGAGAGCGTGAAGAGAGAAGAGTAGAGTAGATGAAGTGAGAGCGATAAGAGGAAGTAGAGCACAGAAACACCTCTGTGGTGTTCCTTTATCCCTCCAGGGGAGCGAGAAGGGGGGTCTTGGGTTAACCCAACCCTATGCGTTCTGAGCGAATTATTTGCTTTATATTCCATCATTCTAACAGGGAAGATTAAACCATCTCTGGGTGATTTTCCATTATTAATCTTTCTGATATCCAATTTAACCAAAATCTTTAGGCAGGCAGTTTTAACAGATAACCCTACTGAGTGAAGGGAAGTATTATTAAAACACAGAATATTCAGGAATTAGACAGAGACTTTGCACTTCTGAAACCACATAAACATAATCACAAACAAGATACAAATAATGCATACACAGTTACACATTAGAAAGAATGTCTTTAAACAGCCAGTTGCGATGTAACAGCGAACTTTCACTTTTTTTCCAACTCTCTAAGTTCTGTTTCTTGTCCTTATCACTGAAAGTCCCTCTGTCTCCTGGGTGAGAGAGACCGACCCTTCAGTTTAAATTTCGGTCAAATTTGACGTTGATTTAGGATAAGAGTTCCTCCATCCTTGAGTTCTGGGTTTTAATTACCCTAGGAGGGTTTGAGATTGTAAAACACCTTATCTCACATTGAAACAAGTATAAAAACGTCTTATCTCACACTCCCTTCCTGTGACGCTGAGCAGAGAAAGGGAGGATCAGGAATGTGTGTCCCAAAAAGGAGAACTTTCACTCAGGTTCCCCTCACTTATTTATTACATGATAATTACCTTTTGTGACTATTCCAATCACTGTTTTTACCCAAATCAACTTTATTCATCTATAATATAAAAAGCTTTTTCTCCAGTTTTGATGCATGCTATGTTAACCCTTTTCAAAAAATTACATTACAAATTTCCTGTTGTAGTGAACATAAAATGTTCAAAGGGGGGACTGTTGTGGGAATTTTATGATATTTGTAATCCGTAATCATAGTTTTGTCAGGTCAGACGCAGTTCAGTGTCTCCTCTGTTTAACCTTATCATATGACTAGTACATAGCTTGTTTGTGCTTAATGGATAACGTAAATAACTGCCTCATGACGGTATAATGGCATATTTGTGCTTCTGTACATCCTGTTTCTTGCAGATAACTCATGACTGTTTTTATGGCCTGTGTGGACCTGTTTTAGAGACCTTGTGATGAGATTAGTTCAGAGGGGGATTGTAATGTCTAAGGTATGTTTTGTTTGGTCTAAAGACATCACCCAACCAAGGCTTAGCTCATTCTATCTATTCCTCTAAAAGGCTGGGCACCAGTGGGCTCTGGGTCATTTCTGCTAAACTCTGAGCTTTGTGAGGAAGCAGGGGTGAATGTATTTTTGTCTGCAGAAAAAAATACTTTGTCAAAATACCATGGAGAAAAAGCTGATCCTGTTTGTTGATCTTTATTGAAGAAATCCATTTCCACATCAGTTCCCATTTTGGCTCTCATGTTTTGATTTGATTTTGCAAAAGTTTAACTTTAGGGACCAGCTCATCTCAGGCTGACACCACCCCAACTGTGAAGAATAGTTTTGACACAATCGAGGTATGTGAACGCTTTTCGCTCTTCCTTATGTTGCTGATGCAACTTTTTGTTGCCACAAAGTCAAGTCTTTTTTGCTCTTTTCTTTCTACCAAATGTTTGAATGCAACTAACAGAAATATTTCAGTCTTCTCTGCTCAGTCATAGAAGTTTACGAGCAGACCCTGAAGGCAGCAGCAGTCAACTGTGCTGAGCAGGAAGTACACAGCAAGTATCTGAGCTTGTTTGCTGAGGATACGGAGAGTGAACCAAACATTAAATAAGCCTATAGATAAGTAGAGACAATAGATTGTCCTTTACATTGTCAGTAATGTAGATCTTAGAGTTATCAATATGTAATTCTGCAGCTGATAGGAATCTATGAACCTTGAACTAAGCTGCAATCAGTATGAGTAAAATTTGGTCTCCGTAGCTCTATCCTAGAAGGTAATAATAAGTTTAAATAAACCTGGTCAAAGCTGTCTTCCCCTGGTGTTTAGACTCGATTTCAACCCCATGTGAGGAGACTATGATCTAAAAACAACACATACAGTGTCCCTGCTGCCGTGTTACTGTGTCACATGTAAACAACAAGACTTTGGTCTTTATAGCCTCTCGGCCTCTATAGGCTTTCAGCCAGAGAACACAAAGTGAAAGTGAAAGTATTCCACTGACAGGCACAGGCTGTTACTTTGTGTGTGAGAAGGATATGGCGGAGACAAGAAATTATCAATCTGCTTCGTAAGTTAACTCCTTAAAATGGTGTAAATAATCCCTGCGAGGCTTTGAACTACTGAATTTCTACCATGCATTGGAGTAATAATACAGATTATAGCTTTCTAAGATAACTTTAACTGTGTCTAGTTTAAGCTGCTGTGAGTAAAGAGTTTGTGACACACATGGTACTGGTCCTTGTTTAGCTTTATTTAACCTTGTGTTAAGTGTGTTGACCACATTTTTCTTTATCTCCTCCTCAGGGACATGGACGAGGTAGAAAGGAGTGGTGAGTCAGCAAGTTTGAGGTTTTATAAAGTCACAATATATGTTGCTCAGTTCTGGGTGTAACTTGTTACATTTACTCAAGTCACTATCCGTCACTGAATGAGGTAACACGGTGGCGACACTGATGAACTCAGTACCAAATGAGTAAATTCTTATCATCAACAAACAGACAAAGAAAAGAGCGATGACTTCAGATGATGCAACTTTAAAAACAAGTGAAAGTTAAAGTGGGATCCAAAAATTGGATTACTGCTTAAAGCCATACAAAGAGAAGAAAACAGAGATCTTCGAGTCACATTATATGTTGCAAAGTGGTGGAATGTAACTATTTACTTAAGTACTGCACTTAAAGTAATAATCTTGAAGATTTGCATCTAAATAAATGTCTGTCAAGTCACTATCTATCACTAAATGAGGTAACACAATGGTGACACTGAAGGATTAAGTGTTAATACAGCAGAAATATTAATCCAAAACATCACATTTAACAGTAAACACTGACAGGAACCATTTTACTCAACAATGAGTACTATTACTTTTGGTACTAAGTTCTTTGAAGAATTTTAGGCCTTTACTTGTATTTGTGTTTTTTACAGTGTGGAATTAGTACTTTTACTTAAGTAAATAATCTTTGTCAAGACTGCAATATTTCAATATCATAGAGAATAAATTGAATTTAGTAATACAGTAGGTAACATTGAAAGCCTCTCTATGGAAGCCAATACAGATATTTAATAAAATTATAATGTCAACTTGAAAATGAAAACCTATTTCCACAATAGGATTATATTTTGATAGGTTATTTGAGAAAAAAAAACAAATGAAAATATAGTAATCCAATTTTATTTTCACAGACTTTACCTGTTGTATTTAATTGTCATAATTTAAAAACTCAGTACTAGTATGTGAAATATGTTATTGGTTATTGCATTTTAAGTTTCATTTGTATTCCAATAACATTACAAACAATTTTAATGCTATAGTAATATTACATTTTAATTTTCAAGTTCACATTTTTTCATTTTAATAAAGTCTCTGTGGGCTTCCATACTGCTCTTACCAATATTTTGATACAGTTCAGTAATGTTTGAAACATTCTTGTCTCTCTTTAGTGTCTGGGAGAAACTTCTATGTCCACTTGGCAAGAAAAACTAATGACGCTCATCAAGACTTTGTTGACAAACTCAAAGGTTTTGGTCAAAATCAGGTGCACTTTCCTGAAGAAAGTGACTACCTCATGGTTTTCTGTCCCATCGTTTCACGAGCTGGAACAGACATCAGCGACGCTCTGAACAACATGCCAGGTAGGAGACACCCTCTGCCATTGTTTGGCCAATTTCACACTGATCACTTAAAGTTAAACAGGGAAATTTGACTAATCAATTGAAATGTTCCTTATTTAGTGATGAAAAATCTTATATTATAATATTTATTTTTGTAGGAGCTCTAATTTGACCTGGAATTCCCCTATTTTCAGCTGTTGTCCCCCAGAGGCCCTACGTTGGTGATGAAAGCTCCCTCCGTATTTCACCCATCACCAGATCAGACAATAGCAAAGTTCAATTGCAATAGACATGTTTCAGCCAGTAGAGGGAAGTCCCTATGCATATTTAGAATACAATATGTACAATTCACACCCTGTGCACCAAAATGTAAAGTACTCTACTTTGTGCTGCCTGCCCTGCACCAAACAACAACTAACTGGGGAACGTTTAGCAGCTTTACTTGTCAGCAGTCAGTGGAAACCAATGTAAAATGTAGAAAATATGTGCTTTGGGCTCCAAATGGTGCAAAATCCAAACTAATGTATTCATCTGACTGATTTGGTTGTGTTGTCTCTGTGCTTACAGGTGATAAAAGAGCAATTCTGGTGGTGATGCATCACACCTTCAATCCTGACTATGTTGTAGCTCCAAGCAGTAGACATGTGGACAACCAGAAAATCCTCCTCACCGTGGACTGTCTGTTCCATGAGCGCAAACTCCTGAAGTGTAACCGCAACGACATCGCGTGGAATGAGGTCCATAAGATTCTTGGAGGTTCACAGGTAATAAGGTTTAGTGTGAACTGATATTGTGATATTAAGGAATAACGTATCATTACTGTGTTCCACCTTTGAAATGATGCAGTTTCATTATAACTCTCTTTCTTTCTTTCTTTCTTTCTTTCTTTCTTTCTTTCTTTCTTTCTTTCTTTCTTTCTTTCAGGTCTCTGATGGGAAAACCAGCCAGACTGACATCTCCAATTGTAAGTATGACTGTATTTATGTATTGGTACTTTTACTGAAGTAAATGATCTGAATACTCCTTCCTTCCTGCTTTGTCAAGACTTCAATATCACAGAGAATAAAGTGGATTCAGTAATACAATAGGTAACATTGAAAGCCTCCCTATGGAAGCTAATACAGACCTTTAATAAAATTAAATAATGTAAACTTGAAAATTAAAACGTATTTCCACAATAGGATTATATTTTGATAGGTTATTTGAGTAAAAAAATCAAAGGAAAATACCTTTATCCAAATAGCATTTTTATTTTTCACATACCTGTATGGGTGATGACTATATTTCAAATTAAATGGAAAAGCTGTTTGACATTTCCTTTTCAAAGTTGCACCCCACTGTACAGGCGAGAATATTCAAATGATAATTATAATAATAATTATTACTATTGTTATGAGGTGTTCCTGGGACACACTGTGACTCCCCTCATGGGGGTGATAAGAAGGAGGAAAAGGATGAAGAGTATGGAGCAGGAGGAACCAGCAAAGATACAGTGAAAGGTAAAAGTGAAGTTTGCAGGGCTGGAGAGGCAATTGTTTAATGAATAGAAATTAAAACATATGGAAATAATTGTACAATATTTTAAATGATATAAAGCAGAAAATCCACCATTGCCTTTAATGTAACAGCCTGCTGAATTAGAAATCTTACTTACTTTTGAATGGTTAGTTATTGGTAATGTAGAAGTTTTTGACGTCATTCTGAAGTTTTATTATTGCAATTAAAATTACTTCCAAGGAAAGGTTCAATTCAATTCAATACAATTTTATTTACAGTGCCAAATCCTAACATGCTGCTCCATCCCAGTCCTCCCTGGTTATAACTCAAACATTCTTGTCTCTCTTTAGTGTCTGGGAGAAACTTCTATGTCCACTTGGCAGGAAAAACTAATGACGCTCATCAAGACTTTGTTGACAAACTCAAAGGTTTTGGCCAAAATCAGGTGCACTTTCCTGAAGAAAGTGACTACCTTATGGTTTTCTGTCCCATTGCTTCACAATTTGGAAGGGACATCAGCGACGCTCTGAACTACATGCCAGGTAGGAGACACCCTCTGCCATTGTTTTGTCTATTTCACACTGATCACTCAAAGGTATACGGGACAATTTGACTAGTCAATTGAAAAGTTCCTTATTTAGTGATGAAAAATATTTAAGCTGTTTCCCCCAAGAGGCCTTTTATGAGAAAAATAATCCAAACTAATGTATCACTGTACTGAATAATTTGTTTGTGTTGTCTCTGTGCTTACAGGTGATAAAAGAGCAATTCTGGTGGTGATGCATCACACCTTCAATCCTGACTATGATGTAGCTCCAAGCAGTAGACATGTGGACAACCAGAAAATCCTCCTCACCGTGGACTGTCTGTTCCATGAGCGCAAACTCCTGAAGTGTAACCGCAACGACATCGCGTGGAATGAGGTCCATAAGATTCTTGGACGTTCACAGGTAATCAGGTTAACACACAATCAAGTTCTGAGTGTGAACTGATATTGTGATATTAAGCAACAACGGATCATTACTGTGTTCCACCTTTGAAATGATGTAGTTTCATTATTACTCTTTCTTTCTTTCTTTCTTTCTTTCTTTCTTTCTTTCTTTCTTTCTTTCTTTCTTTCTTTCTTTCTTTCAGGTCTCTGATGGGCAAACTAGCCAGACTGACATCTCCAATTGTAAGTATGACTGTATTTATGTATTGGTACTTTTACTGAAGTAAATGATCTGAATACTCCTTCCTTCCTGCTTTGTCAAGACTTCAATATTTCAATATCACAGAGAATAAAGTGGATTCAGAATACAATAGGTAACATTGAAAGCCTCCCTATGGAAGCCCATGCGGATCTTTACTAAAAGTATGTCAACTTGAAAATGAAAACGTTATTGTCTTTGTATGTAAATACAAGTGATTAAAGTTCATTATTATTACTATTGTTATGAGGTGATCCTGGGACACACGGTGACTCCCCTCATGGGGGTGATAAGAAGGAGGAAAAGGATGAAGAGTATGGAGCAGGAGGAACCAGCAAAGATACAGTGAAAGGTAAAAGTGAAGTTTGCCGGGCTGGAGAGGCACTTGTGTAATGAATTTAAATAAAAACATGTGGAAATAATTGTACAATATTTTAAATGATACAAAGCAGAAAATCCACCATTGCCTTTAATGTAACAGCCTGCTGAATTAAATTTCAATTCAAAGTTCAATTCAATTCAATACAATTTTATTTACAGTGCCAAATCCTAACAGGCTGCTCCATCCCAGTCCTCCCTGGTAATAACTCAAACATTCTTGTCCCTCTTTAGTGTCTGGGAGAAACTTCTATGTCCACTTGGCAGCAAAAACTAATGACGCTCATCAAGACTTTGTTGACAAACTCAAAGGTTTTGGCCAAAATCAGGTGCACTTTCCTGAAGAAAGTGACTACCTTATGGTTTTCTGTCCCATCGCTACACAAGTTGGAAGGGACATCAGTGACGCTCTGAACAACATGCCAGGTAGGAGACACCCTCTGCCATTGTTTGGCCAATTTCACACTGATCACTTAAAGTTATACAGGGAAATTTGACTAATCAATTGACAAGTTCCTTATTTAGTGATGAAAAATCTTTAAGCTGTTGTCCCCCAAAGGCCTTTTATGAGAAAAATAATCCAAACTAATGTATCACTGTACTGAATAATTTGTTTGTGTTGTCTCTGTGCTTACAGGTGATAAAAGAGCAATTCTGGTGGTGATGCATCACACCTTCAATCCTGACTATGTTGTAGCTCCAAGCAGTAGACATGTGGACAACCAGAAAATCCTCCTCACCGTGGACTGTCTGTTCTATGAGCGCAAACTCCTAAAGTGTAACCACAACGACATCGCGTGGAATGAGGTCCATAAGATTCTTGGATGTCCCCCTTCACAGGTAATCAGGTTTACACACAATCAAGTTCTGAGTATGAACTGATATTGTGATATTAAGGTTTTACTGATAATTTCTGTTATACACCTTTGAAATGATGCAGTTTCATTATGACTCATATAGTCTTTCTTTCTTTCTTTCAGGTATCTTTATGGAGGAAGATTTACAATTGTAAGTATGACTGTAATCATGAACCTCAGATTTCAGATCAGTTTTTTTAAGTCTATCTTTTACCTTCTCTCACATGGTCATATGTGCATTAATTGAGTTATTACTTTTGTGTAATTGTCCTGTCTACACTGGCTGTGAAGTGATACCCTCCTAGTAGTATGAGAGGACAGATGGCCCAAACGATGAAAAGAAAACCCATGAACCCTAATTTTCTTAAGTTTAATTTGAATTAAAGAATAATGACATTGTTATTCTAATATGTAAGCAAACTCAATTTGGGGTTCTAAATGATACCAGCTGACTCATTGTTTTCTTTTTCTAACTTTTAGTTTTCAGAGCTTAAATGGTACAGCATGAGGTTTACTCGGGCGATCACTGGGTATGAGAGATTGTTTTTTGAAGAGAAGAACAAGTAAGAAGACCTGGGAAGGCTGTCACCAACATGCATGGCATTCATTTTTAAAAGTGTTATTAAATAAAATGGTTTCTGAAGGGACCAAATAAAATGTGCTGTGTAATTTATGTGTAATCATCTGCGAAGAATTAAAAATAGAGGATGGTATTATTATTATAATGTAAATGATTTTGGGCTGAGGTTTTTGTATGAAACAGGGGTAAAAGATTGAAGCATAACAGATCTGCAGATAGAGTTGTTAAAACAACTGGATGTGAAAAAGTTGGAAAGGAAGAGTTTGTAATTATCATTAATCACATATAATAACTGATAACACAAGGCTGATATAAGTTTAAAAGTCTCTCAAGTCTATCTCAAGACAATAATGATATGCCTAAATGTACAGTTAAACAGTGTTTGGTTGGTGATTTTAATGTAAGTGATGCCGAACAAATGGTTTAATGAGAATGTAAAGTTTGTGTATGACCGAAGTTACAGAAATTGGCTTTTGAGATTTGTGGCTTGTATGTGTTTAAATGCGTGTGATGTAAAGTAGTGTATGATAAATAAAAAAAATGTTTGATAAAACATCTCTGTAAAAGAATGACTGCTGCTGCTATGTGCTCAATTAAAATACAAAGATTATGTTTTTCTCTCATAAAGAATTATAAAAATATTTAAATCTCATCAATCTGTCTCATGGCTGATAAACAAATGTGATGGATTCTTCTCAAAAATGAGAAAACGGTCTCAATAATATTGTTTAAGTTCCCATTTTGGCTCCCCCTTTTTTTTATTCGATTGTGCAAATGTTACCATCCCAACGGCACCATCGTGGTATGTGGATGCTTTTTGCTATGTAATTTTAGATTGGATTTTAGTGGGCCAAGCAATGGAGCCACTTCGAAGGGGCACGACCACACACTCCGAACATGCAAGTCCCCCTACAACACTGCAGGCAGCAATACCAAGAGCCAAGCAATGAGGGCACGCTTGAATGGGCACTACACTTGTTTATACAATTCATCATGTAAGTCTAAAAACACAATAGTGGCTGTGTGATGACACCGGGAGAATGTGATGGAAGGTTTTTTGCACCACCTTCACGTGTGACCATTGGGAACAAGTATAAAGGACAGGTGGTTGATTGACATGTCATGATACAACTTTTGAAACATGCTGAGACTTTAACTGAGTCCTGTTGTTTACTTGTAGTGCCATGGCAACACTGCAAATTCAACTTTACGAGGAAACTGCCTGATCTTCCCTCGCTATCCCCACTTGATGACAGCTCTGCACTCCGCACTGAGCAGCAGAGGTCTGCAGGAGGAGGTCTGGGGGGATGGGGTGTTAAGGTCACGCCTCTGGCCTAAAAAGGCGAAGCAGAATACCAGCAGCAGCGAGCCGCTCTAAGAATAACTCAGGCCCTGAGGCTCAGAAACATGGAATGAATGTTACAGTACCTTATTAGATTCAGACTTTTATTCAGATTAATAAAAAAGAGTAAGCAAATAAATAAGACTGATTAATAAATTTAGATCTAATAGGTTTGTTGCAGGGTGAAACAAATGTCCACTATGTAATCACGTGACTCCAGCAGCTACATTGGCTGGTGGGATAAAGTTACCTTGAGGCTCACACTCCCGATCTCTCTTCTCTCTTTCCCTTCCATCGTCCGTCGATCTAATTCTGTCAGAGCGTGTAGAGGGAGGGGGGGCACAGGCTTCTCTTTCTCCACCATAGCCCCAACCAAGCAGAGGACAAAGCCAGTGACTACCTTAACTTGGTCTCTGTCTCCCTAGCCTCATCCACTGGGACGGAAGTCAGCCCTCTGGACCACCTTACATTCACTTGGACCCATGAAAAGTTTTTCACTTTTGGAACAAGAGAGGAAAATGCAGATTTAGGAATGAGAATGGAAAAAGAGGTGTAGTGTTACCAGAGGGTTTCAGGTTTTCCTTGTATCCTCGGCACCAGTCATTCACATGACGTTGCTAGATTGGAATTAAACCCTGGGATTAAATCGCGCAGAGGAGTTAAGGATCTACCATACATATTTCTTTCTCTCTTCATGGCAACTTAATCTGCACAAAGGATTTACTGTTGGAATTCTGTTCTATACTATGACCGAAACAGTTGAAGGTAAAGTATCATCACATGAAGTAATACTATTCAATTTCAACACCATATCACATAAATGAAGCACAATGAAGCTCCTGCAGGGCTCTGTATGTTTTGTTTAGCACTCTGGTGTTGTGCTGTCTGGTGTGTAGGGGGAATTTCATGATTGGAAGTATCTAAAAATATGGTGCTATCATGTATCAGCTATTTGTAATGCAGCTTTAAGACCCCTGTGACGTCTGCAGCGCCATATAGGATCAGTCAGCATCAACATTGTGCTTCTTGTCGCATGTTACCATATCAACCGATACTGTTAGTATGCGCTTTTTAACATGTTTGTGCATTGATAATGAAATGAGGCAAGTCAGGGAAAGCAGAGAGCAGTTGTAAAACTTCAATTACATGCCCATGATACACACACACACACACACACACACACACACACACACACACACACACACACACACACACACAGACACACAGACACACACACACACACACACACACACACACACACACACACACAGACACACTGTACTTGATTGGCAAATCACTCTGTTTCAATGCACTTGCTTGGGTACATGGTACTACTGTTGCATTATATTTGAGGAAATAAATTGTAGTCCCAGGTGAGAAACAAAACTGACAGTATCTAGAGTATATGCACACATATGCAGTGTAAAAATATTTCATATGGAACACATTTAATATCACAATATCAGGAGATCTAAAATTTTCAAAATTATACTGTTAGATACTTGCTCAAAGTCCATACTAGGTTTTCTTCGGGTCACATGGTGGTTACATTTATTATTAGTATTGTATCATATTTGGTAATAGGTCTACTTACCTTATCCCCCTGAATCTTTGATGTCCTCTAGATTATCTCCTCCCTTTCACATGGCCATGAGAACTAACTTGGACAAACTTTAAACGTACGGTACCCCATTATCCTGTCAGATATAATAAACATCA
Organism: Echiichthys vipera; assembly: GCF_963691815.1. NCBI lineage: Eukaryota > Metazoa > Chordata > Actinopteri > Perciformes > Trachinidae > Echiichthys > Echiichthys vipera. Next base: position 8,364,959 of record NC_139844.1, on the reverse strand, counting down.
TTACTGAATCTTGGAATATTTTGCCTAAAAAACACACAGTTTGGAGGTTATAAAGATAAAGGTTATCATCTCATGATAACAAGTGTTACTGGAGAATTGCACTCATCTTACAAGAAAGATTTGAACAATACAATGTTTTGGAAAACTTAGCATAACTTCTGGCTTGACTGATTCTTATGGAAATATAAAATGTGCTGATACCACAGTGCTTGTTACATTTCAATTTAAAATAGTATGTATGTCAAAGGATTTGGCTATATAGTTTGTTATGTAGCTTTTGGCAGCAAGTGTGTTTTTATGTATTAAGTGTAATTATGGGAGTTATGACAGTTCATCAGTAAATGTTCAAAACTTCTGCTATGGAAACGGTCAATGCTTTGGGAAATAAGTTGCCGTAAAATACATTTGTGACTGCAAAATGGAGAAAATCTTGTGGGGAAAAAGTGGAAAACAAAAATGTTCCCAATTCCTCCTCCGCTCTTTTGTATATTGGAAAGTTGTTTTCCAAACACATAGCTTAAAAATAATCTGTAAAATAGACATGGTATCCGTGTCTTTTTTCTGTATTGCAGCATTGATGATGATGTCTCCACTTCCTCATACTCATTATTGCATCCTACACGGTGTATTGTAACAGTCTGCAGTGTCAACACTAACATTACAGCAGCTGTACAACACTTATACTAGTTTTAGACATGGAGACAGCAGCTTGGATCCAGCTCTGAGACAGCAGCTTGGATCCAGCTCTGTGCTCAACCAGCCGGATCGTAAAGGTCTCTGCTGCGCTTAGTTTCAGCTCTGTGCACTCATTAAGGAAATGTTATGACTACACTTATTCCATACTGTATTCTGACTTAACAAGCAACCACTAGAACCAAATGACGACTCTGAGCTGAGCTGTCATGGATACCTAATGAGAGCAACAACAGAAATGACATCCACAGTGTGGAGACAGGTCCGCCATAAAAGGAGGAATCGTACATGGATGGATGGTCAAACCATTTAGAGTTAGGTTTAAAAATCGGTGGTCAACTGAGGCATTAAAGGGAAGGAGGAAAGGATAAATTTACAAGTTATTAATGTTTTAATGCCCAATAATATTGTCCAAAAAGTGCTAAATAGATATATTCCAAAGCCACAATAATAATAATAATAAATAAATAAAAATCTTGTGTATAAAGGGATTTTGTTGGAAAGGTCAAAGGGTCAGTGGAAAAAATCGACCACAGTTTGAAGGTTTCAGTGGTTTAACGCTGTACACTTAGAAGAGTAATCAGAGAGCGGATTTTTGCAGAAGTGCAGCCCAAGATGGCAAAACCACGACAACCCCACAATATTTAACAAGATGGCCATGGAGCAAGGGTTTGACCTGACAGATGAAAGGTCACAAGGAAATCTTAAAAACTGAATAGTCTATCCATGCCAAATTTGATGGAAACCTCATCGAAATAATGTTGCCTTGGACCAAGGTCTTGGATGGACCAATCAGTCTGTATTCTTAGGTAAAAATAAAATATGATTCTGTTATAATGGTTGATGCTGGTGCAGAAACTTGAATTAATAAAAAGAAACAGCAGTAGTTAAAAGAAGTGAGTACCATATAGGATGACAGTGCCAGGTCAAATCTATTCATAATAGCTTGGAAGACGAAGCAAAAATATCACAACAACTACTACTGAGATGTCCTGTATATTTACTCCGATGAATTAAACAACAATGCACTGTTGTTGTATTCGACAGAGCCCAGTGTAGCAGGGTGTATAACAAGAGCAAGACCTGAGTGAATACTATGGTTAAATGTGGAAGCCCCCAACCAGACTTGTGTCTTTTGTTAGCAGTGAAAATGTGCTGTAGACTAGTTGTAAATGAGTAAAAGTTGAAAGCAATTTGAATGCTATTTGTAAAGTAAGCAAAGCAAATTTCTGGCTAGAGTGTTTTTGGAGTGATAACTATCAATGGAAGGCATCTAAGACTAATGTTAGTGCTAACTTGTTTTGTAGTAAAGTACAACGGATAACTAAAATCAAGTAACAAATATGTATTTTCAGACTATGGAGTCCTATGGTATTGTTCACTTTCCTCCAAGCTCTCTCCATAGATGGTAACAATTACTTTCTCCACCAATTCTGATTCTCGGTCACATACAACTTTGCGTCCAATCGAGTCTTTGCATTGGATTAGAACTTCACAAGCTCTTCATAAACCTACAGACAGGCACTGAGCATTACATATTTACATATATCCAGTGTACAAGATAATAACATGACCAAGGGACTGTTTTTGATGGTTCTTATTATCTTAAATTGTTTGTTAGCATTGGCCAGCTTGTTGCAAAGAACAAACAAAAAAAACAAACATTGCAAGGATTTAGGTCAGATCGCGCCTGTCATCATTAGATTGCACCAACTTCGCATTTCTTTCTTTTAATAACACACCATATAAAGTACAGTAATTGTTACTGTTGAGGTTTAAATAGTTGAGGTGAAGGTCGCACAGTAGCTCGTCCTCTCCTCATTCTTCTCACCAGTCTTGTGCATGTTTTCATGCTGATGCCTTAAGACTCAGGTTAAACAAGTAATATGAAAATCCAGCAATTGGGTTTTCATTCATATTTTGTTTTGGACAGGCAGAAAGACTGATATCTGCAGGCTAATGACACAGTGCGAGTGGTTGAAATAACAAATTTATATGGTAGAGGGGCCGTTCAGGGAGTTTGAGTAGGGTGTTTGATTCTCTTTCTGACCGCCGCTATTTACTCACACTTACTCAAACTGGTAGCAGCCTTCATATGTCATCATTCAAATTTGAATGAACCTGTCAGAGTCAGAGTAACGAGGTTAGACAGAGGTGTGTGTGTCCGTGTGTGTTAAGAATGCTGCCAAGCTGTTTGAGTCAGCAGTAATGGAGTAATCTACAGTAGCTGCCAACAGTGAGCTGAAGAGAGTCAACAGGTGGCCCGAGCTTCCCCAACACACCCACAGTGACTAGAGCAAATACAGTGTAACTAATTTCACCTGACAAAACAATCCACAAGAGTCGAATTCACAAGAGTAAAGATAGCATGCATAACAGCTAACGCTATATAGCACAGTCGTAAGCTAACAGTTCACCTAACTTAGTTACTTAGCAAGACATTAGCCTTGGACAGATGGTTTCAGTGGCTAGTTTGGTTGGCAGTAAACTAATACTGAAACAATAAAATGATACTTACTGCAAATATTGAAACAAGGGTACTTCAGGAGCGTGTAGTTCTTTTAGTTTGGTCAAAGAGTAGACAAAATGGTGGATTTCACAACGTCAGCTGCTGGTGGCAAAATATTTATACCGAAATGAGAAAAATTAACTTTTCAGACTTTTAAAGCAAAATTTTTGGCTACATTTACTTACTGGTTTTATCACAATGCCCTCATTACTCCATTGGTAATTTACAGCAAAACCTCTGATTAAAACCCACTGTAGCCTACATAACCTGCCCATTGCCAGATACATGATGCAGACAGAGTTAGCAAATAAGCTAGCTTGAGAAGAAAGGGGAGCATTAGCTAAAGAGCTACATATTTTTTAAGATAAAATGACTGTATTGTACAGTTTTGGGTAGACAGCAACATTGACATGCTAATTGGTCCATGTCTGATGGATAACCTGTGCAAGTTAGCATAGATTTATCCTTCTGTCAGTTCAAGACTTTTCCATAATTTTGGATGAAGTGAAAAATAAATGAATTACAGTTACAGGTGGGATTCACAAAGGTATAGACTAGCTAGCAGTCAAATGATTAGCATTGCCAGTAAGAAGAAACATATTTAATAACTGAGAGATCATCATCAACTCAAAAGGTAGTACAAGACATTCATTATTTAATAGAGTAAAGGTAGCATGCATAACAGCTAACACTAGCTAGCACAGTTAACCTAAATTTGTTACTTAGCAACATAACATTATTAGCCTTGGGCAGATGGTTTTAACAGCTAGTTTGGTTGTCAGTAAACTGGCCACAGAAATTGTATCAACTAACAGTTTAATCAATAAAATTATACTTACAGACAATACTGAAAAAAAGGGTACTTGAGGATTTTAGTATTTTTAGTTTGGTCAAAGAGCTGACAAAATGGTGGCTCTCACAATGTCAGTTAAACTGCTAAACCAACTGTGAAAACAGCTGCTGCTGACAGAATACAATGCAATGAGCAAAATAACTTTTCAGACTTTTAAAGCAAAATATTTGGCCACATTTACTTACTGGTCTCACTGCTCTCTCTACTCCATGTAAGCAAACACTTACAGCAAAAAAACTGTAGCTCTGATGAACCCACTGTACATTACCTGCCCAGTGCCAGATACAGGATACAGACAGAGTTAGCAACTAAGCTAGCTTGAGAACAATGAGCATGTAATAAACCTACAAACATGCTCTTTCCAGACAACTACTACTGCTACTAATATTTATAATGATAATAATGTTAATAATTGAAAACATAGAGTCATGTTTTGAGTTATTGTCATGAAACAGTTTGAAGTATAAAACATAAAAGCTCTTCTATTGAAGGACATACTGTATATCATGCACTGTACCTGATCAAAGTTTTTCTGCTCCTCAGCACGGTCGTCGACCACCACTATGGTCATTGACAGTAAGAATGTAGATGCCGGATCGGCGCCTGCACGACCCAAGAAAACTTTTTCAGAAGACATCCACTCTACCTTCAGCTCTCCACTAGCCTGGATCTTGGTTCTGGCTCTAATCATTACATGGTCTTGTGTTTTTGTCATCATGTTTGACCTGATGGACTACAGGACTGTTTCAGGTAAAGAGAGGTGTTCACTGTTCATTTGCACTTCTAATTATTGTCACCTTTCAGCTCTTCAGTCTCAGAAACAAGTGTGTATTGTGAAAAATGCATATGTATTTAGTCCCAAATGGAGCTCATAAATAAAAATTTTTATACCTGCTTTCACCCAGCCAGCCAAGTTAGGCAGATTGTGGCAACATGTTGGCGCTCATGGCTGTGAGATTGGCTAAGTTTTGAGGGTTAGAAAGACAGATATAGAATGAGAGTAGAATGCACCTTCCCATTAATAATTTATGTGCGGCTTACTATTGCCTTTGTAAAGAACTGTGACCATTGTAGCGGGCTAACTCATTCCATTTCTATGGTCAGTGCACAGTGCTTAGTGCCATTTTCTGTCAAATGACCACAGTAAACAGTTCCATTTCCATTCTAGTCTCATTCTATGTCTTTGGTTAGAGCAGTGAGTGGTATTCAAACCAGTTTTGGGGCAGTGTTGCCCTAAAAACAGCCTAATACTCATGTCGACATTTGGATGGGAATTGAAGATCACTAGGTTTGTTTATTCAGTGTTTTGACATTCCCACAGACGAAGGTTGGAGGTACACGATGAAGCCTGTTTGAGACTCAGAGACTTAGACATCTCTTTATTGATCCCATTGGGATGACTCCCGCAAGGAAATTAAATTTCCAGCAGCTTACAAAAACACGAGGGAGGTATAAAAAATACAGTATATGATAACCAATAAACTCTTAACTAAATAGATACAGAAAATATATATACAGTAAACAATAAACTCAAAAAATATATGTCAAATATATATGAGGTAGATGTAAGAATACAGGTCAAATAAAATTCATCGAAAATGAAATCAAAAAAGTTAAATGTAGAGGAAATTTACAAGATAAAATATGTAATACTGTATATCACAGAAATGAGCAGCAATTTTAAATTATTGCACTTAAGTGGTGGATACAGTTATTGCACAAAGAAAAGAAGATAAGTGTCCAGGTATGTAGATTAGATTATTAATTGTACAGTGAGTGGCTCCCACTCCTTCCCCTCTTTCCTCCTTATTTCCTTCTCATAGTTTAATCATAGTTGCGATCATGTATCATGGAATCATTGTGACACACCCAATATACACACACATACAGGAAACAGATTCAAGCTTTGTCAGCTGTTTTTGTGTGTAGTCTTCATCAACCTCTGCTTTAAATGCTGAACTAAAAGATGGATATAAATGTGGTTAATGTCAAACATTGGGTCATTTATTGATCAAAGAAAGATGTAAAGAATAAACCGGTGCCAGCTTTTTTATATTGTTGTCTTATCATAAATGTTGTTTTTTTCTTTAGATTGCACACATTGAACTGATATAAAATGTACTAATTCATGTTTCTCTGTCACTGTGTTATTACTTGAAAGCACTGGATCCATTTCTCCTCACAACATTAAAACAAGCAATGCATCCAAAAACATCATTAACTTTTGTTGTGTTAAAGTCCACTCAATTTTCTAACCCTAACAGCAACATTTTACTTCATTCCTCCATCATTTCTGACATTATTACACATTTAATTCTCACTGTAAATTAATAGAAAATCAAACAAGAAAGAGAAATAACATAGCAAAACCAAAACATTTAGATATCATTCAATTTCAATTCATCAATCAACAACAAAGGACTAAATTGATATTAATAGAAATATCCACTTCTCCTTTGTTTCTAACAGTATTGATAAAAGTAGTAACATCAGTCTGTGTTATCTTTATCTTTCATCATGCCATCGCAAAAACCCTTTATTTAACTCCTTCTCTTCCTCTCCTCTCCTCTTTTTTTGCTTCACCACTGTGCTAAATGTCTCTGCTTATTGCCGCTGTGTTTCTCATCCAACCAGGTCGTCCACCTCCTGTCGTCAGGAAGGTTTTAAAGGATTCAGGCCGTAGAGGCAAGGCACCTTATCTGCTACTAACTCCTCAGGCCAGAAGCTTCTTCTGAAGGCGCTGAATAAACCCTTACTAATTACCTAATATTGACCCCTAATATTAGTTATCAATGTTAGGCAGTTTTATTTCTGCATCTCTGTCTGATACTGTTATGTCATGAATAGTCATAAATATGTCTGATGTGTACAAGTTCTTTAGCATGTTTATATTATGTATATAGTATATAGATATACAATATATTTGCTTGTCTTTTTTACTGTGATAGGGACTGGAGACATGTCATCCATCTTTATATACAGTCCATGGGACAACCTAGTTTAGGTCCATTCATGAATAATGCATTGAATACAGAGATACTATGCATTGCATCAGGGATACTCAGTTTGCTTTGCCAGGGAGCAACTTCTGCGAAATGACAGGAATAAGAAGCTATATATGTTTTGACTGATATTAGCATTTAGTCATTTGGAAAATGAAACACAATGGTTTCTGATTGGTATGACAAAATAAAGGCAATCTGTCCATTTTTTTATTGATTTGCCTGTTTTTAACCTTTCAACGTTTGCTGGCCTCACTCGTATGAGGCAAATCCAGTGGCAGCAGTCCCATGTAGGTCCGGTGTACGTAGGTTTCTTGAGGACATTCTGGGCTAAGTTTGTCAGGGAGTCCAGAGGATCCTTCCCTGACTCATTATTTACATTCAAAGTACAATAAAATTTCCAGTTTAATTTCACTGTGAATTAGAAAATGGTCGGCAGCCACCCGGCTCCCTATCTGTATCAGGCTGTAAGTTGATTATCACTGCATTACATAATATCTGAATAAGGAGAAGAATATCTGGAGACTTTTTTGCAAAAACTGATACAAGCCATTCTTAAAATTTATAAACGACCACCAGTTTGACTGATATTTACGTGATCCTGATAAATGATTTAGAAAGATAAAGTAGTTATCTGTTTTTGCAAATGAACCCTTCAGTTAGTGTTCTTCCCTTTTCACCAACTTGTGTCTACATTGATTCAGACCTGTTTAACTGCCCTGATTCAAAATGAACCTTGTTTCTTAAGTGTTTGCAGTGGGAACACCGGTCCTCCTTCATCAAACTGTCTTCAAATAAGTTCATATTCAAGCACTGGGAGCCTCTCTCTCTCAGTCTGTTTAATTTGAGGCAAAATTTCAAGGTCTATAGGACATATTAAAACTTAAATTTGATGAGAAAACGCTACAGTATATTCTGATCCTGTTGATGAAAGAGGGTCAATTTAATTCTTTTCAAATTAATTTTGCACAGCAATATGTGATGAAGAAGGCCTTTTTATTGTGGTTAAACTGGGAGGTGGGTGACACCGGCTCATAAAAGAAGATTGAGCAATTCCTAAAATCCAGACTTCATCTTTTACTGTTAAGCTGCTGTTGCCCCACCACAGTTTAACCCATTGCTCTGTTTTCTGACATTTCCTGAATGCAAAGAGGGATGTCTGCATTGAGGAAATGTTTGAGTAGGAGTTCAGAAACTTTTACTGAAACTAAATATGTTTGGTTTGGTCAAGAGCATCCAGGAAAACAACCTCAGTCAAATAGATGAGTGACCCAATGACTGTTTTGGTATCTTTGCTCAACCAGGAGGCCTCAGCAAGATCGGCTCCGACCCCATGAAGGCGGTGAACGATGTCGTGGAGGAATCGACAAACGTGATCACTGTGATGTTAAAGTTTGTTGCCAACCTGGTTGCTCCTGAGGAAGATGAAGGTACAGTCACTCTACATATGGTAGAAAAAGCTGGGCTATTTTATAAAATGTGGATCAAATTACAACATATTCTCATCAGTGGGTTTGTATGATATCTTACAAAAACTCACGCACAACAAATCATATGATATCTTACAAAATATGATCCGAATATGATCTATTTTTCATGGTACGTGACCCTGACTGTTAATGTCAGGCACCAAAACAACAGCCTGCATTCAGACATTACAGCACCTTTACTCATTTCCCTCTCCTCTTTTACAGGAAACCTATACGCAGTGAGAAAAAAAGGTTCGTCTTGATGCAATTTTTGATGTATTTCCTATTGCAATAATCACTGTGCTGCAGATAAAGAGATGAAAAAGCCCTGCTCACTGCTATGAATGTCTTCTTCATGCTGCACTGCATTACACGTGCTGTTCTTTCTATAATATAAGTAATGAAAACAGCTCATGGATTTGTACCGCTGCTTTAAAGGACCAGTGTGTAGGAAGGGGATCTATTGGCAGAAATGGAATATGATTTAATTGGTGTAAAATCACCTGAAACTAAGATGTATGGTGTTTTGGTTAGCCTAGAATCAGCCCTTCATATCTACATCACCATGTTTCTACAATAGCCCACCAGCAAAGACTGGTTACAGGTTACTGGTTACTGGTATTACTTGTTTAATAATAATAACAGAGTGAAAAAATTGAATTTCCCTTGCAGGATAAATAAAAGGAATTCTTCTTCTTCTTCTTTTTCTATTAAGACAGCCTTTTGCATTTTTTTTACGTTTAGGCCACCGTAGGTTCTCCTTGAGCGGCAACCTCCAGTGCTAAGAGTGCCAAAATCAGCAGGTCCTCAAATGGCCACCTGAGGCTGGCTCCAAAAGCGAGTCAATCCCCAAAGACCCCCATTACAGCAGAAATAAACATGTTTACAGCCTGGTACAAAACACTGTTTTGGTCTCTATAGCTAATTTCATAGCCGCAATTGTACAGGGTTGAATTTTTGTATAATTCACCCATTTAAATTATATTAAGCCTTAAAGTTCTGCATAATAAAGGTCTGGCAGCTTTGAGTGACAGGTGGCTAGCTTAGACTGTTGGCTTCATTTGGCCTGACTCAGCTCCACATACGCTGCAAGTCCTTGCCCATTCTGCCCAGTTAGGCAGCGTCAGGCACTGCCAAGCTGGCAACAGCTGGAGCCGCCCACTTTGAGATTAATCTTCAGAGTCTTCAGAAACCTGTGGATGACATTATGGAGACTACGTCTATATAGAGTTTACTTATCTGACAAGCTTGCGAAGGGAAGGGAAAGGAAGACCACACACTGGTCCTTTAAATTCCACTGAACTGCATATGTTCTGCAAGCTGTCCTCACTTTATAATTGTATGGGTGGCAGATATTATCTAGTTAGCTAAAATAAATGGACATAAACATTCTCTAGATGGATAACAATGCCACATTGCAGGAATCTTTTATCTTCGTATACATAAATACATACATGTGTTCCTGAGGGACTGAGGGGATTGTTATTATGGAGTTTCAAGCTGATTTGATGTATGAACGATCTCAAAGATTCAAGATGGTTGGAGGAGGAGGAGGAAGTGGAAGTGAAGATTAAGAGAGCCAAAGGTATTTTATGATTGCATGGACATAATCAATCCTGTCCCTCTTCCTTGTAACAGTAATGCAGACAGTAAATCACTAGAGATAGTCAAAGGTATGTGCTGCCCCAATAACTTCTCTTATAAGCTTGTCTGTTTCTCACTAAACTTCAAATGATAACTGCTTGCCCGGAGCTATTAAACTTCTACTAAAACTGACAAAGTACTTTACGTGAATTAACATCCAAACAGTCACATGCTTAATCCAGTTACATTTACCGGTTTCTTTAGTTTTGTTGCTGATTTCCATTCCTCTTTCTGTCTTCTAGGAGAATTTCTACCCTCCCGAAGTAAAGGTATGCACCTCTTCTTTGAGCTATTAATTGTGAGTGTTAGCATCCTGTTACTTTTCCGAGGTTACTACTTCACCTGAATGTGCAGCTCTCCTCAACTTTACAGAGCATTATAGAAGTTCAGTTAGTTGTTTAGCTGTCCGGCTGCAACTTTACCGTTCTGGTTCACTCTCACAGCTCACATATCCTGGTTTTCAATGAAAAGTAAATATCACAAGCGGCGCACAGCTAGTTTTCCATCACCCAGCAGTGGTTGGTCTGACAGAGAGGGTAGGTGGAGAAAACGCAACTCACTATTCAACTTTGTGAAAAGCTATTTTATACATTCTGATGAAAATGCGTACTGTTTTTTTCTGGTCCCTGCTGGTGTTGAATGAATGGTCCTATGGCCGAACAAAGAAGGTAAAGAGTGATGACTGCAGACCATAGACTGTATATAAAGCCTGGTCACTACTGCGCACACTTGCAAAATTAGCGGCATATCAGGGATATTTAGCCTTCACATAAGGGTATGTTTAGATGGTAACCCAATTTAAGAAGGTCTCATGATGTGGTGGAGGTTAGGCATTGAACTTGAATTATTATCAGTCCTGCTGCTGTTAGATGTGCATTGTTAGATAACACAATTTTAAACACTCAGTGTAGTCCTTTAAATATACAACTTTAAAAATGTATATATAAATGTCTCACCACATTTGAATAGACATAATTTTCCTTGGGCATTATCACACACATTAACAATAACATTAATCACTTATACTATTACCTTTCCAAAGCTGGTTATATATACTGTATCTAGACATTATTTGTAAATAATAAAGTCTCAGAAATTCCTACATAACAGCACCAGAGGTAAAATAGTTGATAAGAAAATGTTTTGTTTACATTATTACAGTGATAATCAGAATAACATTAACATGTTTCTCACAGTTATAGGGATGCAAGCAAAGGCGACACCACCAGTGATTGAAGTTGTTGAGGACGAGGAAGAAGAGGTAGGAGAGAAGGAGGGAGAAGAAGGAGATGAAGTGGAGGCTGCTGGGGAGGAGGAGGAGATGGAAGAGGAGGAAGAGGAGGACGAAGAGGAAGAAGAGGAAGGAGAGGAGGAGGAATATGATGATGATGAGGAGGATTATGAAGAGGAGGTGTATGATGAGGCGTATGAACAATATTATGAGGAGGAGGAGGAGGAAGGAGAAGAAGGAGAGGAGGGAGAAGAAGATGAGGAGGAAGAGGAGGAGGAAGAAGAGGAGGAAGAAGAGGAGGGAGGAGAAGCTGTGGAAGATGAGGAGGAAGAGGAGGAGGAAGAAGAGGAGGGAGGAGAAGCTGTGGAAGGGGAGGAGGAAGAGGAAGAGGAAGAAGAAGAGGGGACAGAAGCTGTGGAAGAAGAAGAGGAGGAGGCAGAAGGAGAGGAGGAGGGAGAAGCTGTGGAAGAAGAGGAAGAAGAAGAGGAGGGTGCAGAAGCTTTGGAAGAGGAGGAGGAGGAGGAGGAGGAGGAGGAGGAGGAGGAAGAAGAGGAGGGGGGCAGAAGCTTTGGAAGAGGAGGAGGAGGAGGAGGAAGAGGAGGAAGATGAAGCGGTAGAGGAGTTGAAGAGGAGGAGGGAGAGGTAGAAGGGCCAAGAGAGGAAGAGGAGGAAGGAGAGGGAGCTGAAGCAGCTGCTGATTTAGAAGAGGATGAGTAAAGGCAGAGGAGGAGGAAACGGAGGTGGAGGCAGCTGCTGAGGTCGAGCAAGATGAGAAGGAGCCTGAAGCAGCTACAGCTGAGACTAATGAGGCCGAGGATGAAGTGAAAGAGGAAGCAGCAGAAGAGGCTGACGCTGATGATGATGATGATGAGGAAGAAGAAGAGAAAGCAGATGCTGCTGATGAAGACGATGCAGAAGAGTCTGAATCTGCAGCTGTTGACGCTGAGGATGATGATGATGATGATGATGATGATGAAGAGGATGATGATGAAGTTACCCCTGAACCTATCTCCACTTCTGAGGATGAAAAGTCGGCGGTGTCTCCTGATTCTGAGTCTGACACACCTCTTGGCGTCGAAGACAGCGACGAAGACCTAGCCCTGCCCGATGAGATGACGAAGACGAAAAAGACGATACCAGTGACGATTCATTCATTGACAGTTCAGACATCAGTGAATCTGCACTACTTTCCAGTGAGGAGGAGGAAGAGGACGACGATGATGAAGATGACAGATTAGCTGAGGGTGTCTTGACATCTGACAGTGATGACGTCACTGCAGAAGACAGCGAAGACGACCTGGAGCTTGATCTTCCTCCTCTTCCTGCTGCCAGTGAGGATGACGAAGAGGATCATAAACTAGCCGAACAGGAAGATCTTCCTCCTTTGTCTGCTGTCGAGGATGACGATGGAGAACGCCTGGATGAAGGCGCCAAAGTCGCTGAAGTCAGTGATGAGGATGATGATGATGATGTGGACCAATCGGACGAGGACGTCTCCGTGGCATCCTCTGAGCACTTTGCAGACGACGAAGAGGA